>NC_044033.1:434826247-435135615 GCF_901765095.1 Microcaecilia unicolor
ACATCAAATCACTATACATGCCAATCCCTCAAGATGAAGCTCTAGCAGTCATAGAAAAAATGCTAGATAAACGCCCACGACCCATAGAAGTACCCACGGATTTTCTAACACAGTTGGCAACTATAGCCCTGAAGGAAAATCATTTTCTTTTCCAGGACCAGTTTTACTTACAAACTTCAGGTATAGTGATGATGGGCGCCACATTTGCGCCATCAGTGGCAAATCTATTTATGACTTAGTATGAAGATAAGTGGCTTACAACATGTCCACATTAACAAGGATATGGGGTTCCTAGCCATTATAAACCATAAAGCTGTATGTCTCTGTTGATCTCCCCACCCCTCACCTATCCACACCCATCCTGTTAGAATATCAATGATATGCTTTGATGTCCCCATGCATACCTCCCACCCACCCCCATCCTCCCACCCTGTCAGACTGTCATAGTAATGCTTGAATGTTTTCACTTATATACACTGTCAGCTAGCACATTTGTTTATTTCCGATCTGACAAAGAAGGGCAACCTTCGAAAGCTAATCAAGAAATGTATTGTTATGTCCAATAAAAAAGGTATCATCTTATTTTCTTTTCCATGTTTTATTTTGTTTGATTTCTATTAATAACCTTAAGAGTGGACTAACACGGCTACCACACTCCTCTACTTAACATGTCCACAGAAAGCCAACATAATCACATGGTTGCGCTATATTGACGACGTGTTCCTGATTTGGAAAGGGAACGACAGTAGTCTAAAATCGTTCATTGAATGGCTGAATAATAGGAGTATGGAAATACAATTCATGTATGAAAGTTCAATCAGCAATATCCATTTTTTAGATGTGAACATACAAAGGAATGGCAACAGCTGGAAGACGACTGTATTCAAAAAAGTAACTGATAGGAATACACTCCTGCAATATGGCAGCTATCACCTGAGAGCCTTGTTGAAGGACAGTCTTCCTTATTCACAGTTTCTTAGGTACAGAAGGAATTGTACAGATAAGAAAGACATTAAGTCACAAGCAAAAGATCTTGCAAAGAATTTGGAAGATAGGGATTATCCGGCTTCAGTTGTCAGGAGAGCATACACTAGAGCTAAGTACAGCAAATGGAATTACTTATTGATGGACAAAAAAGTAAATGAGAATGACAATAGTTTTGAAACATTCATTTTAAAATTCACAAGGGGTGGTGAAGAGGTAAGCAACATCATTAAAAAGAATTGGGACATAATACAAACTCACCCCCTTTCTCTAGTGGAACAAATCTGAAAGAAAGACTTAGTACAGCGCAATTAAGATTGAAGACAGATTCCACAGGACTGAAAGGCCATTTTAGATGTGGCGGGTGCAGCACATGTATCATCACCAGAGAGGGTGATGAATTCATCAGTCCAGTAGATTTGAAAAAGTACTCCATCAATTCTTATACCAACTGCTGTTCCAACCATGTCATTTATGTATTGCAGTGCCCTTGCCACAAGTTTTATGTGGAAAAAACTACTTGGCAACTACATATTCGACTCACAGAGCACAAATTTTGCCTGAAACGTAAATCATTAGGTTCCCCTTTAACAGCACATTGCAATGCCACTAAACATGAATTTTCAGAATTTCAATGCTTTGCGATTGATCAAATTAGGTCAGACATCAGGGGGGGGGGGGGCAAGATCAAAAGGCTTTTACAATTAGAGCAGCAATGGATTTTCAGGTTACAACCCCTGGAACCCAAGAGTCTTAACATGATTATCCAATGGGCAACATTTTTTTGAGCTGCGTCAGTTTGGTGCTATCCCTTTAAATAATATGGACCAATGACTTTCGCTGCACACTACTGAGTGTCTATAAATTCAGGCGCCATTTTTGAACGGACTGTTTGGACCAGCAGAGTGAATTCAAGCTGCATCCAAGTAAGTTTATACTACTTTAAACGCATAAGAATAGAGGGCATAACAAATGTTGTGCTAGTATGAATTTTTAGTGCATAGCTTATAAAGTCAAATTGCAAATGAAAACATAAACTTTGGAGGTTTGGTCAAGCCGATGAAGAATTCACCCCATGAGTCATAAGAGATACATTTTGACCGGGGCTACAGAGGCTTTTTCCTCCATCATATATAAAGATCAGTTACCACATTATTTATAAACCACTTCGGTATATTTAATAGCTTCTATAAAGTATCGTGGTATAGTCCTAGGTTGAGTGAAAGATACATTCATGTTAAGAACATAGGAACATAAGAGTAGCCATACTGGGTCAGACCAGTGGTCCACCTAGCCCAGTATCCTGTTTTCCCAACAATGGCCAAGCCAGGTCACAAGTACCTGTCAGAAATCCAAATCATGGCAACATTCCATACTACAAATCCCAGGGCAAGCAGGTGCTTCCCATGTCTGTCTCAATAGCAGACTATGGACTTTTCCTCCAGGAATTTGTCCAAACCTTTTTTAAACCCAGATATGCTAACTGCTGTTGCCACATCCTCCAGTAAAGAGTTCCTGAGCTTAACAATTTGTTGAGTGAAAAAATATTTCCTCCTTTTTGTTTTAAAAGTATTTCCATGTAACTTCCTCGAGTGTCTCCTAGTCTTTGTACTTTTGGAATGTGTAAAAAATCAATTTGCTTCTACTCGTTCTATACCACTTAGGATTTTGTAGACCTTAATCATATCTCCCTTATCCATCTCTTTTCCAAGCTGAAGAGCCCTGACCTCTTTAGCCTTTCCTCATACGAGAGGAGTTCCATCCCCTTTATCATTTTGATGGCTCTTCTTTGAACCTTTTCTAATTCTGCTATATCTTTTTTTGAGATACGGTAACCAGAACTGAACGCAATACTCAAGGTGCAGATGTACCATGGAGCAATACAAAGGCATTATAGTATTTTCGGTCTTATTCACCATCCCTTTCCTAATAATTCCTAGTATCGTTTGCTTTTTTTGGCCGCCGCAGATGTCAGCGTATTATCTACAACACCCAGATCTTTTTCTTGAGCGCTAACCCCCAAGGTGGACCCTAGCATCAGGCAACTATGATTCGGATTATTCTTTCCAATATACATCATCTTGCATTTGTCCACATTAAATTTCATCTGCCATTTGGATGCCCAGTCTTCCAATTTCCTAAGGTTTTCCTGCAATATTTCACAGTCCACACATGTTTTAACAACCTTGAATAGTTTTATATCATCTGCAAATTTGATCACCTCACTCATCGTTCTGATTTCCATATCATTTATAAATATGTTAAATAGTACCAGTCCCAGCACAGATCCCTGTGGTACTTCACTGTTCACCCTCCTCCAATGAGAGAAATGACCATTTAACCCTACCCTCTGTTTTCTGTCCAAACCAATTCCTAATCCACACCAGAACCTTGCCTATTATCCCATGATTCTTTAATTTTCTCAGGAGTCACTCATGAGGAACTTTATCAAAAGCTTTCTGAAAATCTAAATACTGTACATCAACCGGCTCACCTTTATCCAAATGTTTATTCATGCTTTCAAAGAAATGAAGCAAATTGGTGAGGCAAGACTTCCCTCAACTGAACCCATGCTGACTCTGTCCCATTAAATCAGGTTTGTCTACGTGTTCTGTAATTTTATTTTTTATAATAGTTTCCCCTATTTTGCCCAGCACAGACGTCAGGCTTACCTGATGTCTATAATTTCCTGGATGACCCCTAGAACCCTTTTTAAAAATCGGCGTCACATTGGCCATCCTCCGATCTTCAGGTACTATGGATGATTTTAATGACAGGTTACATATTACTAACAGAAGATCAGCAATTTCATGCTTGAGTTCTTTGAGTACCCTTGGATGTATGCCATCCGGTCCAGGTGATTTACTACTATTTGTCAATTTGGCTCTGTACATCTTCCAGGTTCACCGAGATTTCTTTCAGTTCTTCTGCATCATCACCCTTGAAAACCATTGACGGTACAGGCAGATCTCTTACATCTTCTTCTGTAAAGACAAAAAGAAAGAATTCATTCAGTTTCTCTGCTATGGTCTTGTCCTCCCTGAGCACCCCTTTTGCTCCTTCATGATCTAAAGGTCCCATGGATTCCCTCGCAGGCTTTCTGCTTCTAATGCACCTGAAAAAGTTGTAACTGTGAGTTTAGAATCTGCGGCAAATTTCTTTCTTTCTTTCTTTCTTTCGTTATTTATTTATTTATAATAATTTTCATATATTATTACAAACCAAACACTTGTTTACAGAAACACAATATGGAATATTTATTAATAAAGAATTTTACAAAACAAAGACGGAAATTAAAACATTAACTTTCTTAGCCCACTTTTGTATGTGTGGGGTGATTATAGATTAAAGGAGTAAATTAGGAAAAAACTGCAAATTAAATCAAGGCAGTGAATGGAGACTCTGCTTTTACATTCTCTAATATTACTTAAGTCTTTTCAAATCTAGAAAAACTTTTAATTGTTCTGGCACATAAAATATATACTTTGAGTCTCCAAGTCTTATCATGCATTTACACGGGTAAGCTAGGAAAAACGTGGCTCCAAGATCAAGTACTTGTTTCATTTCTAAGAAGATCTTTCTCCTCTCTTGAGTAACTCTGGTAACATCTGGATAAATCCAAATTTTTTCACCTCCAAGCAGGTCTTTAGAATGTTTAAAGTATAGTCTCAAGATATTATTGAGATCCTGTTCGAATACAAAAGATACCAACAATGTGGCTCTTTCAGAAGTATTGTCAATCAATTGTTCCAGAATTGCTGAAATATTTAAATCCAAATTGTCGGTTTTAGGTCTATGTCCTCCATCATTTTCCCCAGGCCTTTTAGGAAGATAATAAATCTTATTTATAGGAGGAATAGCATTTAAAGGAATTTATAAATTTTCAGACAAAAATCTTTTAAATAGTTCTAGAGGTAGTATTCCTGATACTTTTGGAAAATTCAATATATGAAGATTTAATCTCCTATTGTGGTTTTCAATCTGTTCAATTTTTCTTTGAATAGCCATTTTATCCTTTGCCACAACAGAATTATATTCTTGTATTTGCTTGATATCTTTTTGCATCAAATTAACACAAGATGTTAGATCTTCTTTCACAACTTCTACTGTTTTAGCCATTTCTTCAAACTTAATAGATAATACTGAGATCTCACCTGAAGACTTTTGTAGAGTATTATCCATCGCATTCAGTTTTATCCAGATTTGTTCAAGATTTATCTCCATGGTTGACCCCGAGGCTCCAACTGAATCTCGGGCCTCATCTTCCAAGCGCTTCTGTCATGATGCAAGGCCCACGCCAGGCAACTGTCCTTCTAAGCTTAAAGTAGTTTGGAAGCTGTCTTCTCGCATTGCTGCTAACGCTGGACATGGCGGAATATTAGAATTTGAGGGCGGAGACAGAGATGTTTCCTGACCCAGTGCAGCTTTCGCTCCTTCGGTTAACTGTGCAGCGGGTCTTGCCACCCCCAGTTCACATGAGGCTCCAGCGAGACAGCGGTCGAGGCTTTGTTGGACTGGTGAGGAGGTCGAGGTAGGCGGGGGAACAAACCTCAATGTTCCTTTTCTTTTAGTATGAGGCATCGCATTTAGAGGGAAAAGTTAGAAGCCCAGCAAAAGCACAGTGGTCACTCACCAAACACCTTCACGTCACCATCTTGACACGCCCCCCGTTTCTGTCTCATATTCTCTTTTAGCCATTTTTATTAATGCTTTGCATCTGACTGCCAGTGCTTATGTTGCTTCTTATTTTCTTCATTTGGGTCATTTTTCCATTCTTTGAAGGACAATCTTTTGGCTGTAATGGCCTCTTTTACTTCACCTTTTAACCATGCTGGCTGACGTTTTCTCTTCTTTCCACCTTTGTTAATATGTGGAATACATCTGGTCTGGGCTTCCAAGATGGTATTTTTGAATAATGTCTATGCCTGATTTAGTGTCTTAACCTTTGCAGATGATCCTTTTTGTTTTTTTAATCCATTTTCCTCATTTTATTATAGTTGCCTTTTTCGAAAATTAATGCAGCTACAGTAGATTTCCTTTGCGGGTTCATCCCAGATAGTAGATCAAACTTATCATGTTATCATCACTGTTTCCCAGGGGGCGCAACATCACCGCCTCTCGCACTATGCCCTGCACGCCACCAAGGACCAGATCCAAATTGGCTCCCCTTCTCGTCAGTTCCTGGACCAGCTGCTCCAAGAAACAGTTGTTTATTACATCTAGAAATTTTATCTCCCTGGCACTTCCTGATGTAATATTTTTCCAGTCAATATCGGGGTAATTGAAATCACCAATTATGATAGCGTTGCCCAATTTCCCAGTGTTTAGTATACAGCTGTTTGGTTTTGCAGATCAGCCAGCTTTGTATATATAACTTATTCTCTTCTCTATGATCTATAGCTTGCCTGTGTCTTCTTGGCCTTCTCAGGGACAAGTTAACAGACAGGCTTGCTTGGCCTAAAATAATGGACCATAAACTTTAAAGCCTCTGACTGTTTCAAAAGGCTCTGAATGAATACAAAGACACTCTTTCAGTGAAGTAAATATGAGTGTTAACATATTCAGGGAGATTTGAGATTATAAAGGACAAATGATGGATAATTGGGAAAAATACCAAAGAAGCAGAATTATGTGAAGGTGACCTTAGAGGTCAGAGTTGAAGAATACCAGATAAGAGAGAAAATATAAGGCATTAAGTGACTGGACAAAATTAAGCTTACAAGCACATCTTGTGGCAGTCAGATTTGTTAAGCTTCCAGGGAAATATACAGAAAGACCAGAGAGAGATTTTATTTTCCTTATACTGAAATTTAGACTGATATAAATAAGAATTAAATTTTCTGTAATACTGGGATAAAAGAATTTTTATTGTAATCATTTATTTACTCTAATAAATTTTAGCATTAAGAGAAAAACTAAACTCTGGAGTGTTTTTCCTTTGCCAGAAGGGCTTTCAGTCTCTTCTAAAGTTGTTTAGCTCCCCTTTTAGAGGCAAGAGGGGGGGGGGGGGGGGGGCTTTACACCAGCTTTCCTAATCTCTGTAAACATTTCTTCATCTGTCTGTTTGTTCTGTCCTGGTACAAGAATACTCCTTCCCTTCACACATGGAATTTCTATCCATAATGATTCAACGCTGCTATCTGTGTCATGTGGAATGTTTATTTTATTTGACTCAATTCCCTCTTTAACATATAGCACAACCCCCACCCCTCCAATTTGTGATACAATTTGTACCATTAACACAGTGTCCCATTGATTGTCCTCTTTCTACCAAGTCTCTGAGAAAGTGAGGTTACTAACCTGTAGCAGGTATTCTCCGAGGACAGCAGGCTGATTGTTCTCACTGATGGGTGACGTCCACGGCAGCCCCAGGATCGGAAAATCTTCCTAGCAACAAAAGTTTGCTAGCTCTCGCGAGATCCGCATCCATCGCGCATGCGCGACCGTCTTCCCGCCCGCTTCTAGCGTCCTCAGTCCAGTAACAAGCAAAGACAAGGGAAGACACAACTCCAAAGGGGAGGAGGGCGGGATTGTGAGAACAATCAGCCTGCTGCCCTCGGAGAATACCTGCTACAGGTTAGTAACCTCGCTTTCTCCGAGGACAAGCAGGCTGCTTGTTCTCACTGATGGGGTATCCCTAGCCCCCAGGCTCACTCAAAACAACAAACATTGGTCAATTGGGCCTCGCAACGGCGAGGACATAACTGAGATTGACCTAACACAGAATAACTAACTGAGAGTGGCTGACTTCAAGTGGGCCACTGATGCTGCCATGGCTCGAACACTATGAGCCGTGACGTGACCCTCAAGAGTCAGCCCAGCTTGGGCATAAGTGAAGGAAATGCAATCTGCTAGCCAATTTGAGATGGTGCGTTTCCCGACAGCCACTCCCCTTCTATTGGGGTCAAAAGAAACAAACATTTGGGCGGACTGTCTGAAGGGGCTCGTCCGCTCCAGATAGGATTGGAGGAGGGGTAGCACTGTATGTAAATGAGATCCTTGACTCAGATAGGCTGCAAATATTGCAGGAGACAAAACCCCTATTGGAATCTTTGTGGATTGAAATTCCACGTGAAAAGGGGAAAAGGACGGTGATAGGAGTGTACTACCGTCCGCCTGGCCAGGACGAGCGGACGGACGCAGCAATGTCAAAGCAAATTAGGGAAGCGAATAAATTGGGCAATGTAATATTAATGGGTGATTTCAATTATCCACATATAGACTGAGTTAATGTAACATTGGTACATGCTAGGGAGGTGAAATTTCTTCATGAAATCAAGGCCAGCTTCATGGAACAGCTGGTTCAGGAGCCCACAAGAGAAGGAAAAATACTAGACTTAGTCATTACTGGAGCTCATGATCTGGTGCGGGGGGTAACAGTGCGAGGGCCGCTTGATAACAGTGATCATAATATGATCAGTTTTGATATTGGCATTGAAGTAAGTGAACTTAGGAAATCAAATACACTAGCGTTTAACTTTAGAAAAGGTGATTACGACAAAATGAGAAAAACGGTGAAAACAGACTGAAAGGAGCAACTCGCAGGGTAAAAAACTTGCATCAGGCGTGGATGCTGTTTAAAAACACCATCTTGGAGGTACAGGACAAATATATTCCGCGTATTAGAAAAAGGGGAAAAAAAGACCAAATGTCAGCCGGCATGGCTAAACAGTAAGGTAAAGGAAGTCATTAGAACCAAAAAACAATCCTTCAGAAAGTGGAGAAGAGAACCGACTGAAAGTAACAAGATGAAACATAAGGAATGCCAAGCCAAATGCAAAGCGGAGATAAGGAGGGCAAAAAGGGACTTTGAAAAAAAGTTAGCGTTAGAAGCGAAAATACATAGTAAAAATTTTTTTTAATACATTAAAAGCAGGAAGCCGGCTAAACAGTCGGTTGGGCCGCTGGACGAAAATGGTATTAAAGGGGCGATCAGGGAAGACCAAGCCATAGCGGAGAAATTAAATGAATTCTTTGCTTCAGTCTTCACCAAGAAGGATTTGGGAGGGACACCGGTGCCAGAAAGCGTATTTGAAGCAGGCGAGTCGGAGAAACTAAACGAATTCTCTGTAAACTTGGAGGATGTAATGGGTCAGTTCTGCAAACTGAAGAGTAGTAAATCACCAGGACCTGATGGTATTCATCCCAGAGTATTAATAGAACTGAAAAATTAACTTGTAGAGCTACTGTTAGTAATATGCAATCTATCCGTAAAATCGAGTGTGGTACCAGAAGACTGGAGGGTAGCCAATGTTATGCCGATTTTTTAAAAAGGTTTCAGAGGAGATCCGGGAAATTATAGACCGGTGAGTCTGACGTCGGTACTGGGCAAAATGGTAGAGGCTATTATTAAGAATAAAATTATAGAGCACATACAAAAACATGGGCTGATGAGACAAAGTCAGCACGGATTTAGTGAAGGGAAGTCTTGCCTCACCAATCTACTGCATTTTTTTGAGAGGATGAACAAACATGTGGACAATGGGGAGCCGGTGGATATTGTGTATCTGGATTTTCAAAAGGTGTTTGACAAAGTGCCTCATGAAAGACTCCTGAGGAAACTGGAGAGTCATGGGATCAGAGGTAGGGTATTACTATGGATTAAGAACTGGTTGAAAGATAGGAAGCAAAGAGTAGGGTTGAATGGTCAGTATTCTCAGTGGAGAGTATTCTTAGTGGGGTCCCGCAGGGATCTGTGCTGGGACCACTGCTTTTTAACATATTTATAAATGACCTAGAGATGGGAGTAACTAGTGAGGTAATTAAATTTGCAGATGACACAAATTTATTCAGGGTTGTCAAGTCGCAGGAGGAGTGTGAAAGATTACAGGAGGACCTCGCGAGACTGGGAGATTGGGCATCCAAGTGGCAAATGAAGTTCAATGTTGACAAGTGCAAAGTGATGCATGTGGGTAAGAGGAACCCGAATTACAGCTATGTCATGCAAGGTTCCGCGTTAGGAGTCAAGGACCTAGAAAAGGATCTGGGAGTCATTGTTGATAAGACGTTAAAAACGTTTGCTCAGTGTGCTGCGGCAGCTAAGAAAGCGCACAGAATGTTGAGTATTATTAGGAAAGGGATGGAAAACAAACATGAGGATGTTATAATGGCATTGTATCGCTCCATGGTGCGACCGCACCTCGAGTATTGTGTCCAATTCTGGTCGCCGCATCTCAAAAAAGATATAAAGGAATTAGAGAAGGTGCAGAGAAGGGCGACGAAAATGATAAAGGGAATGGAACGACTTCCATATGAGGAAAGGCTGAGAAGGTTAGGGCTCTTCAGCTTAGAGAAAAGGCGGCTGAGGGGTGATATGATAGAATTCTGTCTACAAGATAATGAGCGGATTACAGCGGACAGATATGAAGCGTTTATTTACACTTTCAAACAACAACAAAACCAGGGGACACAAGATGAAGCTAGAATATGGTAGATTTAAAACAAATAGGAGAAAGTTTTTCTTTACTCAGCGTGTAGTTGTTCCAAGAAATTATTTACCTTGGTGGAAAGAGCTCTAGAGCACTTGCTACTGTTTATAATTTTAGAGCAGGCGCTGTATTTATAAGTTTTAGGATATTAATTTCTCCACCAATCACCAAAGGTGATAATTGCAATAAATTAAATAAATTAAGTATATATAAAAGATACCATATACTCAGATCACAAAGAGACCGTATTTTTAGCTTCAAAAAGGTTGATTTAATATACAATTGCACACGAGAGGTAGGTTTTTAAAAGGATCTTAGAACAGAGAATTTGTGCATAAAATAGAACAAAGTAACAGGTAGGTTAACTCACAGTCCTTGTTACAAGCATGCTGTGGTCCAGCTGATTGATGAGCACATGGTCAGGACAGGAGCAGGGCTTCTGCAGTGAGTGGATCTGAGTTGCTTGTAGCTGGAGAGAATCTGTGTTGCAGTTGAAGGGAAGCATCTGCTTGTCTGGAACAGCTTCTATCTTTTATACTCTTGCAAGCTGCAGGAAGACATGCCATGTGTATCTCTGTCCTGGTTTCCTGGTTTGCACATGACCCTTGGGCATTCGCAAAGCATTGTGGTATCTTGGTCTCATGTCTTATGACATCACAAGACTTGCTGTCTGGATCTTGCTGACAAATGGTCTTTTGATGTGAAAAGGCTTCCTACTCAGTCTCTGGAGCAGATACACATTATAAGTCCTTCCTTTCTGCACATGTCTGAAAGCTGATGGGAGGGGGCAGGTATACATATTGACAAGCAAATGTCTTGTTTATGGTTTCCCCTCTGAAGTCTTTGTTATCAATAGTTGGAGTTATGCCTTTTCCAGACTATCTGTCTGCTGGTGGAGATGTCTATGTGATTCTTCAAGTATCCACCTTAGTCATGCTTTTGTTCAGTCTTTTTAGGTGGGAGGGCAGAGAGAGTTTTATTTCTCTTTGAAGCACAGTACCCTTTTTGTCTCTGTTAAGTGTTTGAAATTGACTAGCCCTGCAACCAGAAATTCCCAAGGAAAAGGGGAAAGAAGGTATTGAAATGCAGTTTCAATACATTTTTTAAAAGCTGCATGATAAAATAATTCTGACAATTGGCTTATACCATAACATAGTTAGACTCTGGAACTCATTGCCGGAGAATGTAGTGACAGCAGCTTGCCTTACGGAATTTAAAGGGGGTTTTGACAGATTTCTGAGGGAAAAGTCCATTGAACATTATTAAATTTTTTTTTATTTTTTTTTTTTTTGGGGGGGGGGGGGTTCCGGGTTCTTGAAGCCTGGATTGGCCGCTGTCAGAGACAGGATGCTGGGCTTGATGGACCCTTGGTCTTTTCCCAGTATGGCGGTACTTATGTCCCCATCTTTACAGTGCACTGCACTGATCAGAAGGCTATTCCAGGGACCTGCTTGCTGCTCTAATAGGACTGGATATAACATCTGAAGCTATCAAACAGGCTGGTATGTACTGTTTCTTTCATATCTGCTGGGGGTCAGTGACCACTGGGGGGGGGGGGGTCATGCCTTAAGCCCTCCAGCACTCGATAGTCCATAGGTAATAGCGCTGGGATTGTCAAATATTTTTTAATCCCTCCAGCAGTCATCTGGTCAATTAGGGCACCTTTTTTATAACTTAGTCATGATTGAAACAGGTCTAGACCGAAACGTCTGTTAGCCACAGATGTTTTTGCTTTGCTCCATTATGACAGAAAAATGTCCAAGTTTTGGGAACACCCAAATCCCCCTCCCCCCCAAATGCCTTGTTATTTGGACGTACTGCAAACGATCTGCATAAAAAACTGTCTTAAAAATGGGTTTCAAAAATAGCGATTTGGATGTTTTGGCAAACAAAACGTCCATCTGCCACTTTGCGCTGCTTTTTGGATGTTTTTCTGTTTTGAAAATGAACCCCTTAATTTAATAGGTACATATAATCTTCCAACCTGTATATGTGCCTTCTTTTTCTTTGCCTAGAAATGGCACCCTAGTTATAGCACTGAAGAGCTCCATGATAGCACAAAATATCCAAATTCTCTGCAACTGCTAAATTAATTCAAGTGGCAGAAGTGAAAAAACTACTGAGGTGATATGCAAAAAGAAAAATTCAACAGAACTGAGAGGGGAATAACCCATATTTAGATAATGGGGGAAAAGCTGTTGGTACATACAAACCAAAACAACTTATGGACAACGGACATCACTGAGGTCATTATAATTGAAAATGAAAATTGTTTGAATGATGATCTAATCTTTATTGTTTTGAGTAGACGATTGGTATAAATTCACTTTAGTTGGATACCCAAATCTATTCTAGTTGGATACCTGAGAAGAATTTAGATTATAATTAGAGGGTATCCGAAAGTTTTTTTCTTAAATTGGCCACTTTTTGAGTATGGTACATACAAACCAACATCTAGTCACAAAAATACAAACATCAATAGTATATAGAAAATTCATCACTTTATATCAAAATACACTTATAGAGTAGCAATGACAGATTAATACAATTGAGCTTACAACAAAAAGAATACACTTTCTTAACTGGCAAATCAAAATACAAATTGATATGATTTCAAGAAAGACTTACACTTTTATTAAATAACAAGTTTCAAGATCAGTTTGAAACATAATTATGAAATTACAAAGTATAAAAATTAAGCACAACTGCTCAGGCAATAAAGTGCACAAGGAAAGTTTGTCTGATCACACTTAATTTATGTATACTAAAAGGCTGTTTGAGAGGTTGGATAATAGAAAGGTCCCAACTCCTATTTACTACTTCACTTCATTGACAAAACATAGCATTCCTTCTCATCCAGTAAAATTAGACTGAGGACAGAATGTTGTGGTCAGAGCTTCAATTAAGAAACAAACAAAATGCTTTGCAATTTCTAAGAACATTTATTGGCCATTACTGCTTCAGAATCAACACTGCTTAATAATATCAGACAGCTGACTAAGGGCCCTGTTTACTAAGCCGTGCTGTAGGTGCACTAAAAACTGGTATGCGCTAATGCTAGAGACAACCACTGCAATATATGGGTGTCTCTAACATTAACGCATGCTAAAATGTTGGCGGGCCTACAACGCAGCTTAGGAAAAAGGGCCCTAAACTTGGAGCACATGCAATAAGACTTGTGGAATGCCAAAACCTGAGAATCTCATTTCCTACTGGTCAAGGACTGCTGATTCAGAATATGGGGAATCATGCCTGCCACAAGAACACAGAGCACTTGGTGTGCAACTCTCCAGTTGTTTTTAAAATTTGATTTTTGTACTAGTTTACAATATGCCCATCAAGGGGATTATTATAATGCTGAGGAAATCCACCTTGTTCTTATATTGCTACAGCAAAGCTTTGAACATTTAGCTAATGAAGCTTGACAATTTTATAGATCAAAATAAGGACACTCTTCATTACTCAACCCAGAGAAATGAAACGTTATTGACTATAATAACTAATTTTATTGCTGATAGAAAAATGGAAGAATTAGCACAAGGATGACACATTAGAACAGTAACACCAATCAAAGGCTTCACCCTTAGTGAAGTCTTGAAGATTAGCACTATTGTTATCAAGGTTAACATTAGTGATAAATCAACCATTTATCTGTATGTGTTACTATGGGTGTCTTTTACTACGCCACTGTAGCATTTTTAACTCGCAGTAGAAATCAGCTGGCTGTAAATGCCGAGATGACCATTATATTCCTATGGGCATCTCAGCATTTACCGCCAGATGATTTCTACTGCGAGCTAAAAACGTTACTACGGTTTAGTAAAAGGACCCCTGTATGCCTGATCTATCCACGTGTACATTTACGTTCTATTTTACGAGCAAACAAAACCACAGAAAGTGGAAAGAACACAAAAATCCCACAGAAAGTCATAAGACAAGGCAAGGAGTGGGAACAGAGTCAGGCTCTTTCACAAGATTTACTGTGACGTCTAGAAGTGATGAGCATTTGCCACTACACAGGTCTTTTTGAAGACCACTGCCGTTCAGAATATACACACTGAGGATCTGTTGTTTCACAAACAGACGAGACTCCTGAAGAAGGCACCGTGTGTGCCAAAACATGGTACCCTGTTGAGTCATCCTCCAATAAAGCTTTTGATTCCTATTCAGCATCTCTGGTCTGTTTTTCAAGAGCCTGACTCTGTTCCCATTCCTTGCCCTGTCCTATTTTATGAGCAACCTTAATGGAAAGAGTCTTGAGGAGGGACAGATTTGTGTGTGCTCCCAGAGTACATATGACTGTTTCTGCAATAGGGAAAAAAAAAAACCCTAGGATTGGTACCTTTTGAATAGAAGCACAAAGGGACAGACAGTTTAATAAATCTGTCTTGCTAAAAAATGATACTGAATTTAACTCATGCCGAAATATAGTTGACATCTATATAAATCGTAATCAAGGCACTAGAATCAATGCATGTATGATTACTACCAAATAAAAAGAATTGAGGGATACTCAAAAGTTAGACACTATTCTAAAGTTCATTCAGCCCAATATATTAACTTGGCTTACTGCTTATAAGAGTACATTTCTGATAACACTTCTTTCCAGAGTATACTAATCTAGATGCATAATACAGAATAAAATGTGACCTTCACAAAAAAAAAATAGTGCAACATACTTTAAAGATTTTTACTTAAAGCAGTACTTTCATGCTAAAATGCCTCCTTCAATGTAGCTGTTGGCAGCCTTTTAAGAAATGATTATGATGTAGCCAGGAACTTCCTAATAATGCTCTTGGACTATGTGGTAAGTTATTTTGAACAGAACTAATGTATGACAGTTAAACAGGCACTAACTATCCTTGGCCAGCCCTAGTTTTCTCCATCCCTATCTGGACTTATGCTGATCCAAGGAAAGAAGAAGCAGATAAGTGAGTCAGGTCCCATGAGACCATGACACTGTTATGCACAACTTGTTTAACCTAGAACTGTGCTTCCCAGACTGTGGGTTGTGACCTCATATTTGGTGTCATGACTAAGCCAGACAGAAAAAAATACATCATTGGTGCACTTCTCCCATCACGCCCACACTACAATTAGGCCTGTGTGGGCTCCATGGGAAGTATGAGGGTGTAGGGAATACAGCAGTATCACAGCAGATACTAAAGGAGCTGCAGCTTAGGAAGTACGATAAGGCTGGAGTCATGTGCTTGCCTGTTACCGTTCTAATGAGGTCACAGTAAGCACTGACCTCCAATATTATTGGGCAGTACCAGTTATTAAATAGTAACTTTGCACCAGTAAAGCCAATTTTTGAAAAAGGTTTAAGCATAAACATGCTGTTTTGTCTTAAAAATTTCCCTTTGCAAAGCTTTTAGATCAAATTCAATGCAGCTTATTTCTCCCTTAGGGGCCTTATTGCATTAGCTGTCATGAGTCTACAAAGCTTTATTTTGCATAACACAAAATACGTCCCCTCCTCTCTCCCCCCCCCCCCCCCCCCCCAAAGAAATTGTGACTTTTTTGAATAAAATACCAGCTGCTATCAAACATAAATCTATTGATACAACTTTTTAGTAAAGTTAATAAAGGACCCACCAAAAAACCTAAGCTTTGTTACCCACATCTTGTAACAGAAGAAACTGGTGTAAAGTTTTAAAAATTCCAAATTTTCAATTCAAAGAAATCTAACTAAAAATGGGTGTGTGGTATTTATACTTTCCTGTCGTTTTTGTTGTAAAAGCTATTTTAAAAACTAGTTTATGTTTGTGATGCTGGTGATTTTCAAGTAGTAAATTAAAACAAAATAGGCTTTGTAGAATCATACAAAATAAGACCCAAACATACATACACAATATACATACATATACACAGGAAATAAAATCCCCTTTGCTGACACATACATCTGATTAACTAACATAACTTTTCAGTAATATTCTTCCATTAACTGGCCACTGGGGCAGAGGATGGCACAGGTAGAAGCATATTGGCAGAGTCACCATTACATCTTGCTTTGTCCAATGGAGTAACTCTGTTAAGTTTGCTGACTTCAGTCTGCCAGCTGGGTATTCTCTTGGTGGTCATGTGTCGGCGAGCATGTTTTGTCAAGTGGTCACTGCGCATGAACCGGCGATCACACACAGGGCATGCAAATTTCTTCTCTCCTGTATGAGTTCTGCGATGGCGAGAGAGTTCATCGGAGCGAGCAAACTTCTTATCACAGCCTTCCCAGTTACAGCTGAAAGGTTTTTCTCCTGAAAGAAAAATGCACACCATCAGCTAATTTCTGCAAATGTAATACAACTAACTTAACATAACATAGTAAATTATGGCAGCTAAAACTTGCACACTCCATCCAGTCTGCCCAAGATAAACACATTGCATATAATATAAAATATCCATACTTAATCTTGTTGCACAAGAATGGAAAAAGGTGAATAAAAACATAACTCTTAAAATATGCAAAAAAAATCACTCAAATTCACATAGAACAGAGTAAGCAACAGGTGTTCTTTGAGAATAGCAGGATGTTACTCCTCAGATATGGGGCGTCAGCCAAGCTCAGGCCTGAGAAAATGTGAAACCAAGCTCTCCAAACTAGTGCAACTTTCTAGCAGTGACCTACGCATGTGTGTTGGTCCCACATGACAACCCCACCATGAGAGGACCACCTTAGTTCTATATGCAACTATTATTAGAAGAAGCCACCTCCTAAAGGAGGCAAACAGATTTCATGAGGACTAAATATTCTGCTATCCTTGGGGAATACCACTTGCATTTAACATCTTTGCTTTTACGATAAACTAAGGCCTTCCCGATGAACAAGTCCATTCAAGAATCAATCACCACTCAGTGATCTGCCCCTGAAAGTGGCTAGGGCTATGGCTCGCCTCTATCCAGTGTCCGCTAGACACTTTTTCCCTGCCTAAGGTGGATGCTTTGGCTATGGGGGGGGGGGGGGTCACAAAAAAGACCACTGTTCCAGTGGAAGGGGGAGTCGCACTTAAAGATATGCAGGATAGGCAACTCGAGGCCTCTCAAGCATTTTTTTGAGGTGGCGGCATTGGCCTTACAAGCGTCCATCTGTAGTTCTTATGTGGCCAGAGCATGTCTTTCCTGGTTTCAGTACGGTCTGGAACATGACCGCAACTCGGCTTCTATTTCAGCTGCTGGTGGTCCTATGGAGTCGGGCCTTGCCTATCTGGCGGATGCCCTCTATGATTTGGTCAGGGCATCTGCTAAGCAGATGGCTCTGGCGGTTTCAGCTCGCCGACTGTTGTGGTTGCGCCACTGGTCGGCAGACATGGCTTCCAAGCAGTGCCTTATGAAGCTTCCCTTTAAAGGAAAGCTACTTTTTGGCGAGGATCTTGAGAAGATTGTGAAAGACTTGCTCAGACTCAAAATCCCAGAGTCTTCCAGAAGATAGATCCAGGGCTAGTGCGAGGCCAAATTCTTCGAGGCCTCATTTTCATGAGGCACGCCGCTATCGCCCCGTTCGTGGTTCGACCTTCCAGGGTTCTAGATTCCAGCAGAGGTCGTCCTTTCAGAATAAGCGGATTTTGAGAAAACAGCCAGACCTCCATACTCCAGGATGTCCTGCCCAATGATGGGACACAGGTCCTCCCTTCGGTTGTTTCCATAGGGGGTCGCCTGACCTTCTTTTATGAAGAGTGGGCCAAAACTACTTCAGACCAGTGGGTCTTAGATCTCGTCAGAGATGGATACAGATTCGAATTTGCATTGCCCGTCGAAGACACTTTTTTGGAATCTTGATGTGCTACAGTGGCCAAAAAAGCAGCCGTGGAGGTCACATTGCAGACATTACTAGATATCGGGGTGGTAGTATCGGTACCACCTGCCGAGGTGCACACTGGGTGCTATTCAATTTACTTTGTGGTTCCTCGAAAAGGAGGTTCCTTCAGACCTATTCTCGACCTCAGGAAGGTGAACGAGTGTCAATGGGTGCAACATTTCCACAAAGAGACCGTGCGATTGGTGACAGCGTCTGTGCAACCAGGGGAGTTTCTCACGGTTTTGGATGTGAAAGAGGCTTATTTGCACATCCCAATTTGGCCTCAGAGGTTTCTGAAGTTTGTGGTATTAGGCCGTCATTTTCAGTTTTGCGTGATGCCTTTTTGGGCTCCCCACGGCACCTCGCACGTTTTCCAAAGTGATGGTAGTCGTTGCGGCATTCTTCCGGAAAAAGGGTTTCAAAGTTCATCCATAATTGGTTGATTCGAGCGGAGTCAGAACAGGCCAGCCAGGTGGCCACCGATTGAGGTTTGGCATTCCTTTAGTCCCTGGGTTGGGTGATCAATCTTCCCAAGAGCCACTTAGTACCCTCCCAGTCTTTGGAGTGTTTGGGAGTGCTGTTTGACATGACTCATGGATGTGTCTTCCTACTGGAAGGCAGGAGGTTCACGCTCTGTTCTCAGGTTCGCAGCCTCTTGCGTTCTCCCCATCCTCGAGCTTGGGATTATGTTCAAGTCCAGTCCAGTCACAGAAAATCACCTGCAGATACATTTGTGCCCAGGTGCATAGCTTGTCAATCTTCAGGGATGCTGCTGCACTCCTTGTCCCTCCCTATTTTTTCCACAGCATAGCTAGACAATCATACACACTGTTTGCCCCTGTATCAGAGGGAGAAACTGTACTAAGGACAGCCAAATGGCCCTCAAGTCCAGGTGGTTGATGAGCCACAGTGTTTCCTGCTCTGACCAGCACCTTTTGTACAACCTGTTCCAGACAGCGGGCTCCCAGCCTTTGACTCATGTTGTTCATCACCAGAACCTATTCCAGTAGGTCCAGGAGAACTCCTTATAATAACTGTTCTGGAAAAAGTTCACCAAATGATACCAAATGTTTTATGGCAAAAGGGAAAGCATTAATTCTATTGCAGTTTGACACAACTGCTGCATTTCACACAGTGGATCATGAAATTATTTTATTCAAGTTGAATTCAATAGGCATTTCAGGTAGGGTCCTTATGTGCTTCAAAAACATTTTGTCTAACAGACATTACTCTGTCAAAATGAAAGGTGAACTTTTGGCTCCCTGCACACCACCCTGTGGAGTTCCACAGGGCTCCCCCCACTGTCACCAATCTTGTTTAATGCTTATATGATTAATATGGAGTATGGCTTCTTCTCACTGGGAGTACATTTTTACTCATATGTGAAAATATGTTGCTTCTTGTCCCAGTTAGTGAGATCTGGTCTGACACTATTCTGAAAGTAGCTAATTGCGTTTCTATGGTTAAACATTATACCTTGATGCGTGGTTTTAAATTAAATGCTGCTAAAACTAAGTTACTCTGTCTAGCTCATAAGGGTGCCTCTATTCCCGATTCCCTCCCAGTGTCTACTTAATTATCTCTTAATTGATTTATCCTGTAAGATTCGTGGTGTTATATTAGACTACTCTCCTCCTTTGGAGGCACAGGTAAATCATTTATCACAAGTTGTTTTTTTTTTCAAGCTTCATTCATTGCGTCGTATTAGATGATATTTTAATAAATCACATTTTACCAATCTAGTAGAATCCTGTATTTTGAGTCATTTAGATTATTGCAATTCTCTTTATTCCTCTCTTACTGTGAAATTACATCTCAAATTACAGCTACTGCAGAATATGGTTGTTAAAAAATCTGCAGCTCTTGTCTCCCTATATTGGCTTCCAATTCATTTTAAGGGTTCTATTTAAGTTGGCTAGTTTGAATTTTGAAATGTTTACTGGGTCATCGCCACATTACTTCTTTAATTTGGTTTCTTTTCCCCTTCTTTGTAGAGATCCAAAAGTTAGAGAACTATTTCACTTGGTATTGACGTCATATTTAGGTATTTGATATAAACAGATCCCGGCTGTAGGGGGCAGTGTTGAGCATGTCACTTCCCATCACATAACCCCATCCAAGATGACCACCAGCAGAAGAAACAGGAAGTGACATAGTGCTAGTGGCCAACTTGAAAAGGGCGTGGCTGTTACCTCCTGTTGTGCCACCAAAATGGGTGGAGTTTGGGATGGCTATGCAAATAAAGTGGGGTTAGGAGTGAGGTTATGTAAAAGGGGTGGGGCTGTCACATCCGGTGACATCAAAGGGGGTGGGATGTGGGTAGAGCTTAGAGCAGAAGTGGGTGGGGCTTGGGCATGCCCTCGCTTCTGATTGGCTGTTAGGATCAGAAGGGAGTGTGGCCACATCAAAATATGCAAATTCACTTTGACAAATGCCGGTGAGGTACACTACTAATAAGTCTGTGGATTCTTCTGGCAATTTAGATTTAACAACTTTTCTTGAAGATGAAATATCAGTGCTACTTTAGTGGTGTCTTTCCTCAGGGAGCAAGATAAAATATCAGTAGTTAAGTCTTCATTCAAAGTTAAGAACTGTAATGTTCTGTAGTCAAAAACACAGACATTTAAAACTTTACATACTAAGGTTTTCTTATAACACTCATACCCAACCTAATACCGCAAAAAACCTTCTGAGACATACACATATCGAGTGCTAGAATGTTTACTTATCCCAGAGCTCCTTCTTTTCTCCACCAACAGGAGAGCCTGCAAAGCTCTTCTGTCATAGTACATCTTCCTTCTTTAAGGGGATCTTTTACTAAAGCTTAGCTTGACTTATCTGCAGCAGGGCCCATAGAAATAAAATGGGCCCTGCTACAGGTAACTCAAGCTAAGCTTTAGTAAAACACCCCCTAAATGCAAAATGTGTACTAATTTTTGCTCTTATCCACTAAAATCATTGTGGACCCATTTAACAGATTCATTGAGCACAGTGCACAAAATGCTATTTTTTATGCATGATAAACTGCCTTAACTAAAAACTTTATTGAATCAGTCTTTATGTACATAAATCATCCTCAAGACCAGCAAAGTTGCCTATTCTTTACATAGGAGATAGTTTATTTCTTCAGAGGATTTCTAGGAAAATTGGCTTTCAGAGCCAACACTGCTTTATTCTATTAAATACCTTATCATGCTGGGCAAAGGAGGAAGAGATGGAGCTAACAAGGGATAGAGAACAGAGGGGAAATGAGGTAAAAGGGGAAAAAAAGAACTGTCTGTATAGCTGCTGGAGTAGCATGTTGATTATTTTGTGAAAAGAACATGTAATAGGGTTTCAAAGTCCACTGAAAGCTGTGCAAGTTAAGGTTTTGAATTTTTCATTAAAGAGCAAGAGATGTGTGCAAGTGTCATGCTGAGTGATACTATGAATGTACTGCAACCTTGCACATAGAATATGAGATGGTTGTGTGCTTGAATGTGTACAGATACACACATATTCTTGAGTGGGAATGTGCTCGTTTGTCAGGACAGAAAAAGAGTCTGCATTGTTAAAGTTAGTAAGCCTACCCATTCCACTTGTATCTCACTAACCAATCAGTATAAACGGCCACTCAGTGCTCATGCTAATTAGTTGGTGGGACTTTATAACATCACAAACCTTTCAGCAAGCAACTTAGGCATCCAACCAGCCAAGCAAAACACTTTGCCATTTTAGACAGATGAATTCACTGGATTATCAGTCTCATGAAGCTACGTGTTCCAATACTTCCAATGACAAAGGTTCAAGGTTACAGGGCACGTACACATTACACTCACCAGTGTGAGTCCTAAGATGGGCTTTGAGGTGGGAGCTTTTGAAGTATGTCTTCCTGCATCCTGTGAAGTTACACACATAATTTCTTCTCCTGGAAAACTCTGTTTGTGGTACACAATTTTGACCAGAGGCAATAAAAAGTGGTGCAGGAGCAAGAGGCAACAGCTTGGTATTCCCCACAGTCATTACTGTTTGTTGGCACTGTGGTGGCTGTGGGACAGAAGCCTGAGGAAGAACCAACATCACAGTCCCCTGAGGCACAGAAGTTCCCATGAGAACAGGGTGAGAAATTGGAGCTGTGTGAGGTAAAATTGGTTTGACAGTGGTTGTAACATTCTGAGCAGGGGATTTTAGCAGGGCAGAAATTACACCTCCTTGGCCATTAACTGGGATCATTTGGCAAAGAACTGGAGGGCTTGAAACAGGAACAGCAGCCAAGTGGGGGGATTTGCTTCGAGGATCACGTTCACAATTCTTTGGTAAGCATGACTGCACTGGAAAAGGTTTGACTGATTGCTGATTATCAGTGATAGCACTTAAACTGGCCTTTTGCCAACGAGTCTGGCAGAGTGGTGATGCACAACTATTAGAGTTCTCATCACCTAGTGAGTCCGAGGAAAGCCTGGAATGTTTAATATGCACTGCTTCACACTGTTCTGTGCGGGTACTGTGACCTGAAGATACCTTTGTTTTCACCAGTGAGGAAGGAATGTAGCAGCAAGCAGAACTGTCAGCTGTATGACGTATCACACTGGTTGCCATCGCTCTGCATGGCGGAGGAACCAATTGTGTAGGTGTCCCCAGCTTCTGGCATGATCGTCTCTCCCCACCTGTGAGAAATGTTCTGGTTGTATTAGAGGATGTGACCATACAAACAGATGTGTTTGCCACGACTGTTGCTGGTTTAGAATAAGTGACATGTGAGGATGGAAGAGTAGTGGTGGATGGTTCAACAAAACTGGGACTGTGTGGTGGGGTCATACACTGCAAGGAAAAAAATATTACAAATCAAACACTGCAGAAATTTCACATTCACCTTATGTGGTCTATAAAACCGCATTAACTATGGACTTGCACAGTTGTGAAAATTTCAGCATAGCCATTACATGCTAAACAAAGTACAGTATATACATATGAAAACCAATTTATAGAATGTGCTCATTAAAGAAATATAGTTGCAGAGTCAGTTCAGTGGCTGTCCTCAGAATTGCTATATCAGAGATCCTGGTCCTCCCACACAATAGTAGACTGGCGTGATATAGCACTATTGTAAATCATTCAGAAGCTAACTGAAACCAGTGGTTTTGGTTCTGACCAAAACCGAATTCTCAGTCAAAATCTCCCACTTGGTTTTGGGCAGAACCGGAACCAAAACTGTTGCCCCACACCCCGCAAGCCTATCCCCCAATAGAAAATGGCTATGTTATGAAAATGATGGCTGAGACTGCTGCAAGAGGTTGTGGCCGCCATGTTAGAATTGGGAATGGTATGAGCAGGAGCGACTTCTTGCTCATGCCATGCCATGCCATGCCATGCCATTCTCAATTCCAAAATGGTGGCCACAACCTCCCACAGCAATCTCGCGAGGCTCCTATGAGAAATCGCAGCTGCCATTTTCATAACGCAGCCAGTGGGGACAGGAGCAATTTCTGATGCTCCTGTACAAAAGAGGCCAGTAGACTACCAGGGCTTTTAAAAGCTAGGCCTGGGGGTGGGGAGGGCGGAGTGTTGGTGGACGGCCCGGGGAAGGAAAGGGTTTTCGGTTGGATGGGGCTGGCTCTGGAGGAAGAGCTATGGTTTCAATTTCTGCTGAAAATAAACAGGAATTTTCGGCTGTAATCCAGATCTGGATTTCGGGCTGGTTTCGGTGCCAAATCTGAAACCGAAATTCGATCGGCCTCTAGAAGCCAGGTCTCAGCGTGCATCCCAATTAGCATACAAAAAACATGAGTAAAAAGTATGTAACAATTGAAAAAGTCCAGCACTAATGTGACTGGGAGCATATCTGGTTTCATAAAGGATTATGTCCAGAGCGAAATAAGTGGAAAGATTTTCAGCATTTAGTTTTAATGGTCTTACTGTAAATATGCACTGCATCAATTAGTACTAGAAAGATCAATGATGCAGATGAAATGCCCCCATGTGAAAGCATGATTTCAGTAACCAAATATTAGGTCAAATCTTCCTCTTCCCCAAGTTGGGGTTGATGCGGAGGCAGCATTCACAGCCTCTTGGGGAGAAAATTCCAGTCATCAGGAAATGGCAACACTGAGTCGCTAGATTTATAGCACATGAATAGGCACTCACCTGAAGGCTATACTAGATGAGATGGGAAGGAATACAAACTTGGGGTAAAAATTGCTGGACAACTGTAAATGAAAGCTCATGGCACCAGATCCCAACTAATTTCCACTGAACTTGACTCCCAAGAACAGGAGGAAATAGTTGGGACCCTGCCATTTAAAAAAAAAAATTACAACTGTTATCCATTGTTGAAGAAACTGCTGTAACAAGTTTGGCTTTATGCTTAAAGTTGTAACACAAATTAAATTCTACAAAGACAAAGGATATTGCTCTTACCAGGGTAGAAAGAGAATGGTAGTCTTTTGGTAGCTCTGATGAACCTTCCATGTGCATACTGAAGTCAGATGAATCAGACATTGGAGTAAGAGGTCTTTGCTTTAGTAGGTCACCCTTCTGTGACCTCTGACCCCAGGAACTCATATACACAAGAGCCTCAACTGCCTCAATGTCATTTTGTTCTAAGGTGCTACATGTGGACCTTTCACTGTCATGACGCTTTCTTTCCAAAATAGATTCGCAAATGTCCATGAGGGGAACCTAAAGGTAATGTGCTTTTGTTAGATTTCAGTCATAAAATGAAAACAACTAGAACAATCATGTTTGTAAGAGACAAATACTAACAAAGTATTGAATGTAACACTTTCCATTACATTCAATACTCAACACACAGCAGACTAGATTTATCCTATTAGCTACCTAATTAATCTCTTCCTACATTATTGAAATACTTATACTTTTCCTTTAAAAAAAACCCCCAAACTGCAGAGTTCAGGTCAGCATCCTCCCCACTCCAAATAAGAGATGGTATTAGATGAACTCTCTGTGCTGTATTCTTAAATAATATGGAGAACTCTCAACTTTCATAATCAAGTATTGCTTCAAAGGTTGGAAAAAAACCCCTTCTAAATATCAAGATTTGGCAAACTATAGAACTGACTGTGCTCTCATGTAAGCAGGTGCTGTGAAAGTGCAAGAGGAGTGGAGGAACGGTGGTATACAAAGCTTTCTTTAAATTAGCCAGACATATAAGGCAAGTACCAGTTTTTCAGAATGGACGAGAAAAAATGTATTTCCCAAAATCAAATCTTGCATCTTTCAAAGTTGAATTTAAGTACAGAAATGATTTGACAATATGCCTCAGTGCTCTGGAAAGGTCTATGTACAATGCCAGTGATAATAGGAATAAAGATAATAAGGCCTGGGATTATGAATAGTTTTTCTCACTACCAAGTGAGACATAAAGCACAAAAAAACTCATTGCTCAGCTTGCACTATATAAAATCTACATTACAATGCTTACCAACTGAAATATATAACCAATGTGCCCTTTTGTTTTGTTGTTGTTGGGTTTTTTTTTGGGGGGGGGAGGTATGTTTTTACTGTAACCTGCTAGAATTATAAATAGTGTAGGTTACAATTTTGTTTTAAGACACAAGACATAAGCATCGCCATGCTGGGACAGACCAAGGGTCCATCGAGCCCAGCACCCTGTCTCCGACAGCGGCCAAAAGAACAAGCATTTCGTCCCACCCATCCCAGAATTAGTGGATTATTCCTACGTTCATTCAATAACATTGTATGTGCTTTTCCTCCAGGAAGTCGTCCTTTTTTAACACTCCGCTAAGCCAACCGCCCCACCTTCTCCGGCAACGAATTCCAGAGGCTAACCACGTGTTGAGTGAAGAAAAACTTCCTCTGATTCGTTTTAAATTTACTACACTGCAGCGTCATCGCATGCCCCCTTGTCCTAGTATTTTTGGAAAGCGTAAACAGATGCTCCACATCAACCCGTTCCATTCCATTCCACTCCACTCATTATCTTATAGACTTCTATCATATCTCCCCTCAGCCACTTTTTCTCCAAGCTGAGGGGTGCCCCCAGCCTCTTCAGCCATTCCTCATAGAGAAGTCGTCTTTGTCGCCCTTCTCTGCAGTAAATGGATACATAAATCCCACAGCATGCTGGATGCAGGTTAAATGAGGGCACAAACTGCAAATGTAGCCCTAGCCTGCTGCTGCTGCCCATGACACCCTGTGCTGCCAAGCAACTGACCATTACAACTCAAGAATATGTCCTGCTCAGTCAGCCCTGAGGATTATCCCACGAATGCTTCTTGATCACTCAGTAGAGGAATAGCAGAATGTATCTTAAGCCATGGGGAGAGACATAATCGATCCCCGCTCGCTCAGTACTAGGATGCTGGCAGTATTTTTTTACCACAACCCGGGCACAGTCCAGCACGTGCGCTGCGGTTCCCCCCTCCCCACGAGGTGAGACAGCCGCCCAACGCCCATCTTGAGGGCGGGGCTTCCGAGAACACCAAACACAGCCGGGTGACGTCATATGCTAAAATACCCGTGCAAGGAGTGTAGCCCCCAAGCGAGTCGGCGCTCGCCGCTGGGAGAGAGAGGGGGCAGCAATCAGGACAGGAGACGTGCACAAGGTGATTCGTGACAGCGGCGCCTTCTTGCCTTACACACTGACAGATTAAAAAAAAAAAAGCAACGTCTTAGCGGCACTACTCAGCTCACACAGAAACTCACCCATTCTACCAAACTATCAATCAAATAAATACACCCGCAAAACACTAACACACTTGCTTCATGCAACCTCTCTTCAACTTTCCATAAGCTTGCAACAAACACTGCCATACACAAACCTGGCAAGTTATCTCCCTGAAACTGATCTTTCATTAACAATGAGCGTGCTATGACTAATTATAACGGGGAAGGGCGCACGGTTAGATGCCAATACAACTTTCATCCTCCCCAGGATCCATCTCCTTTAGAGCTCCTCTAGTACCTGGCACCTCCCGGCCACTCACAAGAAACCTGCACCTCATCACCTGAGAAACAGCGGCGCGGCTCGGTACTTACTGCGGGGGATTCGGCCATCACCGAGTCGGTACAGTCAGTGAGTGTCCGAGGAGGGAAGAAACACAATCCACAACTAACAATGAGTATCCGTGCCAATCGCCTCCAACCTGAGCAAAAGCAACAACAGCCTCAGCAGCAGCAGCAGCATCAGGGCTGGGAGCTGGGCGGCCACACAGCTCTGGGAGGAGGGCCAAAAACACAGACAAGCTTTGAGGGAGGGAGGCGCGGGGAAAAACAAAACACTCCCTTCGTTTGCCACAGCCAATGCCTGCACGCCTCCCCTGCATCCAGCCAATAAGAATACGCTTGAGCGCGTGATCACGGCGTGCCGACGGCGTGTCCGGAGGAAAAGGGGCGCGTGCGTGTGCCTATTCCTGACTTGACGGCTGAGTCGGCAGAGCCTGCCCTTGAGTGAACTAGATGAACCGCGAGCTGGAAAGTAGGGGAAAGGTCGTACGACTGCTGAAGAGGAGGGAAGCGAAGTGCGCGTACTTGGCCCACTTGTCAGTCACAGTACTGCTTGCCTTGTAGAAATACCTCGGTGTTCCTTTAGGAGTGGTTCTAGCTCTAGCTAAACATTGACTCGAAAGGAGCAGTGGTTTTATTATTATTATTATTATATCGTAGTGTTTAGTCTTTCTGAACGTTATGCAGGTAGAACACTTACTAAAACGGCTAATGGAACTCGAGTTTGTATGACAGCTTGAAAGCCGATATGCTTAAACTGTGACTAGTATTCTAGTCTTCTGCTGGAGGCGGTGGAGCGATTTGGACTCTGTGCAAGTTTCATTATGGGCTGCCGAGCAGAGGAGTAGCGTAGTGTTTAGAGAACCAGGTCGGGAACTGGAGTTTTCTACCAGTGACATCCTTTGTGTAAGTCACTCTCCATTGCCTTAGGTACAGCTTAGATACGTAATCTTCACTATTTCTCAAGCAGCAGGCAACATAGCAAGAAGACTTCAGTGTGAGCCAGAACCATTGCCTTAGGAGCCAATCCTTCAAAATGATTGGAGGTGCTAAACTGAAAAGAAATTGCTCCTCGTTGGATATAGTGAAGGAGCTTGCGCTCAGGCATCCACAGAGCTGGCCCTTATGCCTGATACCTAATGCCCTGGGCAATTAAACAAAGGGAGTCTCCCTGAGGGGCGTAGCCAGACCTCACGGTGGGATGGGGCCAGAGCCTAAGGTGGGGGCACATTTTGGTCTGCCACCGCCGCCCTGCCGCTTCCCACCCACTGCTGCAGCAAATACCTTGGCTGGCAGGGGTCGCCAGCCCCCGCCACTTGAAGTGTCCAGCGCCGAGAGACTGATGCTGGACAACGCTTCAGCTGGTGGGGGTTGGGGACCCCCACCAGCAAAACCAGGGGCCTGCAGGAAATTTTTTTGGGGGGGGGCCCAGGCCCCAGGCCCCTGTGGCCCCACATATCTATGCCACTGCCTGCAATGATGCATCCAGTCTGGATGTTGAAGGACACTTAGATCAACATGTGCAATTGACAAGCCTTCGCTTTACTGGACTTTCTCTGTTTTCTTTGAGGTGTGATTGTTTGATCTTTCCTATATTTTGATTGGAGTTCTTTTATTTTCTTTGTACGCCGCTTTGACCTGCTCGTGGTGTAGGGAATGAGACTTGATATACCACCTTTCTATGATTTTTGCAACTACATTCAAAGCTGTTTACATAGTATATACAGGTACTTATTTGTACCTGGGGCAATGGAAGGTTAAGTGACTTGCCCAGAATCACAAGGAGCTGCAGTGGGAATTGAAGCCCAGTTCCCAAGGATCAAAGTTTGCTGCACTAACCACTAGGCTACTCCCGCACTCCAATTTTCTAATAAATATATACATGTAATTAGAAAGAAGTCTGATTCCCCCACTCGCTATATCTCTGAGCCCATCTTGTCTGCCCCAATATACACCCTTTTCCAATCTTAACCAGTCTCAGCTCCCACCAAACCAGGTCGGCACCCAGTTTATTAATTCTCCCTTACCTTCCACAGAGTCTTGCTTCTGTTGCTACCTTCGGGATAGCTACTCTGTTTTCTTTCAGCATCATGTGGTTCTAGGTGAGTTTAAGTCATGCAGTATTCAAATTCTTTCATGGTTTGCATAATCTTGTGAGAATAACATGGGCGTTTGGACACTATGTGCCACATCCCAAAGTAAAACTGAACAGTTGTTCTGGAGGCAGTGCCAGCAGCTAGCTTTAAAAAAATAAAAAGGTGGGGTAAGAATATATTCAGCTGCTAACCAGATAGTAATTGCATGAGCATGTATTCAGCAGCAGTACTTGAACTGTGCTATTGAATATCCTTATAAAATTAAGTGCTGGGGCTGTGTACCTGGGCTGCTCTTTCTTTTTAATAGTCTACCCATCCAAATAATGCTCAAAGTGGATTACAGCATTTTTAGAATTCAGATACAGAGAGTTTAAAATTTAAATGAGTACCTGATGGAAGGTAAAGTATCCTGCCCACTATGGGGATATTTTTATAAGTCACCTAGACTAAGAAGGCATTTTTTAGCCTAGTTTGTAAAGACGTGTAGGCACCTACTTGTCTTTATAAAATAACAGTACAAATCCTGCAGTAATTACTCCTGGGGGAATTGTGCACACACACACACACACACACACACAAAAAAATCAAAATTCTGTGCACAATATTTGAAAATTCTGCAATTTTCCTGTGCAGAATTCTCCCATTTTAAGAGCTGGAGTCTCCCCCCAGGCATGAAATACCCTCAGCACCACCATCAAAGCTGTTTCCTTCCTCAGGGTCCACCTTCTCCATTTCTCTCTAGATTGTATCCCTTGCCCTGGTAAGTTCAGTCCTCAGCTTTCTCTACCCCTTCTTCAGGGTGAATACACCCGATTTTTCACCCCATCCTCTACCCTTTTTCTGTTTACCTGCTGTCTGTTCTCTAGTACAGGGGTTCTCAATCCAGTCCTTGGAACACACCAAGTCAGTCAGGTTTTCAGGATATCCACAATGAATATATGTGAGAGATTTGCATGCAGTGGCTTTATTGTATGCAAATCTCTCATGCATATTCATTGTAGATATCCTGAAAACCTTACTGGCTCGGTGTGTCCCAAGGACTGGGTTGAGAACCCCTGCTCTCCCCATCCCTCAACCTTCACTGCAGTCCCTATGCTTTCCCCATCTCCCAGGCAAGCCCCCGCCTTATTTTTCTCTGCCCCGATCCCCATGGTATACACTCCATCAACCTTTTGCCAACCCTCCTCCTCCCATGATGCACACATCCTCCAACCACCGTTTTCTAGCCCACCACCTCATGACACACACTATCCACCTTTCTACAGCCTCACAACCCACCCACCCATGACACACACACACACCATCCACTTTTCTTCAGCCTCCTCCCATAGCACACACCACACTATCCACCTTGCTCCAGCCCTCCCCCTCCATGGCTCACACCACCCCATCCACTTTGCATCAGCCCCCCCCCCACCCATGAAACACACACACACCATCCACATTTGTTCAACCTACCCCCCCCCCCCCCATGTCACACACCATCCCATCCACCTTTCTACAGCCGCCCTCCCATGGCACATACCACCCCAAGAGCTGGGTTAGGGCATTCCTAACACTTGGACATTTTATAGCCATAATGGAACAAAATGGAAACATCTAGGGTTAAAACTTCAATGTTTTGATATAGACCTGTTTTTAGAATGAATAAGGGAAAGGGAACGGGGGCTTGATATACCGCCTTTCTGTGGTTTTTGTAACTACATTCAAAGTGGTTTACATAGTGTATATACAGGTACTTATTTGTACCTGGGACAATGGAGGGTTAAGTGACTTGCCCAGAGTCACAAGGAGTTGCAGTGGGAATGGAACCCAGTTCCCCAGGATCAGAGTCCGCTGCACTAACCACTAGGCTACTCCTCCACAAAAAGGTGCCCTAAATGACCAGATGACCATTGGAGGGAATCAGAGATGACCTCCACTTACTCCCCCTGTGGTCACTGATCCCCCCTCCCACCCCCCCCACCCCCCAACGATGTGATTAAAAATAGTACTTACCTGCCTCTATGACAGCTTCAGATGTTATAACCAGTTCTAATAGAGCAGCAAGCAGGTCCCTGTACTAGTGTAGTGGTTGGTGCAGAACACTATGGAGAAGGGGACCCAGGCCCATATCTCACTCCACCTGTCACACTTTTAGATAGATCAAGTATACATATGTAGTATCACATCATATCTTATACTATGAGTTTAACCTGGGCAGACTGGATGGGCTGAACAGGTAAAGACCTTTATCTGCTGTCATCTACTATGTTACTATCCAGCTCATTTTCGAAAGAGAAGGGCGTCCATCTTTCGACTCAAATTGGGAGATGGGCGCCCTTCTCGCAAGGCCGCCCAAATTGGCATAATCGAAAGCTGATTTTTTGACACCCTCGACGGCTTTCCATCGTGGGGACAACCAAAGTTCATGGGGGCATGTCGGCAGGGTAGCGAAGATGGGACTGGGGCGTGATTAGGAGATGGGCGTCCTCGGCCGATAATGGAAGAAAGGGCGGCCCTGACGAGCACTTGGCCAACTTGGTCCATTTATTTTCATGACCAAGCCATGAAAAGATGCCTGAACTGAGCAGATGACCACCGGAAGGAATCGGGGATGACCTCCCCTTACTCCCCTAGTGGTCACTAACCCCCTCCCACCATGAAAAAAGAGGTTACAAATACTTTTTTGCCAGCCTCAAATGCCATACTCAGGTCCATCGCAGCACTCTACAGGTCCCTGGAGCAGTTGTAGTGGGTGCAGTGTACTTCAGGCAGGCAGACCTGGGGGGAGGGGGTTAGGAGGCTCAGCACCCAAGGTAAGGGAGCTATGCACCTGGGAGCAATTTCTGAAGTCCACTGCAGTGCCCCCTAGGGTTCCTGATTGGTGTCCTGGCATGTCAGGGGGACCAGTGCACTACGAATGCTGGCTCCTCCCATGACCAAATGGCTTGGATTTGACCGTTTTTGAGATGGGCGTCCTTAGTTTCCATGATCAGTGAAAACCAATGTCGGCCATCTCTAAGGTCGACCCAAATGTTGAGATTTGGGCGTCCCCGACCATATTATCGAAACGAAAGATGGACGCCCATTTTGTTTCGATAATACAGTCGGGGACGCCCCTTTACAGGGCCGTCCTTAGAGATGGGCGCCCTTATAGATTGGCGCCCCCGTTTGATTATGCCCCTCCATGGGGCTCAATTTCAAAGCACTTAGATTACAAAGTTCCATAGGTTACTATGAGGGGCATTTTTTATATGATGTCTAAATCCGACTTTTGACGTGTTTCTGAAAACATCCAAAAATCAAGCAGTGAAAATGACCATTTTCAAAGCAGAAAAACTGTCTTTTTTCTTTGAAAATTACCATTTCTTAGACGTTGTGCTTAGCACGTCTAGCTTTTTGGACCATAAAAAAAAAAAAAGTCCAAGTGAAAAACGCACAAAATCAAGCCACTGGGACGCAGGAAGAGTCAGCTTTCCTAGTAGACTGGCCACACGGGCATCCCAGCAGAGCAGTGGGGCACCCTAGGGGTCACTGCAGTGGACTCCACATGAAAGGTCCTAGGTGCACATCTCACCATAACCCCCTTATAGTGAGCCCTTCAAAATCCAGAAACCTACTGTACTCAACTATACACCACTATAATAGCCCTTATGGCTGCAGGTGTCACCTATACATGGGTATAGTAGGTTTTTGTGTGTGTGTGTGTGGGGGTTGACAATTTATGCTGCAAGTGTAATAGTTAGAGTAGATTTATGGGCCTGTGTCACCTTCTCTACAGTGCACTGCACTGACCACTAGGCTATTCCAGGAACCTGCTCTAATAGGACTGACCATAACATCTGAAGCTGTACTGTTTCATTTACATCTTTGCGGGGTGAGATGGTGTGTCGTTCCTTTATTCCTGCAGTGGTCATCTGGTCATTAGAGCACTTTTTTGTGGCTAATTTATTAATAAAACAGGGCTAGACCAAAATGTCCAACTTATAGCCTGGACATTTTTTTTTTGTTTCATTATGGCAGAAAACATCTAAGTGTTAGGAACACTCAGATCCCGCCTTTAACACACCTCTGAAATGCCCCCTTGTGATTTGAACGCACTTCTGATGGACTTCAAAGAAAATGTCTAAAAATTGGTTTTGAAAATACCAGTTTGGATGTTTTTGTGAGAAAAACATCCAAATGCAAATTTATACCACTTTTTGGACGTTTTTCTCTTTTGTAAATGAGCCCCTATGTAACTTTGTAAGTCTAAGTGCTTTGAAAATATGCCTCTTTATTACTATACTAGTAAAAAAGGCCCGTTTCTGACACAAATGAAACGGGCGCTAGCAAGGTTTTCCTTGGAGTGTGTATGTTTGAGAGAGTGTATGTGAGAGTGACTGTGTGTGAGAGAGTGAATGTGCGAGTGTTTGTGAGAAAGAGAGAGTGAGTCTGGGTGCGAGTGTGTCTGTGAGAGAGAGTGTGTGTGAGAATGAGAGTGTGTGCAAGTGCGTATGTGAGATAGTGTGAGAGAGAGAGAGAGAGAGAGAGAGTGTGTTTCACACAGATACAGTGTGTGCAAGAGAGAGAGTGTGTGTGAGACACAGACTCTCTGTGAGACTGAGTGTATGAGACCAAGAGAGTGTGTGAGAGACAGTGTGACGCATAGAGAGTGAATGTGATACAGTGTGAGACATAGATTGTGTGAGAGACAGTGTGTGAGAGTGAGAGAGAGGAAGACATTGACTGTGAGAGAGAGAGTGTATGTGTGAGAGAGAGAGAGTGTGTGTGACAGAGATACCTCCCCCTCCCTCACTCTCTCTGGTGTCAGGCCCTCCCTCCCTCTCTCTGGTGTCTGAGCGTTACTGTGCAGGACGCTGAGCTCTGGCTGTGCTTCAAGGAACTGACCAATCCTATTTAATAGAATGCACCTCCAACATTCTGAAGCAGAGAAACCTCGTGTGGTTGGTCACTTCTGCTTGTGACGAACCCGGAAGTACGTGATGTCAATTCAGGAGATGAATACAGAGAGCAGGAATGCCTCAGCCATGCAGTCAGCTTCAGAATGTTGGAGGTGCGTTTTATTATATACTAGTAAAAAAGGCCCGTTTCTGACACAAATGAAACGGGCGCTAGCAAGGTTTTCCTCGGAGTGTGTATGTTTGGGAGAGTGTATGTGAGAGTGACTGTGTGTGTGAGAGAGAGAGTGAAAGTGTGAGTGTGTGTGAGAGAGAGAGAGTGAGTCTGGGTGTGAGTGTGTCTGTGAGAGTGTGTGTGTGTGTGTGAGAATGAGAGTTGATTGGCCCACTCAGTTTAACCAATAGTTTGGGGATGATACCCAGAAGAAAAATTCAATTTGACTCCTAAAGCTTGATTAAGGCCTTCCAGAACTTGGAGACGAACTGGACCCTTCGGTCTAAAGTAATAGTCTTGGGTAATCCATGCAGGTGAAAAATGTTGGAGATGAAATGCTGGCAGAGGCGTGAAGTGGGATATTTTATTATTTATTAGGATTTATTTACCGCCTTTTTGAAGGAATTCATTCAAGGCAGTGTACAGTAAGAATAGATCAAACATGAGCAATAGGCAATTACAGCAACAAAAATATTCAACTACCAATAAAGGATGGCATGGTATACTACTTGCAATGTCAACACAATATGTAATGGAACATTATAACTGATAGTGAAGGGTAAGACAAAGTTGTAACATATAGATGGGTAGGAAGAGTTAGAAAGTAAGGTGACTGATTTGAAGAAAGTTGCACATGAGGTCAGAGAGATGGTTAAATATTATCTCAGCTAGGGTAGGAGTGGATAAACATGTCCCGCTGCAGTATGTGCAGCCTGAGTCACTCCTTGTGTGTGTGAGTGAGACTAACAAGTTGTTATTTGGGACGTGAGCCCTTGAGCCCAGGCCTAGTATAGGATTTTGGCCAAGGCCTAGGGTAGACCAAACAGGCCCTACGCACCACCCCAGCCACCAAGCCCCGCACACACACAACAGCCAACAGGCACCACCAGAAAATGGGAGATAGAGCATTCAGTCGGGACTCACAGCTGATCGGGAACCCACTCATGCAGAGTCCAAGCAAGCGGGCCTCACAGCTGATCGGGAACCCACTCACGCAGAGTCCAAGCAAGCGGGCCTCACAGCTGATCGGGAACCCACTCACGCAGAGTCCAAGCAAGCGGGCCTCACGGCCGACCAGGAACCCAGTCACACTCTGGGAAGGGGGAAAGAACAACAAAGGGTTCCCCAAGGAAGTGGAGCACAAGTAGCGCACACAGTGCAGGGAAGAGACACAAGGGAAGGGGTGAGAGACAGAAGCCTCTAAATGTATACACAAGGCTGTGCCACAGGGCGATCAAGAATACAGGAAGCCCCAGAAGGGAACACTCTAGGCTGTACCATACAGCACTCAAGGGAAAGAGGGCATCAACTACAGGAATACACTCTGGGCTGAACCATTCAACACACAGGGAAAGGGGAAGCCACTCAAGGAACACTCTAAGGTGTGCCACTAGGCACTCAAGAGAAAAAGAAAACCACTCACAGGAATACACTAGGCTGTGCCACACAGCACTCAAGGGAACTAGGCTGCATCTACAGCATACAAAGATACAGGAAGCCCCACAAGGGAACACACTAGGCTGTACCATACAGCACACAAAGGTAAAGGGAGAACTACCTATAAGAATTTACAAATCTGGTCCCACAACACACAAGGGAATATACAGGGCAGTGCCACACAGCACACAAGGAAAGGGAAGTGTAAGCAAACAGAGGAAGCTGCCTTGACACACACAGCCCAGAAAAGGAACACTGCTCACTGGAAACAGGAGACAGATTCAGCAAACAAAGAGAACTAAAACCAACATACAGGAGCAAAATACAGGAACAAGGGGAACTGCCAAACGGAAGCAGAACCACAGGGAGCAGAGCCAATGCTCAGCACGACAAAGGGAACACAGAGAGAGAAAAACTAAACAAACAAAGGAACGATACAAGGCACAAGCTTACTACAGACAGCACAACATTAGAGAATCAGAAAGCAGACCAGGTGTAGTGAAGTGAGGCAATCAAGCTCCTGCTGGGAAAGCCCAGCACACACACTGGCTGATAGATAGGATTTGAACCAGGCAAGTACTGTTCCATTGATACCTGTTTCTGTCAGTCGTGCTAGCAAGATATCATGATCCACAGTGTCAAAAGCTGCTGAGAAATCTAGCGGTACTAACATCAAGGCGAATCCCTTTGTCTCGGTTTCTGTGAAGATCATCTAGCAGGGATACGAGGACCATTTTTGTTCCATAACCGGGTCTGAGTCCAGATTGACATGGATCTAGCCAGTTATTATTTTCTAGTCAATCATTAAGTTGAACACAGACTGTTTATTCTATGAGTTTCCCTAGAAACGGGATGTTGGAAACTGGTCTGTAACTTTCAAGTTTGTCCTGATCAAGGTTGTTCACTGCCGTCTGAAGGATAAAGAAGGAAATAGGCTCTCAATGTAGGATCCCAATGCAGACTTGAATGGGAACTATACTGACTCAAAGAAAGCCCTGAACATGACCGAAAACTGAAGACACTGAAATTGGTTGTGGTAATTCTTGTGTATAAATTTGGTGGCGTCGTACCAGAGCAGCATCAATAAAATTGCCACCTGCATCAGAATCAAGGCAGCCACACAAATCTCAGCCTGCATTAACAAGAGAGCTGGTACTAACAGTTGTCTCTGGGGAGAATTCTCTATATATCGGTATTCTGCCTCCCCAGCCTGGACTAGGGCCGTCGGTTTCCCATTTTCTTGGGGCAGGCTTGGGCATAGTGACCTTTTTCTCCACAGTAGAAGCAAAGCTCTGGATTCGGCAGCATTGTTTTTCCTGGACAGATAAGGGAAAATGATCTACTTGCATGGTTTCACTGGATCCTTGGAGAGTATCTGGCTGTGGAAGGGAAGGAATCTTCGGGCAATAGTTGTGCCCAGACCGGGATGACCGATGACTAGGCTGGCGCTCATTGGCTCGTTCCCGAAACCTTATATCCACCCAGGTACATAGAAGGATAAGTTCATCCAGGGTAGAAGGAAGTTCCCTGCCAGCTAGCTCATCCTTAATGATTGAAGAGACCCCCTGCCAGAATACTGCTGTAAGGCTTTCGTTGTTCCATCCAAGCTCTGTAGCCAGTGTCCAGAAATAGATGGCCTATTCTTCCATGGTGTGATGACCCTGCTGCAGGTCTAACAGCTGTGCAGTGGCAGACAAGGCCTTCCCAGGTTCTTCAAAGATACCATGGAACTGAGTCAGAAACTCTTGAAGATTATTCAATGCAGGATCGTTCTACTCCCACATAGGTGATGCCCAGGCCAGTGGCATAGGAAGGGGGGGGTGGGGTGGTCCGCCCTGGGTACATGCCACTGGGGGGTGTCGGCGCCTCGCTGGTTCCTTGCTCTCTCTGCCCCAGAACAGGTTACTTCCTGTTCCGGGGCAGAGAGAGCAGGGAACCAGCGAGGCGCCGACACCCCCCAGCGGTGTGCATTCGGAGGATTGGCTCTCCCGCCCACCCCTCACCGCCTTCCAGGTATGTTTTCGGGGGGGGGGGTTGTGCTCCGGAGGGGGGAGGGTGCGCCACAGCGGCGACCCGCCCCGGGTGTCAGCTGCCCTCGCGACGCCACAGGCCCAGGCTAAGTCTGGTCCGGACAGTAGGGAGATGATGTAGCCCACCTTGGTGCGATAAGAAACAAAGTCCCAGGTCTGCAATTCAAAGACAATCTGGCATTGATTCAAGAACCCTCATGGGGGAGAGGCGAGAGCTAAGCCCCCTGAATACCTGAACCCTTGATTGCTTGCTGGCTGCGGAAACGTTGGCTGAAGCAGATGAAGCATCTGTACTTGTGAGTACTTCCATTCAGTGGCTCAAGGTTCCCACAGCCTCGAAGAGTTGCTGCAACTGAAGGGTCAGTTGTTGCAGTAGTTGTATAGCCAGGAATTCAGTCAAGCTCGTGGCTGGCATGCTGTTATGTTTCTAGATAGTGAGCCCTTGGGTCGTAGTGAAGGCCTACAATACTACAATAGACTGAATCCTACTGGGACTGGACAAGGGTAAAATTGGATCAGCTCTAATAGGCCATCAGGTTCTGGAAGGCAGTCCCACAATAAGGCACAAGGGTACTGAATCCACACAAATAGAGAAGAGAAGCAGCTGTAGGCAGCCATAAATAAAGCACAGATAGCAGTAAGGGCTCCAGTCACATAAGAAGCTAAATGCTGGGCATAGCCCACTCATACATGAAGTAAGGCTAGTACTGGAATGTGTTCATACAAGGAGCAAGACAACTGGAACCCACTCACACAAGCAGCAAGATGCTGCGCTGGAACCCACTCATACAGATAGCAAAGCGATTTACAAGAACCCACTCTCTCAAGAAGCAAGGCTTTACTGGAACTCGTTCACTCAAGAAGCAAGGCTTTACTGGAACCCACTCTGGCAAGCAGACACACAGGCAATGGCGTCTCAAGACCCACAGGATCAAGACAGCAGATAGGGCGGCTAACAACACAAGAGTGTCTAGGCAGAGGACTGGCAGGGTTAAGTGCTGCTCCTCTGGCGTCTGACATCATCCCACATGCGTGGGAGGTGGGCAACAGGTTCTGCGGCACAAGAGTGTGGACTCCTTCCTGCTGCACGCTGCTAGTGTGGTCCTGGCAGCCGCTCCCTCTGAGCCTGTCAGCTGTGCAGACCCGAATCACAGTAAGACCATGACAGTGCCCAAATTAGGGCACCCTGCTGAGATGTGTAAGCAACTTAATAGCTTAACAAGCCATCAACTATAAATAATTTGGTGCTAAGAACCATATTTATTGGCAATGATTAGGTTTTGTGCAAGCATCCGGCTGTGTGCTATTCTATAATGCTGGGCACCCAAACCTCATAGCGCATGGCCATGGGAGGAGCATGAGCATGTCAAGGGAATTCTGAAAAACTGAGCGTGTTACAGAATACAGGCTCAGCACACTCAATTTGGATGTCAGCATTTACACCTGGTTTCAGCAGGCATAAGTCTGGCTTCCAAATTTAGAGCACAGGAATCTGCACTAAAAGGGTCTTTTACAAAGGCATGCTAGCGTTTTTAGAGCGCGCTAATGATTAGCATGCACTAAACACTATAGATGCCCACAGGAATATATGGGCATCTCTAACGTTTAGCGCACGCTTATTTTTAGCATTTGCTAAAAACGCTAGCACGCCTTTCTAAAAGGGGCCCTAGGTGAGATTCCATAAAAGGTGCACACCCTTAATAGAATCACACCTAGGACCAATATTTCTGGTGCCCATTTTTGAGTGCAATTTATAGAATTTTCCCTTATTTGAATAGTAAGCGAAAGCACAATCTTCCCTTACCTTGCTAAAGAAAGCTTAGCTTCATAAACAAAAGTGCTTTTGATTTCAAAACAAAACTCAGTGCAGCTGAGGACACATGTAAGATTTAAGTGAAACCGACTCCACCAAGCTAGAAAAATGCAGTGTTTGCAACAGTTTCCTTTTTAGAAGAAGAATTGCAGCAGTTTTAGTTTCCTCTGGAAAACAACTATCATTAAAGGCAAGCACTCATTATTCTTTGTGCCGGTTAGTTTCTATCTATTCCTATGTAAAATGTTGCAAATAATCGTTTAGCCAGCAATTTAATCAAATTTTGCAAATGAAAGTAAAGCTGTTTGCCACATTGTAGCAACAAATACTTCTGTTCTGTACTCATGGAAGAAAATCCTGGAAAATGACCACAGCTGGCTAACAAAAAGTACATATTTGAATGGAGTGGATACCACATTATTCATGGAAGAAAGTATTTATAAACAATTTGAAAAATTGGAAGTAGACAAAGCCAAAGAGCCTGATGAAATACTTCAGAGAAGTTCTTGCAGGTCCTCTACAGGATGCATGTAATAGATCATTGGAGATGGGAAATAATCTGATTGATTTCTTTGACTGAGTGACAGAAATCTAGATTGAGGACATGCGCTGGATGTGATCTACTTAGATTTCAGCAAAGCCTTTGATGCTGTTCCTCATAGGCAGGGCCGGTTTTAGATATGGTGAGGCCCAGGGCAGAAGTTAAGGAGGGAGCCCCTGATCCCTGATTCCCCCTCCCACCGATCTCACCACCTGCATTGGTACTATGTGGTCTGGGCATCTCTTCCCCTTCTCCCCACCACAGTCCATCTCCTCGATCTTTTTTAAAATTCCATCCAGCTGTCTCAAAGTTTTCCCTCTCTGCCGCGATCCACCCAGGTGGAATCAGGAAATTGCAATGGGGGGGGGGGGGGGTGGATCGCGGTAGAGAGGGAAACCTGCAGGGCAACCGCAGGCAGCTTGTGAGAATGGCTGCTGCGCCGGAGTCCCTCTGAGAAGAGAAATAAATATTTAAAGAAGATCGAGGAGACAGATTGTGGTGGGGAGAAGGGGAAGAGATGTCTGGACCGCAGGGCCCCCTGGAGCTGTGGGGCCTAAGGCAGCTTCTCTGTTTGCTCCCCCCCCCCCCCTTAATACCGGCCCTGCTGATAGGAGGCTTATGAATAAAATGAGCAGCCTGCAGTTAAGACCCAAAGTGGTGAACTGGATTAGAAACTGGTTGATTTGACAGGTGACAGAGATTGGTAATAAAGGGAATTGACTTTTTAAAAAAAAAGTGTGTAGTAGAGTGTCTTTAGGGTCGGTCCTGGAGCTGATTCTGTTCATTATCTTTGTGACTGATGTGGCCGAAGGGTTAGAAGGAAAGGTTTTCCCTTTTGCAGATGACACAATGAATTCAACAGCATAGACAGCCCAGAGGAATTAGGGAGTAGTCAACCTGATGTACACAACCTTGAGTGAATTTCTTCAAAAAGGCAGTAAACAAATTCTAATAATAATAAATAAACCTGAGAAGTAAACTACTCAAATTAGAATGGTCTAATGTGTGGTAGTTTATGATCTCATGCGAAAAGGTTCATTGATGCGCACAGGGAGGAGTAGCTTAGTGGTTAGAATACTGGGCTGACAACTGGCAATACTCAGTTCAATTTCACTGCTGCTCCTTGTAATCTTGGGCAGGTTATTTCACCTTCCATTGCTTTAGCTACAGACTTAGGAGCCCTTTTACAAAGCAGCGGTAAGTACTATCACGTGCTTACCACATGCTAAAAAGGCATTACTGCGGGACGCACTCAGGCATCCACGGTAGTTCTGGGATCAGCGCACCAATTCTGTGCTAAAAAATATAAAACATTTTTAGTGCAGGAAAATGTTTGGAGAAGGAGATAAGGTATGCTGTGCACTAATTGGATAGCACAGGTAAATCGCCATGTGCTGCTTGATTAGCGCAGGATTAGAGCAGGAGCCTAAGGCTTACCACCTAGTAAATAGGTAGTGGTAAGGGCTCACTAATGGCCATGTGCTGCCGTGCTAAACATGGCCTCGGTGTGTGGGAAACCCACACACTACAAATAGCACAGGCCACTTTTTAGCAGTAAAAGGACCCCTTAGATTGTAAGCCCTCCAGGGACAGGGAAATACATACTATACCTGAGTGTAACTCATCTTAAGCTACTAGTGAAAAAGTGTTAGCTAAATACAAATAAATGTATTTATTTTATTTATTTAAAATATATTTAGCTCTGTCCTACCAAGCTACAATAAACACATACATAAAATAATCAACAAACTAACACAAAGTCATAAAACAAATCAAAATGCTGATAAAGCTTGAAATATAATAATAACAAATTGAAATTCAAAACAATCAGACTTTTGAAAACAGATGAGCCTCGAGCTGTTTCCTGAACTGCATTAAATCCAATTGAACTGTATGTAATATGGAACAAGAGGCTGATGTGCACAGACTACAGGTGTGCATGAGGACATAATCTGGCCCCATCCCACCTGTCCCTGTCAATTCTATTCTTTACATTACATTATGGTCTTATATTTTGCAATAACCTTCATAGTTCTGTAGGAGCAAAACAAGCACTGTTTGCTCATATAGCAAAGATATATGGAATCGTAATATATGGCACTATCCAGCTTTAGCAACCTGGCCTTAAGATGCAGACTCAGAGTTATTCCAACTTTTATTGCTAAATCCTGTTATTTGCTGAAACTGTGGCCTTGCATATAGACAGAGTGCTGACAAGGATGATGTGCTAGAATAATAAGGTTGTTATCAGCATCAATGTCATGGCCAGAGCAGTCAAGGACTCTTGGAGTCTCCCATGCAGCTGGAGAGACACTGTGGCTGGCAAATTGCACATTGTTTATGAAATCCTGGCTTCTTGTCAAACTGACCCCATCAGTGTGGAGCCAGTGAGACAATGTTGGGGCCCCTGAAGTCATAATAATGGGGATTGTGCATCACCCCCAAGGCCAGAATGTAAGTCGCTGCAGCCTGTGATTTCTGTATAAAAAGGGGCTCTTATCTAAGGCAAAAGGCTGCTTTGTTGACATTCCATGCGAGGAGCAGACCGGTGCTGGACATAATTGAACATCTGAGGAACACAATGCCACAGGCTAGACGTTTACATCAGGTTGTATATGGGCCATGTACTTTTATATAAGTGCTGTGGGTTAAGTGTGGCTCTTTTACTTAGGAGGCTAGTTAGGGATTTATGTGCATTTACTCTGAGCTTTTTCTATGATAAAACTAGCTGTGTCTTTATTCTTCTTGCCTTCTTTGCACATTATCTTTGCTGCTATTGTAAATAAACACTCTATTTTATAGTACTTGGTTGTGGAGTTAGTTATTTTTATTATTTAGGGCGTAGTGAGCTTGGATCTAAGGATAAGAGGGAATACATTTGCTCCTGACACTTCACTCACTAAGGCTGTTATTACCAGAGATCTATTCTTTTTAGAATTTATGCTGTCAGGTACCCCAATAACACCCCCAAAAGGGTTGTATCTATATGTGCCCACAGTTCTACATGGATCACATAAAAAAAGGAAGAAGCATCAAAACAGACATCTGGGAATTTACATATTAAAAATTAAAATCTAAAAATAAAATCTGTTCACATATTTCTTAAACGAGATAGTTTTAAGTTGTTTATGAAATGAATGAAAATGAGAACACATACAGATAAAGGCAGAGTATTCCACATTGTCACAGCTTGATATGGGACTGAAGCCAAATGCTGTTTTAAATATTTGACTAACTTAACTGAGGGAAATAACAGAGATATTTGTCCACGCAGTTGTCATTTCAACACAGAGAAAAATCCCACCCAATAAGAAGGAATATTTCCTTGCAAAGACTGATAAACCATTGTACATAGCTTAAAACAACATCTTGCTGCAACCGGCAGCCAATGTAATTTATAATAATAATAAGTGATAGTTTCATCCTATCGTAAATAAAATATCACTCTTATGGCTAAATTCTGAATCATCTGCAGCCTTTTCATTAGTGCATCCCACATATACCACATTATAGTAATCTATTTTTTACAGCAATAAGGATTGTACTATAAATCTAAAAGGAAGCAGTTTGAGTTTCTTCAAATTGATCTTACCTTTCTTAATAACAAAAAGGAATGTTTTATGACCTTATTAACTTGATCTATCATTGTCAGTTGGCTATCAACTTAAGATCTGAGTGGAGAATTCAAATTTAAATTGGGTCTTATTGATAGTAACATTTTCTTTACCTTCAATATCTTTTGGGGAGCCAAGCCAAAGAAATTTAGTCTTTTCTTGATTAAGTTTTTAAAAAATTATTTTGACCAACTCTCTATGATGGCAACACATTTCTGTATTTCTTTCAGAATATCCATATATGCTTTTGGAGCTACTGTCCCCTCACCATCACCAAAGTTTTCTTTCCCACCCCGTACCCAACTCACATTTAAAAGATCTTGTATATTCAAACAAAACATAAAATGTGTCCTATAATTTGTTAAAATTTAACACAATAGGTATAACGTTGTTAATGCAAGAAAAACATATTTAGGGGGCCTTTTACTAAAGATTAGCTTAAGTTATCTGCAGCAGGGTCCATAGGAAAACAAATGGGCCCTGCTGCAGATAACTCAAGCTAATCGTTAGTAGAAGACCCCCTTATTAACATGGACTATGAGAAAATAATCATTTTAAACTATATAAAAATAAATAATCTTCAGAGCCAGAGCTCATTTCTGTTCTATGTTCCTCTATTGTTTGTTCAGCATCTAAAAAAGAACATTCTGAAGATGTGCTGGTGGCAGGAGTTCCAAGCAGAGAATAGGCAACTTATGTCAGTTTTGGCCACACTTGGGACCTCTGTTGCCAGTAGGTAATAAGTGACAAGGAGAATTCTTTGACTGAGCTCAACATGTATGTATCCAGTTTGTCGATCACTGAAGCTGTTTCCTGACTAAGTCTCCAAAAAATCTGCTTTTGATTTTTCTTGTTTTGGACATTTTGTTGGTAGTTTGGCAATTTGCTGCAACTTGACTACGGCTTGATCTGCTGTCAGTGATCACAGTCTGTTCATGGCACTGTTTCGCCCTCCGACTGTCATCAAATCTAAATGATCCTTCCGCCTTAGATCCAGCAATGTTGCTGCTATATTTCTGTAACTAAAATAGCAATCCAGGTGATCTGCAAGACAGCTCTTTAATGATGCTATCACATGGCTGTCTGAGCATGCAATGGTCAAGTGCTATTTCAACTGATATTTTGTTGGGACCACCAGATGTAGTGATGGCTGTCAGCTAGGAGTCACCAACTGCACACAATTAGGTCAGGATTGCACACAGTTTGGTCAGGAACTGCATGTTTCCTCCTGGTTCAGTGGCAATACATGCAGCTCCTTCATACTTTCTGTCGGTAGATTTAAATGTCCGTAGAATGCTGTTCCACCAAGTTGACACACACTGCTTGAGTGTTTTCTTCAGTGAATGGCTGCTTTCTTTCACTTAATGAGTGCAACCATCTCCTTGCACAATGTTGTAAGCTCATTTACCTCATTCAAATCAATTTCAGTTTTTGATGGCTGGAGTCCATGAGAGAGTGCTGGATTGAGAATATGACCTACGCAACCTATCAGACCTCAGCTCGAAATGCATTATCAGTCACATAGATGATACTAGCTTGGTAGAGATTATATTCTGCCAAAATGCTCAAAACAAATCAGTAGTCTCCCTCATTGCCAAAATTAACTCATCATGGTGAGTTCCTCTTTTGTTTTTTAGTTGAGGTGTTGGTGTGAAGTTTCTGAGTCAAGGTGTGCATGGGGACATTATCCTGCTTATTTTTGAAAATACCTTTATTATTTATTTGCTTACAAAACCTAATACCTTAACATATCATTCCTTCATACACACTCATGCACACTCACTTACAAATGTACTCTCATACACATTTCACAATAATATAATATTGTGAAATGTGTATGAGAGTACATTTGTAAGTGAGTGTGCATGAGTGTGTATGAAGGAATGATATGTTAAGGTATTAGGTTTTGTAAGCAAATAAATAATAAAGGTATTTTCTAAAAATGAATTAACTGGCAGAGAGATTTATACTGTTAGTATTGTTGGTTCAGTTAGCAAGTAGGGTATAGCCCAGTATTATAAGCTTATTTTTAAAAGAGAAAAACGCCTATAGTGCAACCTAAATTGGGAGATAGACGTTTATCTCAAAAAGGCGCCCAAATCGGTATAATCGAAAGCCGATTTTGGGCGTTTCCAACTGCACTCCGTCGCGGAAACAAATAAAGTTGATGGGGGCGTGTTGGAGGTGTGGTAGAGGCGGAACTGGGGCGTGGTTATCAGCCGAGGAGAGATGGGCGTCTTTAGCTCATAATCGAAAAAAAAAGACGTTTTTACCGCGATTTTGGGTCACTTTTTTTGGACCCTTTTTTTTCACGAACAAGTCCCAAAAAAGTGCCCCAACTGCCCAGATGACCACTGGAGGGAATCGGGGATGACCTCCCCGGACTCCCCCCAGTGGTCACTAACCCCCTCCCACCAAAAAAACCCCACTTTACAAACTTTTTTCCAGCCTGTATGCCAGCCTCAAATGCCGTACCCACCTCCATGACAGCAGAATGTGTTCGATCCTGTCACAGCCTTTCCATGGGTCAAATGTGGCTCTCGGGTGCAGTACAGGGTCACATCAGCATTGCATTGTGGTGGGTGTAGGGTATTGGGCTCCGTGATTTCATTAGCTTGTGTTACAGTCTCACGATGTTGGTAGTTGGTAGGCTCTTCTCCCATGGTGCTTTTCCCCCTGCCTACTGGGTCAGAGTGTGCCCTGTTGTGTTTCCTGTTGTAGTCCATGCGGTAGTGGCCATTTTTGTAAGCCAGTTTTAGTTCCCTTTCCTGTGTTAGCCACGTTACAGAACTTAGTTCTTCCCTTGAATGTGGCTGAAAGAGGGCATTGTACAGCATTCTGCCAGCTCTGACCTACTGCTCATCTCGGTACCAGGGAGACTCGTTGCCAGTGGGGCACAACCTCTGATCTGCAGTTAACTGTGAGTAAACGCGGTTATTCCAATAAAGGACGTTTTTGGAGAGATTAGTCTTCAGGTGTCAACTGGTGTGCCAATGTTGTACAGCAGCAACAAGTCCTAGAGGCCTGCGTGTTTGCAGGTCCCTGGAGCACTTTTAGTGGGTACCGCAGTGCACTTCAGCCAGGTGGCCCCAGGCCCATCCCCCCCACCTGTAACACTTGTGCTGGTAAATGGGAGGCCTCCAAAACCCACTGTACCCACATGTAGGTGCCCCCTTCACCCCTAAGAGCTATGGTAGTGTTGTACATTTGTGGGTAGTGGGTTTTGGGGGAGGGGGGTTGGGAGCTCAGCACCCATGGTAAGGGAGCTATGCATGTGGGAGCTTTTTCTGAAGTCCACCGCACTGACCTAGGGTGCCCAGTTGGTGTCCTGGCATATCAGGGGGGCCAGTGTACTACCAATCCTGGTTCCTTTCACGACCAAATGGCTCGGATTAGGACGTTTTTGAGCTGGGCGTTTTTAGTTTCCATTATCGCTAAAAAAAAAAAAAAATGCCCAGCTCAAAAACGTCCATTTTTTCGAAAATACGGTTCTGCCAGCCCCTTCACAGACCCGTTTTCGGAGATAAACGCCCATGGAGATAGGCGTTTGCGTTCGATTATGCCCCTCAATGTGGTCTCCATCCCCTCCTGTCCCCATTCATTTCCAATCCATCCCATCCCATCCCCATTGTAGCAAGGACTTTTTGTCCCAATACCTGCAGATTCCCACAGATTTCTCATTGTCCTCATCCTCATGCATACCTGTAGCACAGACCAAGAGAGAGAACTCAAGGTGATAGTGTCTGAGGATCTCAAGATGACAAAGCCAGAAGGTTGCAAGGCTGCATGGAGAGGGGTACAACCAGCAGAATGGAGGTGGTGATAATTCCCTTTTACATTTCATTGATAAGGCCTCATTTGAAGCTCTGTGTTCAGTTTTAGAGGCTGTATCCCAGTGAGGATATAAAAAGACTTGAAGTGGTTCAAAGGAAACTTACCAAAATGAAATAGGGTCTGTGCCAGAAGATATATGAGAAGAGATTTCAAAACTTGTATACCCTAGAAGGGACAGGAGAAACATGATACAGATGTTTAAATATCTGTAAGGTATTAATAAACAAAGCTCTTCCAAAGACAGGGAAGTTCTAGAACTGTATCTGTAAAAAGTTAAACTTAACAGCAATTTCAGGCAGTTCCTTTTCACAGAAATGGTGGTGGATACCTAGAATGCCCTCCTGATAAAGGTAATGGGAACAAGAGCATCGATGGAATTCAAAAAGACATGAGACAAACACCGAGAACCCCTACCAAGAGGATGAAATCAAAGTGTAGAGCATTTGTGCTCAAAGCAAATCTTAAATGGCTTTCACACTTAGCAACAAGGCATTCAGGATAGTCACCTGCACAGAGTGACAGTTACAACTCTGAACAAAAGCATAAGAGGTACTTACAACACTAAATAAAGGCATAGAAGAGAAATCATCTTCACAGAGCAGCAGCTGCAACAATCATATTGGACTGAGTATTTTGGCCATGCTGGTCTTTATGCCCTCATTTACTATGTTACTTTCTAGTTTAAATATAAGGTGATTTATGGGGGAATGCTATTGGAGGTGCATAGCAGTAATCCCTCATTTATTTTGCTCCTTCAGTGGGCTCTTCTCAAACCTACTGATGATAGGTTCATATTGTCCAGTCAGAAAGCAGCTCAAGGAGAGTAGAGAAGAGGGTTTGGCCATTCCTTGGTGGCATGTACGGTTATTTTGAGCAATGACAAATGGCTCATTCACTAAGATTATATATTCCATTGCTGAGTTTTGGGTTAGAAGTTGTAACATATGCATATAACAATATGTGTTGGTTTACAGTGAAAAAAAATGTTTTTTGATCTCCTTGAATGATTTCTTTAAATAGTTATGTAATTACAACAAAGCAGTAATATGATCACAGTTACAGATGCCTAAGAGGGCTATGACACATTTCTAAGAATCTAACAAGAAAGAAAGTATTGATGCTCAACCATTTCTTTAGAATTCTTATAATGTTGGCCACAGGGAATGGTCCTTTTCCCAACTTGATTGTTTTGTTGTTGTTGTTGCAGTGTGTGAATCTAATTTGTGGTGGTTTCTGTGACATAGTTGGAAGTAGATACTGGTTGGAAGTTGCAATTGCAGTTATTAGGAACAGAAGGTGTATTACCAGTGTGTCTTTTCTAGCAAAAAAGGTGCCGGTACCCAAATGCTAGGCCACCCTTCAGGAGTGATCACTGAGGGACCCACCCCATAATAGCCAGACCCCCTGCAACCAATCACATAATCTATTACAAGACAGAATTGGTCTGTAGAGCCTGAGTTCTATCATTAAAACTTGGGGTCCATGGGTCAATTTTAGCAGACAATGGAAAAGGTGCCGGTAATCAGTATCCCCAAGTACCCCCCTCAAAAAAAGCCCTGTGTATTACTAATATTTGAGATTTGGGTGCTCAGATTCTGCACTATGAAATCTCAATTCATCTGTATTTGTTTTGGCCTTTACAAGTTATTTGGAAAATGTAGGAAAAGAAGCGGCCATACATGTACCAAGAATATACTGTTCTGCTGATAGGCAGCCTGTAGCCATCAGTTCACTTAAATGTATACACAGGACTATCCTTTCTGTGGGAAGAGAATTGAAAGAATTGCTGTGCACTCCCATCTTATCTCATTTCCAGTTCTCTCCCCTGCCTCCCCCTCCCCTACCTCCCATTGGGAGGAATGCAGCAGAGCACTGACAGGCTAGGAGCTATAGTGGATCTTGTGGCAGACATTACTACCCCTTCACTTGAGTCTCAGAGAGCTCCACTGTGCCCAATTTTGCCTAGACTCTGTATCTCCCTAAGGCATGGGTAGATAACTCTGTCCTTATAAGCCATCCACTAATCAAGTTTTAAGGATAACTCAAATGAATATGCATAAAATAGATTTGCATACTGTAGTAGCAGTGTCCATGAAAATCCATCTTGTGCATGTGTAGGGACATTTTCAATATGACAGCTAAATCTGATTTTGGACATTTTCTTGAAAACATCCAAAAATCCAGTAGCGGACATGGCCATTTTCAAACCAAAAAAAAGTCCAACTTTTGGTTTTGGAAATGGCCATTTGCTAGATGTTTTTGTGCTCAATGTGCCTATCTTTTTGGACCACTTTAAAAACAGCACAAAAACAAGCCATTACAATGTATGGTTGGGGGGGGGGGGGGCAGAATTTTGGCCAGACAGATATCCCAGCAGAGCAGTGAGGCACTCTACAGGGCTCTGCAGTGGACTTCAATAAAAGGTCCCAGGTAAACATCTCACCGTTTCCCCTTTATATTGTGATTCCTCTAAAACTCATCAAAAACCTACCGTACACCACTACAATAACCCATGTCTGCAGGTGTCACCTATATGTGGGCACAGTAGGTTTTTGGTGGGTTTTGGAGGGCTTACACTTTCCACCACTAAAGAAATTCATGCCTACACTCTTTGCTGTCCGTGTCTCACTGTGTTTTCTCCAGTTAACAATTCAATCACTACTACCAGCAACTTCGCTTCCATACCCCTCTCTGATTCTGCTGCTGCTACCTATATCTTTACCTGCCCAGCTTGCTCCAGGTCCTGCGTCTGCCTGGCCTGCTATCTTGCATAGAGTTTTAAATTTGGCTCTGTATTGTACTGGTAGCTGGTGAAGTTTATGTAAACATGGTGTGATGTGATCACGTCGCTTACAACCTTCTATTAGTTTTGCTGCAGCATTCTGAATCAATTGGAGCTGGTGCAAACCGTTTGTAGTCAGACCAGTGTAGAGTGCATTACAATAATCCAGAATTGATGTTGTTATTCATTTGTCATTAGTGAGGACATGGTTCGTCTTACTGCCAATTGATAGCTTAGTTTAGTTTATTTCATATTTGATATACAACCCTTCACAATAAATCAGAGCGGTGTACAAGATAAAACCATTAAAAGGAAAGGAACGCCGTAGTCATAAAGAAAAAGAAATAGAACAGTGGGGAGAGAAAAAAAGGTATAAACGTACATATAGGAAATGTCTGATCGACTCTGCCAACATTGGTGTGCTCGGACTCCTCCAATCAGAGAGGCTTTTTCCACTGCTCAAAGATTTGAGCACAGCCCTGATAACAAATAATGAAACTAATAACTCTAAGCAGAGACAATGGACTTCACTTTTGCCATCTTTGCTTCCACAGATGCCTAAGATCGTGTAGGCATGCTGTCATCATGCTGCCTTCCAAGGCAACACCTAAAAGACTTATAGACAATGTTGGATATTGGACTATGATATCTGCATCTCCTGTTTGCCTCTGCAGCCTCAGCTTTTGGATCACACATGACTCACTGACTGAGGATCGGGTCAACTGGAGCCTCTATAAAGAGAATCATTTCAGTCTTGTGGTGGGACATGAGACATTCCTGGATCCAGAGTCTGTGTCTTATCTGCTACAAAAAGGTTGTATGGCTGTTTATAATTCTCCTAGAATTCAGGGGTTAGATAAGTGTGAGTCAAACAAACTGATAATTTATTGGAGCAGAAGAGTAATCTAGTGCTTAGAGCATCAGGCTATGAACCAGAGAGACTAGGATTCAAATTCCACTGGCACTCCATTTGGCCTTGGGCCCAAGGAGCAAGCCACTTAGGGCCAGATTCAATTAATGACACCCAATGTTAGGTGCAAACAAAAGAAAGTGACAACCCTACGCACAAGTGCAAGTCCAAAAACACTGAAGTAGGGACGTCAAATAGCCTTCCAAAACAAATCCAAGAGGAGACGCCAAAGATGAACACAGAGGTCAACCTTTATTCAAGTGTTAATTAAAACCAAGACTTTGAAATGTAGTTATAGTTTATTTAATTTGCTATATCGCTTAGCTTAAATACATAAGATCACAGCGGTTTACATTCTAATAACAACATAAGATCAAACCAAAGAGAACTTCATTCAAAATAGGACAGAACCACACCCCCATTCCACAAGGACACACTTTATTAACACAATCTAAACCTAAACAGACCCCCTCCCTCAATTTCCCCCTGAGAGAGCTACATCAAATGGAAAACACGTGCCTTTAAAAGGCGTTTAAAACAAGAGAAAGACTGAACCCCCTCTATGCTTGTGGAAAGGAATTCCACATCAAGGGCGCCAAATGAAAAAAAAGCTCTTTGCCTTGTAGACATCAGGAGCCAAAGGACATGGAGCCATGTTTCAGCATGAAATGCCTTTATCAGGAGTCAAAGCTTCTTAGTCACTGAATATTCAGTAGCACTAAGGAAGAGATTCTATAGATGGTGCCTAAAAAATAGGCGCTGAAATGTGCCAACTAAGCATATATAGAATATGCTTAGTTGATATTTCAGCGCTGATATCTGCGTGTATCCATTTACACCAACAAAAACCTGGTGTAAATCTCAGTGCTTAGATTTAGGCACACTGGGCCATATTTTATAACTAGGTGGTTCAATTTTGGAATGCACATGAAACACCCATTTCCCCACCTATAACCATGCTCCTTTTTGTCTCCATGCATTAGAAGTTTGACACACATTGTTACAAAATACGCTTAGCGAGTTGTGCATCTAAATTCTAATCAGTGCCAATTAGTTCTCATTACAACTTCAGTAGTTGGAGAACAAGGCCAGTGCCAGGCAGTTCTTCGGTCTATGTCCTGAAAATAGAAAAGATAAATCAAGATCAAGAATACATATGTAGTGTCACATCATACCTTATGCTATGAGTTTATCTTGTTGGGCAGACTGGATGGACTTTACCGGTCTTTATCTGCTGTCATCTACTATGTTACTATCAGGCTCATTTTCAAAAGAGAAGGACACCCATCTTTCGACACAAATCAGAAGATGAGCATCCTTCTCACAGGGTCGGCCAAATCGGGATAATCAAAAGCTGATTTTGGGCATCCCCAACTGCTTTCCGTCACGGGGAAGACCAAAGTTCACAGGGGCGTGTTGGAGGCATAGCAAAGGCAAGACTTGGGCATGCCTAACACATGGACGTCCTCGACCCATAATGGAAATAAAAGGGTGTCCCTGACGAGCACTTGGATGACTTTACCTGGTCCTGTTTTTCTTATGACCAAGGCACAAAAAGGTGGCCGAACTGACCAGATGACCACCGGAGAGAATCGGGAATGACCTCCCCTTACTCCCCCAGTGGTCACTAACCCCTGCCCACCCTCAAAAAATATCTTTACAAATATTTTGTGCCAACCTCTATGCCAGCCTCAAATGTCATACTCAGGTCCATCATAGCAGTATGCAGGTCCCTGGAACAGTTTTAGTGGCTGCAGTTCACTTCAAGCAGGCAGACCCAGGCCCATCCCCACCCTACCCGTTACACTTGTGGTGGTAAATGTGAGCCCTACAAAACCCACCACAAACCCACTGTACCCACATCTAGGTGCCCCCCTTCATCTGTAAGGGCTATGGTAGTGGTGTACAGTTGTGGGTAGTGAGTTTTGGGGGGCTCAGCACACAAGGTAAGGGAGCTATGTACCTGGAAGCAATTTATGAAGTCCACTGCAGTGCCCCTAGGGTGCCCGATTGGTGTCCTGGCATGTGAGGGGGACCAGTGCACTACGAATGCTGGCTCCTCCCACGACCAAAGGGCTTGCATTTGGTCGTTTCTGAGATGGGCGACCTTGGTTTCCATTACCGCCGAAAATCAGAAACGACCAAGTCTAGGGATGACCATCTCTAAGGATGACCTAAATTTCAAGATTTGGGTGTCCCTGACCGTATTATCAAAACGAAAGATGGACGTCCATCTTGTTTCGATAATACGGGTTTCCCCACCCCTCCATCGGGACATTTCGCCAGGACGTCCTCAGCAAAACTTGGGCGTCCCTTTTGATTATGCCCCTCCACGTTACCTTGTTATTGATTGTTAAGTGCTGTTATCTGCGCTCATTAGCTTGTTAAGCCAATTAAGTTATGTGCGGACAGTGGTGTGCTGGAGCCGGCTCTCAAGAGCCAGTTGTTAAATTTTTTAGCATCTTGCGAGCCAGTTGTTCTGGCAGGGCGAGCTGGCTTGCCTCTCCTCCCTCCCGAACTACAGGGCCACAGACTCCCAGCACATACCTGAAGGCAGGCTCCCTGGTGGTCTAGTGGACTCTTGGGGGCAGGAAAGATCCCCAGTCTTTCCTGCCCACTGCCGTCGCCTACCCTCCGGCAGCTGCATCGCTCTTTAAAAATGGCTGCCAAGACTTCCAGAGGCGGCCACCATTGAATATTCAGGCATGGCCAGCTCAGGGGATTTTACTGAGCAGGAGCCTTTTGAATATCAACCCTGCTGTATGTATCACACAGGGATAAGCAACTCCAGAGTGGTAGATTAAGTGTTGGAGTTTTTTTTTCACATTATTCCCAATTAATATTCGTCAGATATATTTGCACACACTAGGTATAAGGTTCCCAACCATCCTCAGTTAATTTGTATAATTTAGTTATCCTGAACGATGGATATATTAGAAAGTTTAAAGGATAGGAATTACATGGACCCATAGCAGTAAATGCTATTTGATTGTAAGTACATCCAGTAGACTGAAAAGGAAATGTGCACAGGATGCAGAAAGCCTCATAATTCCCACTGCTGCTTAGTATCTTACATATCTTCCAACTCTCCCACTTCCTACCAACTCTACTTAAAACTTCCCTGATATAGAAAGACATGATCATTTTAAGTAGATCAGTTCACAACTAACAGGCATCACATGATTTTAGTAAATGTTACTGAAATGAATTGCCAGGAGCCTATAAAGGAAATCTAGGGGAAAGGTCGAAGAAAGAGAAAAAAAAAAACTGGCTGAGCTGCTAGAGCTATGTCAACCACTGCAAAAATAGAAGCCAGTCTGGAAAGAACAGGGCACCGCCTCTCTGACGGTATATCTGAAATGCAGCCAGCAGGCTTGTGTGATAAAGTAAACAGGGTTGTAATAATAAGCTCTATCTGCAGTGTGTGCTTTGCACAGTATGATGGTGCATATTACTACTAAAACTTAAGTTAACGCTTTATTTATTTTTAGATTTGATTTCCCACTTTTAAAATTACAAGTACAAAGCAAGTTACAGTAAAACCAACAACATATAACAAATAGAATACTAAGTGCAGTTTTTTGCATAAATTAGTGCCAATTAGCACCAGTTAACACTAATTTCCACTAATAAGTAGTTGTTACTGCCAATTAACCCCCAATTTTACAATTAAGCTACTCATGATATAACTGGCAGTATTCTATAACCTGCACATACAATTTTGCTTGCTACGCACAAAATTGGGCATGAAAGATTATAGACTTAGGGGGTAAGTTCCCCGCGTGCTCTCCCAAGATGGTCTGGTATGTCAAGGCCTGGTTCCTCACAACTAAGACCCTCCTTAGGGCATGGGTGGTTAGGAAATGACTCAAATAAAGAGATTAGCCCATTTTCCAGGACATTCCTGGCATATACATTACCAATCAGTCTTCTCGTTATATTGAGATAAACATTGGCTACTACTATCACCCATTCCAAGCCAAGTCAAGTCGATGGGCATAAGGAATGCCATGTGGACCAGTGCATAACTTTTGGACCCTAAGCAGCTCCAATGCATCTGGGTCGAAAAGTTGAAGTTGGTTGACTCTAGGCTTCAGGTGGGTATAGTGCTGAGCAACGTCTGGTGTGGAATTTCATCCCTGTTGTCGGGTATCTGGTTGCATTCAATGAGAGCGGTAGATGCAACTTGTTGCTGCCATCATCCATTGGTTCTATTAGATATTCACTCACTCTTCTCCCTGTCATTCTTTCAACCTCTGCAGAGGTTTGGACACTGTAATTTTCAAGGATGTCAAATAAGTCACTTTGCCAGAGATTTGTTGCTTTGTTCATCAGTGATGATGTACATCTTGACTGACTTCTGGGGTTGCCCTTTGGTATACACTTTGGCTAAGTATATCTTGGTGCACAACTTCCCGCTACAGCTTTCTTCACACACCTGTGTACATTTTGGAGTAACATCAGGGCCTTGCTCTGCCTCCTTCTTCCTACCATGACTTGACTCAGGGCTGAGGCTTCTGGATGGTTAGATTTTATCAGAGTGCACAGCACTGAACAGGGGCATAGCCAGACAACAGACTGTGGGTGGGCCTAGGCAAGACGTGGGTGAGCACAAAGAGTTCTTCACCACCACCACCACCACCAAAAAAATATCTCAGCTGAGAAAACGCTTCTTTCCACCTTGGCTTACCATCAAAGGGAAGTCTTCAGCTGATAGAGGTTGGGATCTCCACCAGCTACCACTAAACGTATGCTACTGTTGGGTAGGCCTGAACCCTAAGTGGGTGGGCCCTGGCCCACCCAGGCCCACCTGTGGCTCCACCACTGGCACTGAAATGTAGGTTCGGTGTTGCAGTCTGTACACTTCCCCCAGATTCTATATAGTGCAACTGAAATTGCTTGCACAAATCTGATCATATTCTGGATTTGCACAAGCAATTTAATTATTTAACAAGCAATCAGTGCCAATAATTGCAACTTAACAATCTATTAGTGACACTAATTGGCATTAATTAGAATTTATGTGCACAACTTACTAAGCATATTCTGTAAAGAGGTGCGTGTAAATATGTGCTGCCAAAAAGGTGGCATGCCATGGGCATGGAATGGGCGAGTCATGGGCATTCTGAAAATTTACACACAAGGTTATAGAATATAACTGCTCTGTGCCTAACTTAAGCACCAGTACTTACACCATTTTACTTAGCGTAAATAAACATGCCTAGAGGTAGGGGCAGGCATGACCACTAGGTGTATTCTATAAATCCACTAGGCATATTCTAAATCTAGGTGTGGTTTACAGAATACATCTAGGTGGAAATTTTTTTGGGCACCGATTTTTCAGTCTAGTCCTTGATAGCTTCTTTACAGACTTTAGATTAGATGAAGAAGAGCATTTATAGCAAACTTCGTACTTTTCAGCAGTTCTTTGTGTTTTTTTTTAGGGGTTTCCCCCTATACCTTTAACATTTTCTGAGAGGATGAAGTTTCATGTGTATAGGGCACTACGATTTGGATTCTCTGCTTTATCTGTAGTGGAAGGAAGATCAGGAGGTGTGGATTCTGTGGATGACACCTGTGTCTTATGCACAGATATAGGTTTCCTGGTGTTGCCATACTTCTTGACTGGCCCCTTGTTCTGGAAGTGGCTAGTCTTCTTTGCTTCAGGTGCACCAAAAGAAAAGCTAGGACCATTTCTCTTCACATTTCACATTTATATTTCACATTTCACTTTATTGTGATACACCACAAACTCACGTCTAAGCAGTTTACAATAAATAACATTAAGACCGTCCAAAAGCAGGCAGAAGAGATGAAGAGGAAGCCTAAATTACAGCTTAATGGTTATAATGAACCCAAATTAAATACTATTAATTTAATAACTGTTAAGAAACATTCAGGGGGAAGGGAAAGGAGAAACAAATAACAATATAATGGACAGGAAGGAAAGAGCAAGCTGCAATGAACAGGTAAACCAGTGGTTTGTTCCCAACAGAAAAAGGCAACATTATACTAACTCCAATAATAAATAATGAGAAAAAGGGTAAAAATGAAACTAACAGACCTGTGGCCTCCATACCTCTCACGATGAAAGCTTATGGAAGATCTAGTCGTCACTTAGTTAACATACTGCCTGAGTCCCAATCTGGGTTCTGCCCCCATTTTATCACTGAAACAATGCTAATTTCCCTTCTAGCAAATCTCAAGAATGAGATTAGCTAGGACAAGAAAATTCTTCTCTTACAGTTTGACATGTCAAGTGCTCTTGACATGGTTGACCAATCGATTCTGCTAAGGCTGCTGGATAAAATCAGAATCGATGGAGAAGTACTCCAGTGGTTTAAAGGCTTTTTGACATCCAGAACTTATCAAGTAAAAAATAGGTACAACCATATCTCCCATATGGAAAGCAGAATGTGGAATTCCCCAAGATTCACCCATATCCTCTACCCTTCCTCCACATAAAATCATGCAATTTACTATAGAAAAAGTAATTCCCTTCCCTCAACCCATATCTGTCCTGAAGCACAGGAAAGGGAATCAGGGACCCCTGAACTACCAGCTGACCTAACATCCTAAAGCCTTGCTTCTCCCACCTATGAAAGGCCCCAGTATGGTCCGGTGCACCAAACCCTGAAAACACCAAAAAAAAGAGTCCAAAAGTCTCCCGCAAAAAAACAAAAGTGTAACAAAGATGGACGGAAGCTATCCAGAAGGACCAGACTAAAGCCTCAAATATAAAAGCCAAGAAGAGTTTATTACGACCCAACACGGTCCGTGTTTCGGCCAAAAAGGCCTTCCTCAGGGGTCTAAAACAAAAATACAACATGTATAATAATGACATAATAAAAATACAATAAAAACAAGTAGAGGCAACTTTAAAACAACATTTTTTCTCTAAAGATGTACATTTAAAGTGCATATATATATATAATCACTAGTAAATTTTACCAATAAATTATATTGAAAGTCTATTTAATTTATTTATATTTTAATTAATGTTTGAGCAAAATATGTGTGATGATAATGTTTAGGCAAAATAAATAATATATATATAATATAATACATGCAGAAAAGGTACAAAAGTTTAATATATAAAATATAAAATATATTATGTTAGACAATAGAATATTTTTAAAACTATGTATGAAATATATCATGACTAACTAGAAACGACCACGTAATATATGTATAATACATGCAGAAAATGTACAAAAGTGTAATGGTATATGATATATCAACCTGTATAATGAGTGACTAAAAAAGGCCATATAGAGATACAGACAACAAGATACCAGAATAAATGTGAACGTATGTAAAAGTAATTATCTATACAGACACTGACTTTTACATAAATACTAGTTGATGATCATACCTTCAAACTGGCTTATACTAGTGTTTCTCCAAAAAGGATCTCACGAAAAGAGTGAGATAATCTGGACGAAAGTGTAAAAATATAAATAAAACAAAGTGTTAATCATATGTTACAAACTTCATACAAAGTGTTTTTTTGATAAAATATAGAAGCATTGTAAATATTATTGGGAATGATGATAATAATAATACTGATAATGCTAACGCTGGTGCTATTTGGGTGACGGTTAACAAGACATATTGAAAAGTACCGTTATTTTGACAATTTGCACGGTAATATTAGCTTTGGTGTTCGGCAGTGATGTTAAATAATTTCTTAAAATTTAAGTACCGATTTTAATTAAAATAAACTCTGTATTTAAAGGGTAGTACTTATGGGGAAAATACAGTAAAAATGAAATAAAAATTAAAAAATTAACCACTAATGCTGTGAAAATGGGTTTATAGATGCTATCTACATAAACCCGCTAATGGACTGAAAACCGGCAGTGGGGAGTACAAATGAAGTAGACTATCCAGCTTTTAATCGAACGAGAAAAACGCCCAAGTTCCGACCTAAATCGGGAGATGGACGTTTATCTCACAAAAACGAATAAAGCGGTATAATCGAAAGCCGATTTTTGGGCGTTTTCAACTGCACTCCGTCGCGGATGCGGACAAAGTTTATGGGGGCGTGTCAGAGGTGTGGCGAAGGCGGAACTGGGGCGTGGTTATCTGCCGAACAGAGATGGGCGCATTTCACAGATAATGGGACAAAAGTATGCGTTTTTAGCTAGAATTTAGGGCACTTTTCCTGGACCCTGTTTTTTCACGAATAAGGCCCCAAAAAGTGCCCTAAATGACCAGATGACCACTGGGGGAGTCAGGGGAGGTCATCCCCGATTCCCTCCAGTGGTCATAAACCCCCTCCCACCTCAAAAAATGATGTTTCACAACTTTTTATTTTGACCCTCAAATGTCATACCCACCTCCCTGGCAGCAGTATGTAGGTCCCTGGAGCAGTTGTTAGGGGGTGCAGTGGACTTCAGGCAGGTGGACCCAGGCCCATCCCCCCCCCTACCTGTTACAATTGTGCTGCTTAATGCTTAGTCGTCCAACCCCCCCCCGAACCCACTGTACCCACATGTAGGTGCCCCCCTTCACTCCTTAGGGCTATAGTAATGGTGTAGACTTGTGGGCAGTGGGTTTTGAGGGGGATTTGGGGGGCTCTACACACAAGGGAAGGGTGCTATGCACCTGGGAGCTCTTTTACCTTTTGTTCTGTTTTTGTAAAAGTGCCCCCTAGGGTGCCTGGTTGGTGTCCTGGCATGTTAGGGGGACCAGTGCACTACGACTCCTGGCCCCTCCCACGAACAAATGCCTTGGATTTATTCGTTTTTGAGCTGGGCAATTTCATTGTCCATTATCGCTGAAAAGCAAAAACGCCCAGCTCATAACTTGGCGAATAAAACATGGACGTCTAATTTTTTCGAAAATACGCTTGGGTCCGCCCCTTCACGGACCCGTTCTCGGAGATAAACGCCCATGGAGATAGGCGTTTCTGTTCGATTATGCCCCTCCATGTGTTTAAAAAACAAAATCTATGGACAAAAGTTTGTCAATGAAGAGGACAACAAAATTGAAAGCTTACCGCTGATGCTGTCAAAAGCGAGTTCGTAAGTGCGATCTGCATAGACGTTGAAAGCCGATAATGGCGAATCAGCTGTTATTTATAGTGATTATATTGACATCACTAGTGATGTGGATCGCACATAGTAGCCTATAATGGCTTAGATTCTCAATATTTGAAAGAAAATACGGTGACGCTTCCAACTGCCATGGTTAATTAATGACGTGTGCAGAAATAATATGAGTTAATATATTGAAACGACCGAATATTTAATTGAAGGGATCTAATAGGCAAGTCTATGTAATGTGGTATTTAATATGATCCATGTAGTATACAAATATGTATCTAAACTGAAAAACAAAAACGCTGACAATTAGAACTAACTATAAACGATAAGGTTAAACTGTCATCAATATATATGTCTAAACTAAAAAACTAAAAATCGGAAGCGCTAGCAGTTAGAGCAGACTGTGACCAATAAAATTGAACTGTCATCAATACTATCCATTTGCGCGTACAGCATTGTGATATTGCAGAGATGGAAAAGTGGTTAACTGATACTATCTTAATAAATAAGCAAGTGCTGTTCCGCTGAAAACCAGCGCTGGTGGCTAGATAATTGTTGATAAAAAATACATTGACGTCTCTGATTAGTATGAATTCTATATGGTAACATATTGTGACTGTCAACCTCGATGTTCCAAAAGATATAATAACATCTCAAAACTATCTGGATCAATTAGTGATGTATATGAAAAAACAAACGAACGTACATCGGATAATTTTTACAATATTTCGACATAAACCACCCATAGGTATTTTTAGGAATTTTATGAATAAAAAGAGATTTTCTATTGTATGAACAATAAATAAATAATAATATTGTGTATATAGGTATATGTTTACATTTAAAGGTTAACCAATTTTGGAGCCGGAACCAAGAATTTCGGGAAAAAACAAACCAATGCTATTATAAAAATAAGCGGGTACTATTATGTAGGATAATCGTACATAAAGTGGTTTTTGCAATATTAGCCAGCCATGAGTAATAGAGATGAGCCTTTATATTATATATATACATGATAATATTATGTATGTTTGTATGTGTTTGCATTTTTTAAAAAAATTATCCTAAATCCAGGGAAAAAACAGAAGTGATTAATTAAAAAGGAATTGTGGAGAAACAATGAAAATTGAGACAATGTAATACATATTATAAAAATATTATTATATAAATGTATGTAAATTGAAAATTTGTAAAATAATTAACCAGATGGAAAGAAGAAGGGGGGAAAAAAAGGAAATTTATTAAAAATAAGAAATCAATTATATTGAAAAATAAATTGAAAATAAATTAATTTAAAAATTAATTTAAAAAGCAAATTTAAGGGATACTCATATATACAATGAAAAATTTTTGAACCAGTACTATTATTACGTATTATAGAAAATGTATGAATTCTAATTCCTTGTTTAGACCTTTCGGAATGATTGAATCTAATTCATAAATAGCACGTTGTTCTGCCTTGAGCAGTGTGCTATCTAAATTTCCACCTCTCCAGCCACTTTTAAAGGTCTTGAAAATGAAAAATTTTATATCTTCGCATTTATGTTCAGCCTGTATCCAATGGTCGACCAAAGGTGCTGTCTTAATTTGTCTCTTGATACAACTACGGTGCTCTATAATCCTAGCCTTAATCATCCTACTGGTTTTACCAACATATATCAAGTTACATGGACATAAGATGATATATACTACATTTGGTGTTTGACAGTTGCTATTGAAATTAAGTTTATAGCATTTTCTAGTGGTAGGATGGACAAATTCTTGAAGAGTTAGTGAATGTACGCAGACTGAACATTTATTACAAGGTCGATGGCCTCCCTTATCTTCAACTGTCCTATCAAGTGTTGGGAGAGCAGATGGGACTAAAAGATCCCTCAAATTTGGGTTCCTGGAGAGAGCAAATGTCGGTGTAATGTTCCTGAAGCAAGGAAGTGTCTGTATGATATGCCAATGTTTTTTGATAATATCTTTAAATCGATGACTGAATGATGAAAAACGGAAGTTACATACAATATCAGGAATACCCTTGATCTTATTGCCAGTCTGTAAGAGATCTTGTCTTGTTCTATTACATGCTCTGTTGAAACCCTTCTTAATACATGCTTGAGGGTATCCTCTTTGGATAAACCTCTCTGTGAGAATTTCCGATTGTTCCAAAAAATCTTCTGTGTTGGCACAAATGCGTTTAAGTCTCAAAAACTGGCAAAAGGGCAAATTATCTTTAAGAGCACGATTATGGTAGCTGGTATAATGTAAATAGCAATTACGATCTGTAGGTTTCTTATATAATGATGTGGTCAGCCAATATTTTTCTTTCCTGACTAGCACATCCAAGAATGATATGCACTCCGTACTAGATTGTATTTTAAACTTCAAATTGGTGTCTAAACTATTGAGCCAACCATGGAACTCATTGAGTGATTCTGTATTACCCTTCCACAGAATGAAAATATCATCAATGTATCTTTTGTATAGCTTAATCTCTTCTTTATATGGGTGGTCATCAAGAAATAAACTTTCAAATCTAGCAACATAAAGATTGGCTATATCGGGGGCCATACTAGCCCCCATAGCTGTGCCTTTGATCTGTAAATAAAAATTTCCATTGAAAGCAAAATAATTTTTAGTGAGAGCTATGGTGGCTAAGGTCATAATGAGACGATTAGGGATCCTGATATTAGTTTTCCTGTCTCTAATAGTTTCTTCAATGATACTCAACGCTTCTAATTGTGGAATATTTGTGTATAGTGATTCGATATCTAAGGTGACTAACATTAATCCTTCTAAGTCACCGTCATATTCCTCAAGTATATTAATAAAGTGTGCTGTATCTCGTATATAGGACTTAATAAGTGGAATGTAAGGTCTTAGAAAAAAATCAGTAAAGATAGATAACGGTTCTAAAATTGAGCCATTTCCTGAAATGATGGGGCGTCCAGGAGGGTTAACTGAGCACTTATGGATCTTAGGTAAAATGTAAATCGTAGGAATAGTGGGGTGTTCATTTATTAAGAATTGTTTCTCTTTAATAGTTAAATAGCCCATCTTACCAGCATATTCGACTACTTCAATAATGTCGTTTTTCAGAGATTCAGTTGGGTTTTCTTGAAGAGGGACATAGAATTCTGTGTCATTTAACTGCCGCATGATTTCGGAGATGTATGAGGTCCTATCCATAATTACCAAGCCTCCACCCTTATCAGCAGGTTTGATGACTATATTACGATTGGATGCCAAAGAACGTAGAGCTATATTCTCTGCTCTAGTTAAATTATGAAATGGAATTCTAGTGCTACTGTTCTCTAGGGAGGTAATATCTCTTAAGACCACTTCATGAAAAGCTTTAATAATCGGGTCTGTTGGGCCTGGAGGGACCCATTTGGATTGCCTTTTTACAACAGATACGTCTGTATTAGAGGCAGGATTAGTAGAGAAAAAATGTTTAATTTGTAGTCTCCTTTGTAATTTGAATAAATCTATGCGTGTCTGTAGAGCATCATAATGTGATGTGGGGGAAAAAGAAAGACCCTTCTGCAATATTTGATTTTCTAAATCTGTGAGATGGTATTGAGATAAATTAAAAATGGGGATATTATCTACCAACGGGATTGAAGGTCTCTGGGTCTTCCGCCCCTGCCTCTGCCTCTGCTTTTTCCACGACCTCTGTGGTAAGGAAAGTAGTTGTGAGCTGGGGGAATTGGCCCTACGGTAGAAGTGTATCTGTTCCTCCGGGAGTAATCCTTCTGCCAAAGGTGTTCTAAAAAAGGTTGTGTCGAAATAGTTTGTGCTGTGGGACTAGAGGGGGGAGATGTAAAGGGTTCATCGTCAGACATACTTCTAATTCTTTTACAACTCCTTCCTCTATCAACCAAGCTTGAAGCCCCTTCCATATTTTGATGTACCTCGGCCTGAACCGTTATGCTATTTTTGTTATGGTGAGTATCTATTCTATTGGATTGTCTATGAAGACTCCCATGTTTCTTTACATAAGATGGTGATCTCCTTGATCTTTGATACTTTACCTTTGCCTTGGCCCATGGGTATACCGGGCCACTGCGGTAATCATCAATATCTCGCCTAAACTTTTCCATCTTACCTCTCTTCAGTTCTTGTCTAAAATTTTTACTACGATTGTTAACATCTAAAATAATATCATTAAAATGAGTAGTGCAGGTCCAGTTTAATTTTTAAATTAATTTATTTTCAATTTATTTTTCAATATAATTGATTTCTTATTTTTAATAAATTTCCTTTTTTTCCCACCCTTCTTCTTTCCATCTGGTTAATTATTTTACAAATTTTCAATTTACATACATTTATATAATAATATTTTTATAATATGTATTACATTGTCTCAATTTTCATTGTTTCTCCACAATTCCTTTTTAATTAATCACTTCTGTTTTTTCCCTGGATTTAGGATAATTTTTTTAAAAAATGCAAACACATACAAACATACATAATATTATCATGTATATATATAATATAAAGGTTCATCTCTATTACTCATGGCTGGCTAATATTGCAAAAACCACTTTATGTACGATTATCCTACATAATAGTACCCGCTTATTTTTATAATAGCATTGGTTTGTTTTTTCCCGAAATTCTTGGTTCCGGCTCCAAAATTGGTTAACCTTTAAATGTAAACATATACCTATATACACAATATTATTATTTATTTATTGTTCATACAATAGAAAATCTCTTTTTATTCATAAAATTCCTAAAAATACCTATGGGTGGTTTATGTCGAAATATTGTAAAAATTATCCGATGTACGTTCGTTTGTTTTTTCATATACATCACTAATTGATCCAGATAGTTTTGAGATGTTATTATATCTTTTGGAACATCGAGGTTGACAGTCACAATATGTTACCATATAGAATTCATACTAATCAGAGACGTCAATGTATTTTTTATCAACAATTATCTAGCCACCAGCGCTGGTTTTCAGCGGAACAGCACTTGCTTATTTATTAAGATAGTATCAGTTAACCACTTTTCCATCTCTGCAATATCACAATGCTGTACGCGCAAATGGATAGTATTGATGACAGTTCAATTTTATTGGTCACAGTCTGCTCTAACTGCTAGCGCTTCCGATTTTTAGTTTTTTAGTTTAGACATATATATTGATGACAGTTTAACCTTATCGTTTATAGTTAGTTCTAATTGTCAGCGTTTTTGTTTTTCAGTTTAGATACATATTTGTATACTACATGGATCATATTAAATACCACATTACATAGACTTGCCTATTAGATCCCTTCAATTAAATATTCGGTCGTTTCAATATATTAACTCATATTATTTCTGCACACGTCATTAATTAACCATGGCAGTTGGAAGCGTCACCGTATTTTCTTTCAAATATTGAGAATCTAAGCCATTATAGGCTACTATGTGCGATCCACATCACTAGTGATGTCAATATAATCACTATAAATAACAGCTGATTCGCCATTATCGGCTTTCAACGTCTATGCAGATCGCACTTACGAACTCGCTTTTGACAGCATCAGCGGTAAGCTTTCAATTTTGTTGTCCTCTTCATTGACAAACTTTTGTCCATAGATTTTGTTTTTTAAACACATGGAGGGGCATAATCGAACAGAAACGCCTATCTCCATGGGCGTTTATCTCCGAGAACGGGTCCGTGAAGGGGCGGACCCAAGCGTATTTTCGAAAAAATTAGACGTCCATGTTTTATTCGCCAAGTTATGAGCTGGGCGTTTTTGCTTTTCAGCGATAATGGACAATGAAATTGCCCAGCTCAAAAACGAATAAATCCAAGGCATTTGTTCGTGGGAGGGGCCAGGAGTCGTAGTGCACTGGTCCCCCTAACATGCCAGGACACCAACCAGGCACCCTAGGGGGCACTTTTACAAAAACAGAACAAAAGGTAAAAGAGCTCCCAGGTGCATAGCACCCTTCCCTTGTGTGTAGAGCCCCCCAAATCCCCCTCAAAACCCACTGCCCACAAGTCTACACCATTACTATAGCCCTAAGGAGTGAAGGGGGGCACCTACATGTGGGTACAGTGGGTTCGGGGGGGGTTGGACGACTAAGCATTAAGCAGCACAATTGTAACAGGTAGGGGGGGGATGGGCCTGGGTCCACCTGCCTGAAGTCCACTGCACCCCCTAACAACTGCTCCAGGGACCTACATACTGCTGCCAGGGAGGTGGGTATGACATTTGAGGGTCAAAATAAAAAGTTGTGAAACATCATTTTTTGAGGTGGGAGGGGGTTTATGACCACTGGGGGAGTCAGGGGAGGTCATCCCCGATTCCCTCCAGTGGTCATCTGGTCATTTAGGGCACTTTTTGGGGCCTTATTCGTGAAAAAACAGGGTCCAGGAAAAGTGCCCTAAATTCTAGCTAAAAACGCATACTTTTGTCCCATTATCTGTGAAATGCGCCCATCTCTGTTCGGCAGATAACCACGCCCCAGTTCCGCCTTCGCCACACCTCTGACACGCCCCCATAAACTTTGTCCGCATCCGCGACGGAGTGCAGTTGAAAACGCCCAAAAATCGGCTTTCGATTATACCGCTTTATTCGTTTTTGTGAGATAAACGTCCATCTCCCGATTTAGGTCGGAACTTGGGCGTTTTTCTCGTTCGATTAAAAGCTGGATAGTCTACTTCATTTGTACTCCCCACTGCCGGTTTTCAGTCCATTAGCGGGTTTATGTAGATAGCATCTATAAACCCATTTTCACAGCATTAGTGGTTAATTTTTTAATTTTTATTTCATTTTTACTGTATTTTCCCCATAAGTACTACCCTTTAAATACAGAGTTTATTTTAATTAAAATCGGTACTTAAATTTTAAGAAATTATTTAACATCACTGCCGAACACCAAAGCTAATATTACCGTGCAAATTGTCAAAATAACGGTACTTTCAATATGTCTTGTTAACCGTCACCCAAATAGCACCAGCGTTAGCATTATCAGTATTATTATTATCATCATTCCCAATAATATTTACAACGCTTCTATATTTTATCAAAAAAACACTTTGTATGAAGTTTGTAACATATGATTAACACTTTGTTTTATTTATATTTTTACACTTTCGTCCAGATTATCTCACTCTTTTCGTGAGATCCTTTTTGGAGAAACACTAGTATAAGCCAGTTTGAAGGTATGATCATCAACTAGTATTTATGTAAAAGTCGGTGTCTGTATAGATAATTACTTTTACATACGTTCACATTTATTCTGGTATCTTGTTGTCTGTATCTCTATATGGCCTTTTTTAGTCACTCATTATACAGGTTGATATATCATATACCATTACACTTTTGTACATTTTCTGCATGTATTATACATATATTACGTGGTCGTTTCTAGTTAGTCATGATATATTTCATACATAGTTTTAAAAATATTCTATTGTCTAACATAATATATTTTATATTTTATATATTAAACTTTTGTACCTTTTCTGCATGTATTATATTATATATATATTATTTATTTTGCCTAAACATTATCATCACACATATTTTGCTCAAACATTAATTAAAATATAAATAAATTAAATAGACTTTCAATATAATTTATTGGTAAAATTTACTAGTGATTATATATATATATGCACTTTAAATGTACATCTTTAGAGAAAAAATGTTGTTTTAAAGTTGCCTCTACTTGTTTTTATTGTATTTTTATTATGTCATTATTATACATGTTGTATTTTTGTTTTAGACCCCTGAGGAAGGCCTTTTTGGCCGAAACACGGACCGTGTTGGGTCGTAATAAACTCTTCTTGGCTTTTATATTTGAGGCTTTAGTCTGGTCCTTCTGGATAACTTCCGTCCATCTTTGTTGCACCAAACCCTGAGGCATACACTATAGGAGTAGCTGAAAAATATTGTTGTTTAGGGAAAAGAGACATCCTAGTGGAATACCAGAGGGCTAATGTGCAGGATACCCTGTAAGGCACTTGGTTGAATCTAGAGCACAGCTGAGACAAGGAAAGCCAAAGCACATAATGAAACGGCATCTCTTCTAACACTGCTTGCTCCAGTTGCACCCATCGCTTATCTGGGAAAGCATGCCACTCAAAAATAGCCGTAAGTTGAGTTGCTCTATATTAAGTGAGAAAATCCAGAACTCCCATTCTGTTCTGTTCTCTAGTCACATACATACAACTCCTACATACCTGATGCAGCTTTCATTGCCAAATATAATGAAACACTTTCCTTTCAAGTTTAATCAAAAACCCTTTAGGAATTAGTAATGGGAGGCATGTAAAAAAAAATATTTTAAAAGGGGTAACACGTTAATCTTCACCGCACTAATCCTCCCCACTCAAGATAAACTAAACCCATCCCAGCGATCCAAATCCATCAGCACTTGAGTTAGCAAAGGAGGATAATTCAAAGAAAACAAATGATCCAAATTCGCTGGAATGGACACTCCTAAATATCAAATATTGTGAGATGCCCACCTAAAGGGACAGTGTTGACGTAGAACCTGAAGAGTAATACCCAACGTTGTGAGATTTAAAATCTCAGATTTCATAGAGTTAATGGTGAATCTCGACAAGCAAGTCTATAACCACTGGCAATGATGCTAAGAGATTTGACAAAGTAAAGAGTATATCATCAACGTAAAGTAAAATCCTATGATCCTGCTCTCCTACACATATCCCACTAATCCCACGGCTTGGGCCAACGGCTCTATAACCAGTGCAAATATAAGTGGGGACAGTGGGCATCCCTGCCTAGTGCCTCGAAAGATTTGAAAAAAAATTGGTATAAATACCATTAATATGAAGGCTTTCCATTCTCGCTATACATAGGACTGTATGGGTGTCTCTAGTATTAGCACGTGCTAAACAGCGCTAGTGTGCCTTAGTAAACGGGGCTTTAGGTATCATCGTGGATGATACATTGAAACCCTCTGCTCAGTATGCAGCAACATCTAAGAAAGCAAATAGAATACTAGGAATTATAAGGAACAGAGTGGAAAATAAAAAGAGGAATGTTATAATACCTTTGAATCACTCCATGGTGCAACCTCACCTCAAATACGGTGCAATTCTGTTTTAAAAATGAAAGAAAATAAAACAGTCAATGAAATGTTCTGTTTTATTTTATTTCATTTTTAAAACAAAATGAAAGAAAAATAGATAACATTTCATTCATGGTTTTTCATTTTGCTTTAAAATATGGCCCAGCCTCTGAAAAAAATCCTCCAAAGTTCTTCTTAGGCCGTCAACCCTGTACCCAACCTTTTGCCTAATCTGCCATTTATTGATGGGCAGGAGCAATCACCAGTTCTTCCTACCTCACAAGTTCAGTGATACTTAATGGAACTGTGGTCATTTTGGATATGCCTTCCAACTGTATAGACCCCTAAGGTTCTTCTGCTTTAGGTTGTAGGTAGAGACCTCTAGTGGTGCTATTAAAGTTGTACTATAACCTGTGTATTCTCCCAGTTTCCAGAACAAGCGAAAGATTCTCTTGACCAGTGAGATAATGGTAGGAGGAGACCCTTTTGGATTTATTTACCACCTCTTTGAATAAATTGACCCAAGGCTGTGTACAGCAAGAATAAGTTGAATCTGGGCAATAGACAATTTCAGCAGTAAATGTATTCAAATAACTGTACATAGTATGGCATAGTATGCTACTTAATTTGTCAACACAATATGCCAGTGGTACCCAAACCTGGTCCTGGAGACATCACAGCAGGCCAGGTTTTCAGGATATCCACAATGAATATTCATGAGAGAGATTTGCATGCAGTAAAATATGTTAATAGACAGTATAGGGTGTAAGCAAAAGTGGAACACATAGACAGATAAGAAAGAGTAAGAGGAGTTAGAACATAAGGGGACTAATTTAAAGAAACAAGTTTTCAAGTTTATTAAAGGGTTATACCCTGCCCATCAAGTAATATCTAAGTGGCTTATAATAGAAAGTAAGAGTGAATAGAAAGTGCGATAACAACTAACTGTGCGGGAGAAGGGGAAGAACTACAATGGTAATAGGAAAGCTGGGGGGGGGGGGGGGCAAAACACAATGGGAGGGGAAAATTGTGATGTCCAGGATGCTGCTGATCCAACCGAGCGCGGAGGAGGAGGGGGATGATTCTAACTATATGCATCTATAAATACAAAAGTTTTTAAATCAGTTTTGAATTTAGATAGAGAAGATGATAGACGTAAATGGACCAGTAGTTTATTCGAAAGTTCAAGACCTTGAATGGAGAAGATGGAATGTTGTGTAGTATCAGATCTAATTTCTTGAAAGGATGGAACTATAAGTTAGTTCTGGTGGGCGGATCTAAGTGTACGGGAGGGACAATAAGGGGTAAGAAACCGGGATAAATAGGGTGGTTCACCAGAGGTACAGATTTTGTAAACGAGTAGCAGTAACTTGAAGGTTATACAATGGGTCAGTGGGAGCTAATTTAAGAAAAGCACGCCATATGTGCACATAATGCACGCTCTTAACATTTTTGTTCAAAAAATGAAAAAAATAAAACAAACATGAAAGTGTAAGTTTTCTGGGTGCCCACCCCAAAAAACGAAGTCATCCTTAAGAGTCATTGTTTGGTGTGAATTTTGAAAAGACTCATTGAATGACCTCTTACTGGTAGCAACCAAAAAGCTTTTCAGGTCACTAACCCAGATGGGAGAGCCATGTACTCAGATGTTAAGGCCTCCATCTTGGTATGGGTGAGGTCTACCCCAAAAGCATATTGGTAGCAGCTCAGAAAAGGGGCTCTCTGTCCAAAAAAGAGTCCTCAAAGCTTCTACTACAGAACTAAGGATGCTGTCTGGAAATGGTTGCAAATGGAAAGGAAGACAGGAATGAAGATAGCCAAAGTCATTCTCCTGGAAAATACCTAGATGGCTTGAGCTTGTCCATGAGGCAATGGGTATGCCAACATTCCAAACTGACATTGGAAAGTGTTCTAGAGGTAGCTAAATTTTTCTGTCAAGTTCAATCTATGTCTAAGAGCCCCAGAGTAAAGGAAAAGCTCAAAAGCTAGACCTTCCCACCTGCTTTAATTGCAATAATTTTGCCAGAGATTTCCCAGTGGTAGAAGAGGATGCTATGGACATTAGTCTAGTGAGTTCTATACCTATAATTTCATAGATACTCTCCATGCAGGTATATGGAACCTTGTGATCCAAGTTGAGGTGGATGGGACTCCCCTTTAGGCATAAGTGTATTCTGAAAGGAAGAATGATTTCTGGAGATGGTTAGAGAAGCCCCACTCTACTCAGAACCCAGGAACTGCAGTAGATGGGGTATTTTCTGGTGATACTGGATTACTCTACTTGCTGTCCAGAAGTCATGTCTGCCAACATCCAACAAGACTTAAACCAGATTACAATAAAATAAAATGTAATCAAATAGAAAAGTTACAATAGATACTTTTTAAACAAATGTGTTTTCAATTCCCAGCAATAAGAAAAATAGCAGCTCCTTAGGTAAAGGACACCAGGTATACACAGCCTGATAACAAACTGAGTAATTCAAAATTTTCCTATAATGGACACCTGTTGTGGAAAGAAAGTACTCACTGACCAGAGGACACCCTGTTTGTCATGTGTTATGAAACAAGTATGCAGTTTATATACTGTTGAAAGGGAAGATGCTTCAGACCTCTATATACCATCTCCAGACCAATGGCCTAGTTGAGTGCTTCAACAAAACCCTCAAGCAGATATTGAGATTTGTTGCTGAGGATGAGGATGGGTTTTTAGTCATATGAGAAGTATCCCAAGCTCCATTCAAACTAATTTATGAGAGATGGTGAAGGGGGGATCTTGAATGTTGTTAGAGAAACTTGGGAAGAAGAACCCAGTCTAGAATAAAACCTGGTTGATTAAGTCTTGCAGATGCAGGAATGGCTGAAGAAAGCAGGGGAGGCTGCAAAACTACCTAGAGAAGGCACAACCAGGATAAACCCAATGTACAACTGCTCTGCAGTCCAGAGGAATTTTCCACCAGGAGACAGAATTCTGGTATGCCTACCTTTAACCAAGAGTAAGTTACTATGCCAATGATAGGGGCCCTACAAAGGCATTGAAATGACAGGACATATAAATTAAAAAGTAGCCCATTCTGATAAGCTGAATACATGCACTCCCTTGACCTGGGACTCTGGGCCAAGGAGATTAATTTTGTGCCCCTTCAAATTTCCTTTGGGGATAAACTCTCAGCAACCCAGACAGCGGATTTGGAGTGACTAGTTCACCAGAATATGGATGTATTCTCCAAGACTCCAGGCTTAACGCATCTTCATGCCATTAGAGAGCAACACAGTAATGGGGAATTTTTTAGAATTATGCAGTACTACCGCAGTAATGGTAAAATGTTAGCGGTAGTGTCCCAGGAGTGGGGAACACCATTTCTTTATCCCCACAGTAATGGAGATAAAGGTCTGGCCGCCTTGCCCCCCCCCCCCCCAAGCTTACCTTAAGTCGCACTGGTGATCTAGTGGCCTCTTTGGGGCAGGAAAGATGCCTACTCTTTCCTGCCCACTGCTGCTACTCTCTCCGATATGGCCGCCTCTTCAAAATGGCCACCGAGACGTCACGCGGAAGTCTCAACAGCCATATTATAGAAGCGGCAGTATCAGGCAGAGCAGCAGCAGTGGGCAGGAAATTGTGGGCTTCTTTCCTGCCCCAAAGAGGCCATTAGACCACCAGGGCAGTATCGGGCAGAGCAGCGGCAGTGGGCAGAAAAGAGTAGGCTTCTCTCCTGCCCTCAAGAGGCCAGCCAAGCCAGCCAGCATGCCAGTCAGCTACCCATCCAGCCCAGCAAGCTAAGCCAGCCAGCCAGCCCAGCAAACCAAACCAAGCCAGTCAGGCCAGCCTAGCCAGCCAGCCCAGCCAGCCATCAAGTAATGCAGTCATATTATTATTATTAGTGTTTAATTATTTTCAGTATTAAATATTGTTTGTCTTTTAAACTATAGGTTTAAGTTGTTTATTTACAGTATATGTTAGTCCCATAAAATTGCATTAAAATCTTCCTTTCAGTTTTGAGCAGGGAGACACGGGGAAGACTGTGGGGATTGTGAGGGGATGGGGATGGTGAGGGCATGGAGTTACAAAGTCTGCTTGACTTCAAGGATGGGGTGGGGACAGGAACACATTTTTAGCTGTGGAGAGGGAATGGAGATGACATTTTGTCCCTGCATCACTCTTTACATGCCATGACATCATCATGGACCTGGAGTGATAATCTGACAATGTCCTTACGGATCCCAGAGGCCTGGTAAAAGGCTGTGGCTAAAAAAGTAAGAAATGCTTGAACTTAGCATAACAGAAGAATCTACTAGTAACTGGGGTCTGGAAGGTTAACACAGTTTCAAATTACAAAGCATATCCAATACCTAGAGCTGATGAACTGATCGAGAGACTGGGAAGAGCCCAGTTCATTTCTACATTGGATCTGACCAAGGGGTATTGGTGGGTGCCCCTTACTTCTGCCAAGGAGAAAACTGCCTTCTTTGTTCCTCAGAGGTTATTCCAGTTCACAGTACTGTTTCTTAGACTTCATAAGGCTTCTACATTCTAGTGCCTGATTGGCTGCTTGTTGAAGTAAATGCAAAAAAACAGTATGAGCTGTTCCCCTTACTTCCGTAATCTAATACCAATAAGAACTAGTGAACAGCCAAAAAAAACCCAAAGGGTAAAATAGATTAAAGTTTTCAATTAATGGGTATAGCCCTCAGAGACCAAGGATAAACCGAGGTCTGACCTGCCAGACTCCAATATCTACATGAGATGGTAGTGTCTGCGGTCCTATCTCATTCATGGGGCTGTTATATACCCATAATAATTTACTTGCATACAAAAGTCATTCATTATGTGATCATTCTTTTTTGTTGAATATTGCGATCTTAATAAACAACAGCAAAAACTTCAAAAACAACACTTAGCTTTCACTGAAGTTACACAGTAACCCCTCTGGTAGAATAAACAACGGGGCCCATATCGTTTCGCCTTCTTACAGGCTTCTTCAGGTTTTGCCCAATATAAATGTTAAATGGGGTTTCACCTTCTCATGAGGTGCCTATCTCCTCTTCAGTGTGACTTTCTGAAACAGTAGCTGGCTGAGCCTCCAGTCTCTCCCTTTCTCTGTTAAGTCTGTTCACTAGTTCTGCTTGTTGAAGTCCCATAGCAGTTATGCAGCACCATACTTTGATGACATTATAAACTACAGTACGGACTGAAAAACCCATTTGATCCAAGTGCAAACAGTCCTGTCAAGTCTGCAGGAGGTTGGGCTAACAGCAAACTTGAAGGAATATTTTCTGGGAGAATAAGAAGTCCAGTATCTGGGATATTCTATAGATAACAGGCAAGCATGGCTCCAGATCCAGACAGTGGAGACCATCAGCCATCCCGCAGTCCAAGAAACAAGTTTAAATGTTTATCAGACAGGTCAGTTATTATCAACAGTTCATTTCATTGTTTTCTAAGAAGGCAGAACCATTGACACTTCCTATAGAAGAAGGCTCCCGATAAGGTTAACTGAGCTGGAAGAGGGAGGGTGGCAGCAGCAGCACAAGCCTAGCAGAAGGACAGAGGAAAAGAAGCTGATGAAGGACACAGGAAGATAGGGAAGGGGAGATGCTGGGCTACGGTGGAGTGGTAAGACCTTGAGCAATCCGTGGGATGGGTGAGGCAGTGGGGCACATGGCTGAAGGTTCACCAAGGGCATTGGATAACCTTAGGCCTTCCTTGCTCTGATCCAGGTGATATCTGTTGTATCATTTCCTTCTTTCCATTTATCCACATTAAATTTCATCTTCAGTCTTCAGTGGTGTGCTGGGAAATTTTTAATAGGCTCTCTCTGGGCACAATTTGGGGGGCACTGAGGTGGACTGGGGGGGGGGGGGTAATACATTCCTTCCTCTCCTTTCTGCCCCTCCCCCCAGTTTCCACTATTGTGCCCAGCACTGAAGTCAGGTTTACTGGTCTGTAATACTCTTTCTCAGAGGACACATATGTGTGAACCAGTATGCATGTGCAAATCATTGTGCATACGCACACATGCACACCCTCTCAGGAAAGAACATGTACTATGTGCAAATAGTGTACATTATGCACCCACTTTATGAAGGGTATGTAATATGTGTGCATAGTGTACACTCATATCAGCAAACACTAGTCATTTAAATAGACCGGTGAGTCTGACGTCGGTGCCGGGCAAGATGGTGGAGGCTATTATTAAGAATAAAATTGCAGAGCATATACAAAAACATGGACTGATGAGACAAAGTCAGCACGGATTTAGTGAAGGGAAGTCTTGCCTCACCAATCTAATGCATTTTTTTGAGGGGGTAAGCAAACATGTGGACAATGGGGAGCCGGTTGATATTGTATATCTGGATTTTCAGAAGGCGTTTGACAAAGTGCCGCACGAAAGACTCCTGAAGAAATTGCAGAGTCATGGAATCGGAGGTAGGGTATTATTATGGATTAAGAACTGGTTGAAAGATAGGAAGCAGAGAGTAGGATTGCGTGGCCAGTATTCTCAGTGGAGGTGGGTAGTTAGTGGGGTCCCGCAGGGGTCTGTGCTGGGTCCGTTGCTTTTTAATGTATTTATAAATGACCTAGAGATGGGAATAACTAGTGAGGTAATTAAATTCGCCGATGACACAAAATTATTCAGGGTCGTCAAGTCGCAGGAGGAATGTGAACGATTACAGGAGGACCTTGCGAGACTGGGAGAATGGGCGTGCAAGTGGCAGATGAAGTTCAATGTTGACAAGTGCAAAGTGATGCATGTGGGTAAGAGGAACCCGAATTATAGCTACGTCTTGCAAGGTTCCGCGTTAGGAGTTACGGATCAAGAAAGGGATCTGGGTGTCGTCGTCGATGATACGCTGAAACCTTCTGCTCAGTGTGCTGCTGCGGCTAGGAAAGCGAATAGAATGTTGGGTGTTATTAGGAAGGGTATGGAGTCCAGGTGTGCGGATGTTATAATGCCGTTGTATCGCTCCATGGTGCGACCGCACCTGGAGTATTGTGTTCAGTACTGGTCTCCGTATCTCAAAAAAGATATAGTAGAATTGGAAAAGGTACAGCGAAGGGCGACGAAAATGATAGTGGGGATGGGACGACTTTCCTATGAAGAGAGGCTGAGAAGGCTAGGGCTTTTTAGCTTGGAGAAGAGACGGCTGAGGGGAGATATGATAGAAGTGTATAAAATAATGAGTGGAATGGATCGGGTGGATGTGAAGCGACTGTTCACGCTATCCAAAAATACTAGGACTAGAGGGCATGAGTTGAAGCTACAGTGTGGTAAATTTAAAACGAATCGGAGAAAATTTTTCTTCACCCAACGTGTAATTAGACTCTGGAATTCGTTGCCGGAGAACGTGGTACTGGCGGTTAGCTTGACGGAGTTTAAAAAGGGGTTAGATAGATTCCTAAAGGACAAGTCCATAGACCGCTATTAAATGGACTTGGAAAAATTCCGCATTTTTAGGTATAACTTGTCTGGAATGTTTTTACATTTGGGGAGCGTGCCAGGTGCCCTTGACCTGGATTGGCCACTGTCGGTGACAGGATGCTGGGCTAGATGGACCTTTGGTCTTTCCCAGTATGGCACTACTTATGTACTTATGTACTTATATGAAGCTCATTCTCAATCATCTTAGGTAACACAGGATTTGGTGGGTTCACCTGGGACATCGGCCTCTGCAACACCTGGAATACCTGAGCCAGAGAGGTCTGATGTAATTTTAAAGACTTTTGAAAAACTTGCTGCTGCTCATAGTGAGTCTGCACAAAGTAATGCCACAATTGCTGTTGCTCTTGTTGTTCATGCTGTTGGCCCTCCACGAGGTCCTGGAGTAACTTCTCCATTTTTGGATGCATTGCTTTCCCCATTAGTGGACACTATAAATGCCCCCCCCCCCCCCCCCCCCCCCTCTCCTCTCTCCCCTCAAAACACTCCTGCCTGCCTGGCTCTGACTAACCCAGTTTTGGTCCCTCTCTCAGGCCGATCTAATCCCTTTTGCCAAGGTACCTGGTTTTGTGCCTTGGAGGTTAGTGGATTTGGCTGCACTACTACCCATCACATATCCAGGAGATAACGACAATGACCTTGACGATCTTTCCCACCAAAATTCCATATGTTTATCCTGTAACTCATCCCCTCCTGCCTCTTCTACCCTTGCTCACACCTCTCCTACTCCTTCACCCCTGTCCTTCTCTACCTACCTATCACTTTTGTTATTCTGTTATACTTAATTTTTAAAATCTCTTTATCAATATGTAAGCCATATTGAGCCTGCTTCGAGTGGGAAAGCGCGGGGTACAAATGTAATAATAATAATAAATTAAACTGGAAACAGATCCCATCACTGCCACAATATGTTATAAGGTGTGAGAAGCCTTCAGAAACACAGCCAGAACATGGTTTAAAAGTGAATTACAGCGCTGAATATCACTTCTATCCATTTAATACCACCTGTCACCACTCAATCCAGATATTCAGCACCACTGCTATGTAACTACTAGTCCAGCATTACTGGATTTTATTTAATCACCAAGTCACTCTGTTTACCAAATGTCACCTGAAATTCTCTATTCTGATGCAGACAGGGAACCCTGGGTAAAGGGAAATAGTCTGAAAATGTTCCCAGTAGCAGTCATAGCTGTATTGCTGCCAATTCGTCGGTTAGCCCCAATACAGCAAATCATACCTGGTATTGCTTTCTTTTACTACAGATTTTTTTTTTTGTGGTTGTTTATCAAATATGGCAGTAAGCCATCTTATATCAAATATGGAAGCAAGCCATCTTATATCACATTTTAAGCTGTAAATTCATTTCCAAGAACTCTGAGTTCCATCTAAATTACACTGCCTGTAAAACATTACTCACCATATTGATTTATTATTTGATTAGACAATTAATAACTGGGTGAAGGACAGACAATGGGAAACTGTGGCCAAAAGGGGAAAACATGGAATTCATTTATTTTAGATTGGGAATCTTCACTCCTTCTGGAAGTACTTAACCACTTTCTCCCTTCCTCTTTTTTTCTCAAAGAGCAGGAATCACATGCCCTCATTCTCCCCTTTCCATAAAGCACTATTCTTCAGGAACTCTGCTTGTAAGTTAGGTTGCTGTCTGTGCAGCTGAGGCCAAAGCTGTGCTTCTGCAAAGAAAGCAACCTAACTTACAAGCACAATTCCTGAAGAATAATGACAAATAGGTAAGAGAGAACGAGAGATGTGTCTGTGCCCCCTCTGCCCTTTACACAGCCAAGCACAGAAGTTAGCTTTGTGAGTACAGAGCACCTCCTGTATTGAGCAAACTCCTTCACTGTGTCCAGGGAGAGGTCATTTGAATTTTGTTTGGCACTCCCAATCATTTTGAAATATTAGCACCATTGCAGCAAGATATTTTTTTTTAAATAAAAATCAATAAACCTATATAGCTTTAAGTGAAGGTATTTCTGAGTGTTTCATGAAGGTGAACAAATTTAAATCACCTAAATTTCAGAAACTTTTCTGCCAAACTTAGGCACCTATGTTTTGGGCCCAACTATCTCTTAAATCTAGGCAGCCAAAAGTTGTATAGAGCAAGCTCTTCTCAGTCTCAGGAGACTCAATGACCACATTTAATTTTCTTGCTCCAGAGAGTAGTAAGAACAATATGAAAAACTTCTTTGACGACAGTGCTTATGTTTCATGCTTTTCCCTTATTATGACACAGTGGCATATCTATAAGCAGGGCTTTTTTTGAGGGGGTACTTGGGGGTACTGAGTACCGGCACCTTTTCCATTGTCTACAAAAATTGATCCATGGTTCCCAAGTTTTAATGAAAGATCTCAGGCTCTACACACCAGTTCTGCCTGGTCATAGATTCTGTGACTGGTTGCATAGGGCTGGCTATTGTGGGGTGGGTCCCTCAGTGATTACCCCACCCCTGAAGAGTGGCCTGGTATTTGAGTACCGGCACCTTTTTCCCCAGAAAAAACGCACTGTCTATAAGTGAGCCTGGTGGTCAATGAGGCCCCCAAAATACCTCAGCAGTGGCCAACTCACTCCTCTCCCTCCCACTCTCTTCCACCCTGAATCAGGTATCTGCTCCTCCCCCACCCGAAGCCTGGAAACTCCTAACTCTAATGCCCCCACTACCCAGTTTACCTCACAACTATCACTGGCAGCGGTAGCAATTCACATGCACTGTCTCTGTGGGCCCCACAGGTTTCCCTCTGCCACATCCAGGCAGTGAGAAAACAGGAAGTTATGTCAGCAAGGGTAGGAGACAGGAAAGGGGAGTCAATGGAGCCAGCACAGGCAGCAAATATGAATCGCTGATGCCACCAGTGATGGTTCTGAGGTAAACCAGGAAGGAGGGTTCCAGAGTGAGGGGGGGTTGCTGAGCTGTCAGCGGGGGAGGAGAAGATGCCTGTAGGGGCAAGACCCTTGCCTATATAACTAAAATGAGAGTTTGGTAAAAACCTTGGCAACAGAAAACTACAAGTCATGCCTATAAAGCATGACTTGTCCCCTGATTTCTACTAAGAGAAAAATAGGATTCTGTATGAACTGCTAACCCCATTGTAGTCATCCAACCAACACTCCAAGTCACTGTGACCTAGCCACTTTGGGGCCTGTGGATCAACGTGTCAATAAAAGCAAGGTCACAGGACTCATGTGACTGGACCAATTGGAGCCAGAAACCCCAGAATTGTAATTTGTTGGAGCTTCATGAGTTTGCAATAATTCCCCGGATCAGAGGTCAAGAACATGGGGAGCAGTCTCCAGTTTCAAGGACTTCTGTCTCCACTAGACCTGCATAAAAAGGCACTGGAAACCAAGGGCAGGGGGCTGATTCTTCCATCCAATCTGATCAACCATCATTCAAGCTTCATGCCAGCCACCCTCTCTGCATTATACTGCTGTGACTACTACTACTACTTATCATTTCTATAGCGCTACTAGATGTACGCAGCACTGAACATGTAAGAGAGTCCCTGCTCGACAGAGCTTACAATCTAATCAAAACAGACAGACAAGACAAATAAGGGATAAGGGAATTACTTAAGGTGGGAGCTGAACAAGTGAATAGGAGGAGTTAAAAGCAGCCTCAGAAGGGTAGGCTTTTAACCTAGATTTGAAGGTGGCCAGAGCTAGAGCTTAAAATCCTGATTCAGGAAGTCTATTCCACACATATGGTGCACCATGATAAAAGGAACGGAGCCTGGAGTTGGCAGTGGAGGAGAAAGGTACAGATAAGAGAGATTTACCCGATGAATGGAGTTCCCAGGGAGAGCTGTAGGGAGAGATAAGAGTGGAGAGGTACTGAGGAGCTGCAGAGCAGTGGTGTATCCAGACAGCCAATTTTGGGTGGGCCTTATCCTAAAGTGGGTGGGCACAAAAGTTTCTCTGCCCCTCCCTGCCCCCACCTCAAAATATAAATACTTTAGCTAATGAGGGTACTCAAGCTCTGTCAGCTGAAGACTTCCTCTGAAGGTGGCCAGAGCTCCCTTTTACCAAACTTGGCAGGCAACAGCAGCAATGTTCCTAAGCCACTGATGTCGGCTCCCCATGCATGCTTAGTTGCCAGTGGCTCAAGGATGCTGTTGCCAACTGCAAAGCTTGGTAGAAGGGAATTCTGGACGTCTTTGGAGGAGATCCTCAGCTAGGGATGCTTGGAGATCCCCACCAGCTATATAGCAATGGTCAGGGCCAGTGTTAGACATGCTATGACCCAGGTCAGAAAATAAAGGAGGGCACCCTCCCCCATCTCCTCTCCTCCCTGCCATTATTATCACACTGACAGACCCTCACCAAACACAGAACAAGGGATCACAAATTAGATATTTAGACAAAAATTGAATTGGGAATCCCAAGAAGTTAAACTTAACATGTACTATAACACTGAAGAAATAAAAACAGAAAAGCAAAGAGGACAGCAAAATAACAGAGTCTGTGGGAGAAAGAAATAGATCCAAGGTATGTCCACTTTGGTGGATTGGAAAAGATAACCACCGAGAAAGATTGAGGTCTGATAACAGCGATAGAAAGTTTCTAGAGTGGGAGTGAGATAGAACAGCAACATGAATATTAAAGTCTCCTGGATTGATGATATTAGGATAGCGAATAGTCACATCTATGATTGGAAACAGTAATCCCACTGGGCTTGGGTCAATGATGGTGGACAATGGAAAAGTAAGAGTACAAGGGGAGTAGGAGTGCAAATTTGGACAGCTAGGGCTTCAAGATATGGTGACGAAAGAGTGAGCTCAGCAACCTGTAATTTGGTTGAATAAAAAATAGTCAAACCACCACAACGTCTGGAAGGCCTGGATAAAGACATAACTGACACAAAATCTAGCTGCTAATTTAAAGAATTAACCCCTTAACTCATATATTTAGTGGTTGAATTTTGCCACTCTTCCTCACTCCACATAAAACCACTCTCCTTTTTAAAACCAAACTTCTGCAACCCTTGTACCATCACTGACCACATAAGTGGTTTTGAATATTGACCTCAAAGTATCTGTTATTAAAACTACAGTCTTTCTGCTGTTACTTTCTTATATCAGCATATGCCTTACACTAGCATGTGCTATAGATTTATTTATATTTCATTACAAAAACATATATTTGGAATCAAAATTCTTTGATAGACAGGACTTCTCATAATACTCTCAATACTCTCTACATCTCTCTGATGCAGAGCTCAGAAGCTCATGTGCACTCACTTAAACAAACATAACAAGAATTCCCAAGGATCTCTTTAATACCCTAGGCTCCTTACAGTACTCAAAACAACAGCTCTGGCACAGAGCTCAGAAACTCATGGGTTTATTTAAATAAACAGAACTACTCGAAGAGTGCATGGACAAAGCATTAAACAAGACGTGTTTTGCTGATTGTAGGCATTGTTGGAGTATCTCTGTCAGCTAGGGAGAAGGTGGAAGGCTTAAGAGAAACAGAAGGCCTAAAGGAGTAAGCAGATGAGAAGATTATGACTGGTGACGGGAGCTGTTCACTTAATAAGCATGGCCATGGCAATGCCTAGGACAGGGTGATGGGATACTTTATATGTGTAATCCCCTGTTACATTGTCGATTACTGAGGGTACGGACAGCCAGAAAGGCTCGTGCCTAGTGGATATGGAGAGAGTCGGGGGAAGGAGTAATAAAGTCTTGGCATGACAAGTGGCTTCCAGAATAGGCATGGACAGTGGTGCCTGTAAATATTGTGAATAGCCTTATAAATAACTCCAAGAAGGACAGTAGTAAACGGGTTCCCTCAGGAGACAACGGAAACCGGAAATTAATTTATTTGAAAGGTTGAATTTGATGGGTTGAAGATAATTTGAAGTTTCGCCTGCTTGTTGCAGAAGGTTTCAATAAAAGTTGAGTTATTGTTTGAGCCACAGAGTGCAGTGTTGTTTCTGGACTGGATTGATGAGAGGAACTCTGGCTGGACAAAGGGTCTGATCAAGGCCTTCAAAGGATTCAGTGAATCACCAGCTCTGCTATGATGCAGTCTGGCAGTCTGTTTTTTCATTTCCAAAGTTTGCAATGGCAGTATCTTCCCCTTATTCACCGCCATCATCACAGCATCTCTACAGGCTGGCGGCCATGGCATTAACAAAAATTACATGAAACACAGACTTCTTCAACTCAGGCTATCTTCAGAGTTCGAGGTCCTACCATTCCTGCCCTCTCTGAGGCAAGCTTCTCACATTAAAGGGTGTAGAATGGAAGGGTCTTTGAGGAGTGCCTGAGTTGTGGAGGACCCATGTTTATACACAGGCAAAGCAGAGCAGACCAGCAGATTGAAAAGAAAAGCGTTTATTACTCAAGGTGCCTGATGTGGGCATGTTTCACTTACAAAAAGGCTGGATCAAGGGCTGAACTGTCAATCAGGACATATAAATAAATTAAAATCAAACGCATACAATTTTCTATCAAACAAATAAATAAATAAATAAAACTATATGCTAACACATGCAAAAATGTCCAATGCAGAAATAAAAGATCATAAAACTTAAAAGAATCCAACATAAATATATGTGGTCATGCATCATACTGGAGGTTAAGGGTTCATCTCATGCCAAAATTCTTCTAAAAAGCCATAAAACATTTAAATTCACATTTCACATTCTCAAAATCAATAAAATTGATGGCATAGGGCACAAAAATAACAGTTCTAAAAATGGCATTTTCAGAACACTGGTATTTTAAATGGAACAATTCATGGAAAATTATAAAATATCAAACATAATCAGTGATATTGATAAAGCAACATCTCTCCACCTAGAATAGCTAAATTTTATTTAAAAAAGGAAGTGAAAAATGATCAAAAATGCTAAAAATAAGTTTTAAAGTTATGCATTCCAGATAACCATTGTGTATGCCTTCCAATTATTCTTATGACATCATTGCAATGGGGGAAGACTAAAACAAAATGCAAGTTGCTCAAAATGCAAGTTGCACAAAAACATAGAAATGCTTGATATCAATAAATTTGCTTCGATAAATAGTTAAATCAGTAAAAAAAAAAAGATGATGTTTAAAATGAATAAGAGATGGTCATACATATATTTATTTATTTGATAGTTTGATAAAGAATTGTATGTGTATGATTTTAAATGTTTTATATGTCCTGATTGACAATTCGGTCCCTGACACAGTCTTTTTGAAGACAAATATGGCCACATCAGGCATCTTAAATAATAAATGCTTTTCTCTTCAAATTGTTGGTCTGCTCTGCTTTGTCTGTGGATTGAGTATGTGCAAATTGAATCCTCTTTCTGATTCTACAACCTGTGCCGATAAGAACATAAGAATAGCCATGCTATGTCAGATCAATGGTCCATCTATCCCAGTTTCCTGCTTCCAACAGTGGTCAACCCAGGTTACAAGTCCCTGGCCGAATCCCAAATGGTAGCAAGATTGCAAGCTACCAATCCCAGGGCAAGTAGGTGACTTTACTCATTTTTATCTCAATAGCAGATTCTGGATTTTTCCTCTAGGAACTTGTCCAAACCTTTTTTAAACCCAGGTATGCTAACCGCAGTTACCACATCCTCTGGCAATGAGTTCATAAGCATATCTATTCATTGAGTGAAAAAATATTTCCTCCTATTCATTTTAAATGTATTACCATGTAATTTCAATAAGTGCCCTCTACTCTGTACTTTTTGAAAGAGTAAAAAATTGATTCACTTTTACCAGTTTTACACAGGGTTTTGTAAAATTATATCATATTCCCCCTCAGTCATCTCTTTTCAAAGCTGAAGAGCCCTAACCTCTTTAGCTTTTCCTCATATGAGAGGAGTTCCATCCCCTTTATCATTTCAGTTGCCCTTCTTTGAACCTTTTCTAATTCTGCTATATCTTTTTTTAAGATACACTAACTAGAATAACACACAATGCTCCAGTTGAAATCACACCATGCAGTGATACAGCTGCATTATAGTATTCTTGGCCTTATTTACCATCCCTTTCCTAACAATTCCTAGCAACCTGTTTGCTTTATTATCCGCCGCCACCACACACTAGGAATAAGATTTCAGCATATTGTCTGTAATAACAACTAGATCTTCTTCTTGGTGCTGACTTCTAAGGTGGACCCTAGCATCTAGTAACTATGATTTGGGTTATTCTTCCAAATGTGCATCACTTTGCATTTGTCCACATCAAATTTCATGTGCCATTTGGATGCCCAGTCTCCTAGTTTCCTAAGGTCTTACTGCAATTTTTCACAATCCACATGTGTTTTGACAACTTTGAATAGTTTCATCTGCAAATTTAATTACCTCACTTGTTCCAATTTCCAGATCATTTATAAATATGTTAAATAGCACCAGTCCCAGTATAGATCCCTGCGACACGCCACTATTTTATCCTCCTCCATGGAGAAAATGGCTGTTTAGCCCTACCCTCTGTTTTCTGTCCAGTAACCAATTCCTAATCCACAGAAGGACATTGCATCCCATCCAGTGGTGTGCTGCAGCGGGCTCTCATAGGCTTGCAAGAGCCGTTTGTTAAGTTTTTAAGAATTTTGGGAGCCGGTTGTTAAAATAGGCCTCCCCATGGCTACTTTAACAACTGACTCCCGAAATGTGGGCTTGGGCCCCCTCCTGAATTCTCTTTTACTTTGCTGGCAGTGATGCTGGCCCCACAGCCAAGTAAATAGACTGCTGCTGCTCCCTGCTCCTTGTTTTTGACTCTGAGCATCAGGCTGGGACTTTTCATGCAAGCGCAAGAAGGTTCCATCATGCTGCTCAGAGCCAGAAACAAGCAGCAGAGAATGGTGGCAGTCCATTTATTGGCTGGTGGGGCTCAGCAAAGGTATGCCTAGCGTGCCCCCACAAGGGAGGGGAGAGAGAAGCATGTATCCCCCCCCACAAAAAAAAAAAAAAATTTCAGGGCCGGCTATGCCCGGAGAGAGAGCCCGTTGTTAAAAATTTACCAGCACACCCCTGATCCCATCCCATGACTTTTTCATTTACTCAGGAATCTCTAATGAGGAAATTTATCAAAAGCTGTCTGAAAATCTAGATAGACTACATCAACCGGCTCATCTTTATCCAATGTTTATTCTCGTCTTCAAAGAAATTAAGCAAATTGGTGAGGCAAGATATCCCTTGTCTGCACCCATATTCTGTCCCATTAAATCATGTTTGTCTATGTGTTCCATAATTTTATTCTTTATAATAGTTTCCACTATTTTGTCTGGGACTGAAGTCAGGCTTACCGCTCTGTAATTTCTCAGATCACCTCTGGAACCTTTTTTTAAAAATCAGTATTACATTGTCCACCCTCCAATCTGCAGGTGCTATGGATGATTTTAATGACAGGTTACAGATCACTAACAGCATATCAGCAATTTCATGTTTGATTTCTTTCTGTACCATAGGTTGTATGTTATCTGGTCTATGCTGCGTTCGGCACCTAACCCTTACCGTTCAGTGAATCCAGACTGCCCCAATTTGACTGCCCCGATCGGACCGACCGTTCACTTGTCTATTAGATTGTAAGCTCTTTGAGCAGGGACTGTCTCTCTTTGTTAAATTGTACAGCGCTGCGTAACCCTAGTAGCGCTCTAGAAATGTTAAGTAGTAGTAGTAGTAGTCTAGGTGATTTATCACTCTTTAACTCTCGATTTGGCTTAGTTCTAAGTTATTGTCTGCCCATTTTTATGCTCTCATTTACATACTACTACAACTTGTTTTGTATATCTGTCCAAATAGTAGCAGCAAGTTTTCGGCTCTCTCCCCCCTCTCTCTCTTTTTGCTCTGGCAGTTTTCACATGCTCCTATTTCTTCCAGATTAGTCAGAAACAGACTCTAGCACTGTGAGCCTTCATTTGTTCTATCTGGGGAATTCCCCTTAATTTTATATTATCTCCTCCTCCCTCCTACTGGCAACACTGCAGTGACCATCCTGGGCTAAAGAACATGTAACTGGCTCTCTGTGGTGTAAGTCAACACAATTATACCCCCTGAAGAAGTGAACACTGCCTCTGCAGCATACTCAGTCCTAGGGAGTAAAAGTTCTGACTTGCGAATTGAACTAGGAGCCTTCTGCATGGAAGTGAACAGAACTGGGCCATTAGATGGCTTCAACCTCTCTACTTCTAATCAAGTCCAAAGACAGGTCAAAACCAGTAGGATAAAGGCTTACATTACTGTGTTACTATGCTAGTATATTAATGTACAATATGATGGCATTTTGAAATAACCTGCCAAGCAGCATATATTTCAGTTAAAGAAAACTAAATTATGTACCTGATTCTGTGATATTAAATTTTAACAGTTGTTTAACCTTTAATTTTAATTATTCTGGTTCATAAATGTTTATATATATATAGGGGCTCATTTGCAAAAGAGAAAAACATCCAAAAAGTGGTATAAATCTGCATTAGGGTGGTGGACTTTGGTCCTGGGGAACTGAGGAACTGAGTTTGATTCCCACTTCAGGCACAGGCAGCTCCTTGTGAATCTGGGCAAGTCACTTAAGCCTCCATTGCCCCAGGTACAAATAACTACCTGTATACAATATGTAAGCCACATTGAGCCTGCCATGAGTGGGAAAGCGCAGGGTACAAATGTAACAAAAAAAAAATTAGACATTTGTCTATGAAGGCCGTCAGAAGTGCAATCAAATCACAAGGGTGCATGTAAGGGACCTGTTAAGGGTGGGATCTGGGCATTCCTAACACTTGGACATTTTTCTGCCATAATGGAACAAAACTGAAATATCCAGGGCTTATAAGTTGGACGTTTTGGTCTAGACCTGTTTCATTAACAAATAAGCCACAAAATAGTGTCCTAAATGACCAGATGACCACTGGAAGGAATCAGGGATAGCTTCCCTCTAATCCCACAGTGGTCACTGACCCCCTCTCACCCCTCCAAAAATATCATTACTGAAAAGTATTCCAGAGTGCTACCTGATCACCATTTTAGAGAGATGGCTATTGTCTGAATTTTCAGTCAGATAGCATGGGGCCTCTGTGTATTGAATGTGCCTACTGATTTGGATGGATGGCACAGAGTAGGCAGAGGCCCCAGGTGGTAATTTAAAAAATGTTCAATTATCTACTATTTGATGTCCCTTTTGGAGTGAAGGCGGACGTTTACTCCAATCTGCACCTCATTACATGAAAAAAATATTAATTTTATGCTTCTCTATCCTGCTATTTTAAAATTATATTGCAATGCTACTTGGATTGCATTTGATTCACCATATTTGGCACAGGATTACATCTCCTGCTGTATGCTTTCTCCATCTGGGGACACTTGATTTGGTGAGGTATGGGGGAGCCATTTTCTAACTTGAGAAAATTATCCAGGTTGTGGTTAATTTGGTAATTGGGTAGGCTGGTGCTTAGTAGGATATCTCATTAAGGGGAACAGGTAAAAACACATTATGGATCTTAGAAAGCAGAGGGTGCGGGCTTCCCAAGCACTCCACGTGGTTTCATAGACTCAGCTGCATGTTTATGCAGTGGTGGGCACTGAGTATTCTGGAGGTGGGGTGGGATGAAGGAGGATGGAGAGGGACGGTTACTGAAATGCACTGCAGATCAAACTTTACTGAATGGCATTTGAGAGTTGATTGCATGGGGATTGGATGTTTAGTTATTACTCTTTGTATGTTGATTGACTATTGGGCTCATTTTTGAAAGAGAAGGACATCCATCTTTCGATATAAATCGGAAGATGGACGACCTTCTCCCAGAGATGTCCAAATCGGTATAATGGAAACCCAATTTTGCACATCTCCAACTGCAGTCCGTCGCAAAGACGTCCAAATTTCAAGGGGGCGTGTCAGAGGCGTAGTGAAGGCAGGACTTGGGCATGCCTAACACTTGAACATCTTTGACCTATAATCGAAAAAAGCAAAGACGTCCCTGATGAACACTTGGACGTTTTCACCCGGATATGTTTTTATTACAAATACGGCACAAAAAGGTGCCCGAAATGACCAGATGACCACCAGAGAGAATCGGGGATGACCTCCTGTTACTCCCCCAGTGGTCACTAACCCCCTCCCAACCTCAAAAAAATCTTTAAAAATATATCGTACCAGCCTCAGATGTCATACTCAGGTCCATGACAGAGCATGAAGGTCCCAGGAGCAGTTTTAGTGGGTACTGCAGTGCACTTCAGACAGGCAGACCCAGGCCCATACCCCTCCCACCTGTTACATTTGTGTAGGAAACAGTGAACCCTCCAAAACCCACCACAAACCCACTGTACCCACATCTAGGTGCCCCCCTTCACCTGTAAGGGTTATGGTAGTGGTGTACAATTCTGGGTAGTGGGTTTTGGGTTTTTTTGGGGGGGCTCAGCACACAAGGTAAGGGAGCTATGTTCCTGGGAGCATTTTATGAAGTCCACTGCAGTGCCCCCTAGGGTGCCCGGTTGGTGTCCTGGCATGTCAGGGGGACTAGTGCACTACATATGCTGGCTCCTCCCATCTCTAAATGGCTTGCATTTGGATATTTTTGACATGGACATCTTTGGTTTCGAAAATCGCCGAAGGTCAGAAACATCCATGTCTAGGGATGTCCAAATCTAGGGACGTCCAAATTTAAGCATTTGGACGTCTCTGACGGTATTTTCGAAACGAAAGATGGATGTCCATCTTTTTTCAAAAATACAGTTTTCCCTGCCCCTGGTTTTGGACGTTTTGCAAAGATGTCCAAATCACAACTTGGACATTTCTTTTGAAAATGCCCCTCTATATTTCCAAACTCTGGGGTGGAGGCTGGGAACCCTGGAACACATGTGGTAGGAATTCATGTTCTATGTCATTTTCCCCACATGGTAAATATCACTTCTAATAAATCTATGAGCATCCTTTTGTAGAATGTAGGTGTCATAACTTCACCCATTAAGAGAACAAAAATCCTTCAGGCATTGCAGCGCCACTGCACAGGTATCGTGTGCCTCCAAGAAACAAGGATGGCTTATGAAGAGCATCAGAAAGTCTGTAAGTCATGGGTGGGGGAGGTTTATTGTTCCCAATCAAATGGTTGAAAGGGAGGGGTAGCAATATTGGTGCATAAATCTTTGATTTGTCAATCTAAACTTTTATTCAAAGATGCAGATGGACGCTTTGTGGCTGTTCATTTTGAAGTACAAGGGGAAAAAAATTTACTCTTCTCTTGGTCTATGGTCCAGTGGAACATGAACTCAAATTTTTCCTAGCTTTGGTGTCTGTATTTTATTTATGTATTTATTTATTTATTTATTTATTACATTTGTACCCCGCTCTTTCCCACATACAGCAGGTCCAGTGCGGCTTACATAGTAAAAGAAAGCATCTTACATGGTATGTCAGGCACATAAGGATGCTACGCTGCTGGTAGCAGGGGATATGAACTTGGTATTTGATCCTGGACATGGACTGCTCTCATCTGGCAGTGGGGAGATCTTCACCTTTTAGTAGTCGTTTGGAACATTTTTGAAGAGCCCTAGAGTTGGTGGTGCATGGCATCTCTCGCATCCAAATGAAATGGATTACACACATTTCTGGGGCACATCGAACAGTGGCATACTTAGATTACATTCTGGTGGAGCATGGATTTTTCTCCCACATTTTGTCAGCAGTAATTGTGCCTGAGGAAATGTCAGACTATGCAATGATTTGGGTGGAAATAGACACTGACCCTTATTTCATCATAATCCAGGTCGGAGGTTTCCATCTTACCTTTTTCATTTAGGGGATTTTGCACAGGCCTGGACAAATTATTTTGATTCTGTGATATCTGCTGGGCATCTCTCTCCCCATGTGAACTCAGCTCTCATAAGTTTAATTCCAAAACCAGGGTGGGACGGCATGCTTCTGGAAGCATATTGCCCCACATCACATATAAATGTTGATGTTAAGATCCTGTCTCATATACTAGCTGACCGGCTTGCGGGGTACTTACTCGACCTGATAGCAGGTGACCAACCTGGTTTTGTCTGGGGTTGTCACTCTGTGATCAATGCCCTAAAACCGTTAATAGCCATGCTGCATAGTTCTAGGACAGGTACACCTTTACTATTGATGGGACATGACACTGAATGAGCTTTTGATCAGGTTCACTGGCCCTTTTTATTTCACACATTATGATAAGTGGGAATTCAGGGATGGTTTCTCAGTGTGGTTAATACACTTTATATGGACCCTCAGGCTTCCCTCTTGATTAATGGTGTCCATAACTCTTCTTTCTCTATACATTGAGGAATGCACCAGGGATGTCCCCTCTCCCCACTACTCTTTTTACAGGATGTTTTGGTCTAGACCTGTTTCATTAATGTATAATCCACAAAACAATGCCCTAAATAAAAAAAGATGAATACTGGAGGGAATCAGGGATGACCTCCCCTCTCACCCACCACCCAAAATGATTAAAAACATTACTTACCAGCCTCTATGCCAGCCTGAGATGTTATACTCAGGACCATTAGAGCAGCATGCAGGTCCCTGGAGTAGTCTAGTGGTGGGTGCAGTGCACTGCAGACAGATGGTCCCAGGTCCATACCTTCCCCTGTTACACTTGGGGTGGAAACTGTGAGCACTCCAAAACTCACCAGAAACCCACTGTAACCACATATAGATGTCCCCTTTACCCATAAGGGCTATTGTAGTGGTGTACAGTCAGCGGTAGTGAGTTTTGGGGTCTCAGCAGACAAGATAAGGGAGCAATGGTGAGATGTGTGCCTGGGAGCATTTATTTGAAGTCCATTGCAATGCCCCCTAGGGTGCCCCGTTGTTCTCCTGGGATGTGGTCAGTCTACTAAGAATGTTGGCTCTTCCTACATCCCAATGGCTTAATTTTGTGCGTTTTTCACTTGGACTTCTTTTTTCAAAAATGGACCAAAAAGATAAACGCACAGAGCACAATAACATCTAGCAAATAGCCATTTTTGAAAAAAAAGAAAGACATTTTTCTGTTTTGAAAATGGCTATATTCTCTACTTGAATTTGGGATGTTTTTAGCAAAATGTCCAAAGTTGGACTTATACACGTCCTATCGAAAATGCCCCTCCACCTCTCACATTCAGTGTCACTGATGGTATGTAATATTCCATGAATTAAATTTCATGGTTATGATACAGCACTTTTGACTTACATATTCACTTTCCATTCATATTATTTTCTTATTAGAATTGGTATTCTTCTTTGAAGGCTTGTTACAATTGAAACCTGTGACAACTGTAAGTTATGAATAATATGCAGATCCCATTTGTTTGAAGACCAGTATGTGAACACTTTTTTTGTTTATATATTCATTTACATAATACACCATTTATTTGTAATTTTTGCATTTAGTTCTCAAGTATATTTGCTTCCATGTTTCTATTTTATTGTTTTTACTTTAGAGAGAGTTCACCAATGTGTTTAGTTTTGTTTTTATGAAAGTTTATACATATATAAGTTTAAATATATGGCCATGCTGTGGGGAGCACTTAATGCCACCCACTGAGGTGGCAGTAAGGGCTCCTACAGTAACCTGGCAGTAACCGGGTTAGCACCGTGCTTGACAAAAACAATTTCCAGGGAGCACCGGAAATGGTGCGCACTCAACCCAGAACTACCACTGGTGGCTGCGTTGGTCCAGCGGTAGCTCAGTTTTAGCAAGTGGTAGGCCACTGTTGGGCTTACCGCCACTTTGTAAATGGGCCTTTAGTTTCAGACAATATTAAAAAATGATTTGACATTCTCAGTCTATTGCTCTAACCACCATAATTCATAACTGAAAAAAAATAATTGCTTTCAATTTTGATGATCTTCTATATGTAATATAGTTAAATATGAAAGGGTTATAGCAGAATGTCAAAAGAAATTAGGACAATTATAACAAAATTTGGGATCCATTACTAAAATTTTGTGTTTCCTCTTCTTGAAAATAACTCACAAATATTACATTATTACTTTCACCCGCTGTCATTATATTACTATTACCATTATTTTTGTTACCTTTCAACTCATGCGATATACTGTAATGGTTGATGTTTTATTGTTCTCTGTTATTCCGTATTGTTCATAATGTAATAAAAAGATTGAAAAATGTTGTTTTTATTACAAAAAATAATTCTTATGAAAGGGCCACTCCCCTCCCCCAATTCTGTTCCTCTGCTATCTGAATGGATTATCACTTGGTGTGGCTCATTATGGCATACCTTTGTGGAAAGTGAGGCAGGTTTGGCTACTTTTATAAGTAGGGCCTCCAACATCCATTTTATAAAGTGTCAAGTGGTGTATGATAGGTGGAGTTTTCACATGCAGTGTAAGAGGCAACCTTTTGGTTTTCAGTAAAATAAAATGGAAATGTGAATCTTCTCTGTAAGGCGTAAGAAATTATCCTCTCTACATTCACCCGAAAATGTGAGAGACAATCAAGGACAGACAGTCATAATTAGAAATAGACATATAAAAATTTAGTCCCTTTGGTTTAAAATACATCTTCAAAGTGACAATTAAAAACAGCAAGACAATACAAAATACAAAACCTTGCTCTACAACCATCCCACATTGTTCTATAGCTGAAAACCAGCTCTTAGATTTTAGTTCACATACTTCATTAAGACAGAATTTTTATGAAGCATTTTTAAAAGTATTTGTACAAAGGATCTGTTATGTTTCCCTGAATCTATACATTACCTTGCTGAGTTTCTGCAATAAAACCTCTATTTAAAAAAGCTAAAATATCTGTATATGTATATATAAAATTCCCATTCCACAGAAATCACCATAAAAGTGTGACCATCAAAAACTGCTGCATGCTCAAAGTATTAACAGTGGAGACCCCATGTGCATGACTTTGGTGAACCATAACTTTCTATGAAGGAGTTGGATTTTGTATGCTGCATTAGTACATCAATACAGCATTTGCTAGAAAACAAAAGGTTATCAAGTACATTGCTTGTCACACAGCATTCTTTCACTTCCCCAGTGAAATAGCAGTCTGGCATTTAAGAACTAATTATCAGGACCTCTTCATTTCAAGCCCTTCTCTACCACTAGTTCTCTATATGATCCTAGTCAAGTCTCTGCCTCCTTGCGCTTCAACCTGGCTAACTGGATTCATTCTTCTTTTGAGGAGTACCAATTGTCATGAAGAATTTTAATCCCCCCCCCACAAAAAAAAACCCCTTCTGTTGTAAACCCATCAGAGGGAGGGCTTTTTTTTTGGAGTGGACTTAACATTATAAAGCTATGGGGCTCATTTTGAAAACAACAACAACAAAAAACATCCAAACAACGTCATAAGGTGGCAGAAGGACGTTTTTCTCTCAACAAACATCCAAGTTGAAATTTTCGACACCCCGATTTTAGACATTTTGCTCCACAGTTTGTCAAAATTTCAAGGGGGGGTGTGTTTTGGGTGGGACCTGGATGGGACATGGGCGGCCCCAAAAGATAAGACATTTTTCTGCAAGAAAATGAAAATGTCTGGGGCCAAAATTGAGACATGTTTTGCTAGACCTGTTTCAATCACAACTAAGTGACAAAAAGGTGCCCTAAATGACCTAATAACCATTGGAGGGAATAAGCCATAACCCCCCTTCCTCCCCCAGAGGTCAGGGTCTCCCTCCCAGCCCCTTCAGATGTGACACAGTACATAACAGCTTCAGATATGATTGTCATTCCTATTAGAGCAGCAAGCAAGTCCCAGGAGTAGCCTAGTGGTCAGTGCAGTGGTCTATAGAGAAGGAGACCCAGGCTCATATCCCACTCTGGTACACTTGTGGTGGAATGTGTGAGCCCTCCAAAATACACTAAATACCTACAAATAGGTGACACCTGCAAGTTTCAGAGCTATCGTAGTGAGCTACAGTAGGTATTTTTCTGCTCCTGGAGGGCTCACCATATAAGGGGAGTATGGTGAAATGTGTACCTGGGAACTTTTATGTGAAGTCCACTGCAGTGTCCCCTAGGCTGCCCACTGCTCTGCTGGGGATGTCTGTGTGGCAGTCTACTAAGGATGATGGCCCCCCCAAACATCCATTGAAGCTGGTTTTTGGACATTTTTTTTCTTGGAGGTTTGATTTTCCAAAATGTTCCCAAAAGAAAAATGAACTGAGCACAAATCCCTGAATTCTGTAAATGTTGCTAAACACTGTGTTATTCAATTTAATTGAACAAGTCAATGAGCGCTGATAATTGAGATTGTAACAAACAATTATTGGTGCTAATTGGATTTAATTAAAATTTACATATCTAAATTTAGGTGTGGAATCCGTGGAAATTTTACGTGCGGGTTCAAAAAGAGGGCACTGCCATAGGCAAGTTGTGAGTGGATCAGAAATATTGCTATCATTTATGCACACTGTTGTAGAATAATGGGGATCCGCGTCTAATTTAGGACTTTCGCTGGTGTAAATGATCATACCTAAATGCAGTCACAGTTACCAGCACTAAGCACTATTCTATAAATGGCATCTAATTTTAAGCACCATTTATATTAAGTACTAAGCGCTATTTTTTTCAGTGCTGATTTTTTAGACAGCATTTATAGAATTTAGTACAAAAAGTCTAGGAAAAAGGCAATTTTCGAATCAAAAAGATTGACGTTTTCAGGTTCCAAAATTGCTATGTTCACCACTCAATTTTTGGATGTTTCTAGCAAAACGTCCAAAATCGGACTTAGACATTAAATCGAAAATGCCCCTCCACATGTTATCTCAATTGCCTCCCCTTGTTCCTTTTCACCCAGTACTTCCCTCACCCTTAATTATCTTGTCTGTCTGTATTATTTTTTAGATTGTAAGCTCTATTGAGCAGGGACTGTCTCTCTATGTCAGATGTTCAGCTTCACACAGTTCCTAAAGAATATGAAAAATGTCTAATTTCTTCAAAAAGGTATTATAGCAGGAGGAGACACACATCCATTCTTTCTGCTAAGTTGTTTTTTGTTTTTTTTTTATTTAGAACAGCGTACTTTCCTTGACTGTCTGCTCCTTTTTGTAGATACCACGTTCTTCACTAGTTGGCCATTCAGGTGGGTTCCACTGTGCGTACTGGATCTGTTCAAGTTTGTGCAGTCATAATTTCATTCTGCTACATGGCATTTTAATGAACTTTACTGTATATACATACATACTATATTTATATATATTATATATGCAACACACATGTATGTACACATTTACAATCATATACCATTATTGCACTTGCTATATACAATGCAGTTTCTTCTTACTGCTTGATGCATATAGTATCCTACTTCTGTTCTCCATAAAGCAAGGCAGCTTTACGCTTCCATATAAACAATATACAATAGTATCAGCAGTGTGGCCTGTTTAGGAAGCATTATAGAAACACAGAAGTATTGTACATGCATGGAAGCACAGCCTTCAACAGCTGAGCACCAGGATTCTTATGGCATTTTATTTCAACTGGTTTCTCACAGATACAGTGAACTCCTCATTTATTCCAAAGGATGGGATCCCTGCAGTTCCTTTGGTGATGGTGTAATAATGTTTCATTCAGTTCCAGGTGTGAGGTCCTGGACAGTTTTGAGCATTCTGGGCATGAGGATCCTGTTAGTTTTTGTGTTATTTCCTTGTTGTCAGGTCACCGCACACATGTTGTGTCACATATGTATCAGCAGGAGCACCCAAACCCATAATGCTATTCTTTTTCCTTGCTGGTGAGTTTTATTGCATGAATTTTTCGCTTTGGTCCTACAAGAGCTCAAAGACGTACAATGGCTTTCTTCCCATAAGATAGTGATCAATTTTACCATGCAAGGCAAACTATCTATGTTGGCATCTTCATTTAAAACCCAGGCACTGCGGATCTGGTGCTATATCTCAGTGAGCGTAAGCTTGAATGATCCTCCCACTTCTTCAATCTGTAACTGGAAGGTGTCTTCATTTGAATAGTGCTTCACAATATTGTCATCCATGTTCACCAGGATACTAGGAAAAAAAACAGTGGAAAGATAACAATGTCTGCGAGAAATTAACATTCATACAGTTTTTGAGCCTATAGGGATCAATTCCAAAGTAATTTACAAGCTTACTTTCAGTCACATTGAGAAGTCACATCAGGTCAGGGGTGGAAAGTATCTGGCTGATTTAGCTGGCTGTGGTCAGCATTTATTTAAATGGTGACCTTTGCTGGCTAAATTAGCACCAGGTAATCAATGCTGGGCCATATCCAGGCAACAGCATTGAATATGTGGAGCTAATCGCACCAGCATTGGCCCCCGGAGCCTATGTGGGTCCCAGTCGATATTCAGCCAGGGCCTGCATATAACACTGATTTTGTGTATGCAGGGAGGGTATAAAAACATGAAGTACAGTCAGTGTTCCCAACCCAGGAATTCATGGGAGAGCTGTTGAAAGGTCACACAGTATAACGTGCCCCTGTGTTAAGAAGATATTTCAGGGGTGGAGAAATACCCTGTTTCCAGCAGAAGGCAGGGCCTTTGAGACATACAAGGGTAGATAAGGAAGGAAGAGTTGTCCTTAGAAAAAGAATGAGAAGAAGAAAGGTAAATGAGGTATCATCATGGCAAGAGGTGAAGCAGAGGTCCAGAAGAGTGGCTTTATTGGAATTCTTTTATGGCTGAAGGGGAGGCAAGAGGAATGCTCTGTAATAGACTTGTGTGATACCATTGAGCATGTCTTCCCAATCAGTTGGAGAGGAAAACAAAAATTGTGGGATTTTATCTGAAGGTACCAACAGTGGATAGAAATACACTACTTACATCCAATAAGAAGCCTAAGCAGCCTGAGGAACTCCAAACAATTTGTGACCCAGTGACTGTACCTTTTAAGGACTGTTAATAATTTGATGTGTAAAGATGTAATTGAGAGAGTATAGTTAACTTTGTACACTTGGTATTTTTTGTGTTAAATGGAACAAGTAAAAAAAGGGACTAGAATCCAGTTGTTCTGAATGTGACTTTAGTGCTTAAGGGATATTTAGCATCACTGGGGTGCCCAACAAAGTCATCTGTTCCCTCAGGTAGAACTCTGCATAAACAAAAACTTTTGAGTGATTGTAAGCTGCCAGGGGCTACATGTGTATCATTTCCCCACATTCATCTAACTCTTTTCTTTAAAATGCTGGTTTTCTTTTACACTCCATGCATAGTGGTTTCCTTTGAAATAGACAAAGTGCACCACTGTCACCGGTAGAGGTCTTCCGACATCAAGGATTGCCCTAACTTTGCACTGTAGCTGGAGGCATCATCTCTGTAACACAACTAACCTTGGCTGGCATGGAAGACCCAATGTCAAAACAGAACCAATATCTCCTGCGTGATGTTTCTTTTATTATGAGGCCTAACCTTGGACCACTATTGTACTGATCTCTAGAGATGTTCAAGGTGTACTGTACTGATACATATTAACAAAAACAAAAATCAACCATTCTGTTCTTACCCTTTTTTACACTTTTTGAAGATTTTTCCAATTTTATCCATAGGGACATCATATTTTTCTGAGATCTAGGATAAAAAATGTTTATAAATAAGAGATCATAAAGCTTACCTATTTCTGCTTTATCAAATACTGTATCTTAGATTTCTTTTTTAACTGTATCATCAAAGAACTTATCTACCACATAAACGACTTAATCTCAGTGCCTCATTTTAATACTACATTCATTATTTCTCCCATGTTTGCACTTTTTTGGGCTGTCAATTTTCTCCTGTTCCTTTGTACTTCCAACATGATCATAACCAGGGCTGGGATCTGGTAACACAAGTCTTTATTTACAACTATTTGCACATTTCCCTCCTATGTTATATTTCCTCCCAACTTACTTTAGTGCAATTATTGAAGTGATGGTCCCTGGTAGGGGCCAAGCAACAGGGCTCTTTCTGAAAAGCTACAATCATGGGTCTTAAATACGACTACTAGGAGTTGCTGTTGTGAAAGGACTGACTTCCTCTGACCCTCTTCCTATGGGTTATGAACATCGCCTCTGCAGCACTCCCAAACAACCCAGAGAGTAGTTTTGTAATTTCATAATAAAAAGTGCATCAGATACACCAGATATCAAATAAATATTTTGACAGATGTCAAGGCCAACTTTAAGATGTGGTTCTAAGGAACATATTGAAACATGTTCTGGAAATGTAGGATGTAGCCTAAGCCCCTCTGGAAAGTGCATATCAATTTAATGGGGGAGAGAAGAGGCGTGTTTTAGGGGAAAGCAAAAACATTTGCCCTTTTTTAAATCTAAATGTAGGTTTATCCCTCCAAATTTCTGACCATTTTATAGTAATCTGTGATTTATATTTATTTATTTTATTTGCTACATTTGTGTCCCACATTTTCCCACATATTTGTAGGCTCAATGTGGCTTACATAGTACCAGGAGGCGTTTGCTGGCTCCAGTGAGCAAATACAAGGTGATATTGTGGTAGGATAAAGTTCATGTGGCGCAGCCACAGTTAAGAAGGTGTGTGGAAGGAATTGGATTATGTACAATTATGTGCTTTAATATTGATGTATCGCAGAGATCAGGCATCTAGGTTGGATCTGCGGGGTATGCCTTTTTGAATAGGTTGGGTTTTTAATAATTTCCCGAAGGTTAGGTGGTCGTACGTCATTTTCAAGGCTTTTGGTAGTGTGTTCCAGAGTTGTGTGCTTATGTAGGAGAAACTGGATGAGTAAGTTGATTTGTATTTGAGGCCTTTGCAGTTTGGGTAATGCAGATTTAGGTACGTTCGAGTTGATTTTGATGTATTTCTAGTTGGTAAGTCTATCAGGTCTGTCATGTATCCAGGGGCTTCACCGTAGATTATTTTATGGACCATGGTGCAGATTTTGAAGGTTATATTCAATTTATACTTATTTAAATTCAATTGGTATTTATAAGTTGAATAGAAACATACAATTTGTTCTAGTGCATTTCTGTGATTGTTGAGAATCTTTTTCTTTCTCATTGGCAAAGGACAGGGGGGTCAGATGAAGATAGTGAATAAATCACCTTAGTTTTCTTTACCTCAGTTCTGCTTTCCAAGAAGAGTTTAATAATAAACTTGAGGAAACGTTTTCTTTCCCTTAGTCCAGGGGTTCTCAACCCAGTCCTCGAGACACACCTAGCCAGTCAGGTTTTTATGATATCTATAATGAATATGCATGAGATAGATCTGCATGCACTATCTCCATTGTAGCTCATGCATATTCATTGTGGATATTAAGAAAACCTGACTGACTAGGTGTGTCCCGAGGACTGGGTTGAGAACCCCTGCTTTAGTCCTTCCAGATCAGTCCAGAACCTGTGGGTTTGTGCCCGTCAACCAGCAGATAGAGACAGAGAACAAAGACTTGTGAGCCTCGGTCTATAAGGGCACCATGCAGCCTTAGGCCTTTAGTATTTCAAATGGCAAAGCAAGGGAGACAAGGAATATGATTCTTCACCCATTTGAAACAAATTGAAAAAATAAAACACATGTAAACCTATGTAAAAAAAAGATCTTGTACAGAATAGACAACCAATAAACAGAAGCTTGCAACAAGAGAACAAACTGTAATCTTCAATAAACAGCAACAAACACAACAGTACAGAACTCACCCCTCTACTGCTGAAATATGAAAAACCTGCTGAGGTTCTTTTCACCTTCTTCTCAATAAAAAAAAGGCTGAAAAATTGACCCACTCTTGCACATCTCAAAAACTTTTTTTGTTTGTTTAATATCCAAATTCAAGAAGAGAGACAGAGAGGGAAGAAGGGGAGAAAACTCAAGCTCCTCTGAACTATCCCTTATGCTCAACTGAAAAAAGGCTTTATTTTTAATGAGCTAAGCCCAAAATCTGCCTACCCTCTGCTCTACTGGGTCCCAGGAACTTCTGTCAACCACACCACGAAGTGCATGGTCTAACTAACAACATTTGCTGGAGACAGAAATACTGAAAACCTGAGGCTACACAGTGTCTTTAAAAGGCAGGGCTCAGAAGTCTTTGCTCTCTGTCTCCATCTGATTGTTGATGGGCACAAACCCACAAGTTCTGAACTGGTCTGGTAAGGATGACAAGGAAAGGCCTTTTATAAAATTGTGTAGGAATGTATGTTTGGAAAAGTGGAGTTGCAAATGTTTGCATGTATTTTATAAGATACATTGGTACATTTGTGCTTGTGAATTTGCATGCTACTGGGACTGGTTCTGGGTGCCAATTTTATAAATGCCGATAAACACCTATCTTGCCTTTAAAAATAAGCTTAAAATAGGAACTCTTTTGGAATTTTCAGGTAGGTGCTCACTCATAAAATTACCTCCTAAAAGGGCAATTGTATGACCTAGGCATTCATATTTATGTGTTTAGAATATTAGAATTAAAGTCCACAATATGGGAATGCAGTAATGGAACAGGAGTATCAAAAATTAGGCAAAATTAAAATGAAGGAACAGACTTTTAGCATGATTCACTCCCAAATGCAACATTCTTTTATAAGAAGTCATCAAGAAGACTCTAAATCGGACTGAGCAGGCACAGCTTTAGTGCCAGTAAATTTATCACAATGAAAAACGGATAATTGAGGCTGCTCAAAACACATCTATTTTACATTATTATAATAAATTATACATCTACATGAGTATCTGAAAAGAAAACTTAAAGTTAGGCACAATTTATAGAATAGCGCTTACGCCCGGGACTCGAACCTAACCTTAGGCGTAACCATTTGCACCACCTGAAACAAGGTGCAAATGGATGCACCTAAATTGGGTACATATCACCTGTATTCTATAACAATGAGCGTAAATGCTAGGAACGCCCCTGTTCCACCCACGACCCTCTCATTTCCGCACCCCTCTTTTTTATTTCACATATACATTTATGTGCATAAATTCCAATTAAATCTAATTATTGCCAATAATTATTTGTTAAAAAGCCAATTACTGGCACTAATTAGCTTGTTATTCAATTAAGTGAACAAATTGAGCACACGCCCACATTCACGAACACAATTTTTGTCGACTTTTATAGAATTAGGGGGATAAGCGCCCTGTTACAGAACTGCCCTTCAGATGTTTAAATTATGTATACAGTTATATGTATTTCCATTGCCAGCATTAAAAATCCATATATATATGTATCTATATCTTTATACAGATAGTTATACATTAATTAGATCTACTGTTTAGACTTTTCTACATGGTGTTTATGTTCAGTGGGTGAATTTCACTAATGAACATATAGCTTTATGGCTACCCTCATTCTACCCTAAGCCATTCCTTTTTAAAAATGTATAACTTTGACCATTTTGTGACTGGACATGCATATTTGTTGACCTTAGTTTATAGAGAGACTTTTTTTTTTGGAACATTGAATTTTTATTCAGGAGTTTGAAGGTTTTTCTCACTGTTCGGGTTTCCTCTCTTTGAGAAGCCTTTGAGAGTGCTGGACTCCTTGTGGGGTGGCAGTCAATATTGGGATGGCCCTGGAGACTTGAGGCTTCATTTTTTAAGAATTTACTGGTCACTGGTATGCCCTGTGTTCTTCAAGATCAGGCAAAGGTTTGATTTTTGTTAGTACAGCTATATGTACAATCATCAGGAAGATTTTCTTTTCCAAGATCACTCATATAGTTAACATCGCCACAAACTGCCTAACTGCTTTTTAATATTGGCTTTGAGATTTCTGGTTTCTTATTATTGAAGAATACGCCAAATGTGATGTGGGGCAGTGATGGTGTTAGCAGTGCTCCGAAAAATACTTACAGCCTCCATTAGACCTTTCAGAGTTGGACTCTTCAGCATAAGTGCATCAAAGACTTCCTCAGCCTCCCTCCGCACATACAACAAAACTACACGACAGCAAGAGAACACAATAGAGAATTTCAATACAAACTTGTATGATGGAAAATCTCCATGCCTGCAAGCAAAAGCAGGAAGTGTTTCACCAATCTTAAAACAGTGGCACCCCCCCCCCCCCACCCCACCACCACCATACTGCACATATCCTAACAGTATGGAAAGTTTGTCAGAGTGATATGAGTGTATAAAGAATCATACAGCCAGCATGAAGAGTAGACATGAATGTCTTGTGATGACCAGAGGTCTGTACAATTTCACCTTCTTGTTATCATGTAACCCTTAAAGAGTCACCAAGTATTCTTCTAATTCTCTCTCATCTATGCTTTCCTTGATTTCTTCTTCCCAATCTCACTGGAGTACAGTGTGATGGTGAATAAATGAATTGCACTTCAGTTGATGAACACTACTTGTCTGCGTTGTCAAAGTGTTCTTCGGCCTAAACAGTGGGAAAATTGCTGAATGCTAAATTCCTTTTCTTCTTTCAATCTATCTGCCTGGTAAGCAGAAAGAAATGTGCAATAAAACTTCTTAGCACAACAGTCTGTAATCAATAACTTAAGGCCAGCTAACTGCTGTGTTATTGGCTTGTCTGGTCTAATAACAATTTTCAACTGCTACTAACCCCTGTTTCCTAAACTTTGAATGGGCTGTGGCAGCATTGCCGTGCGACAGCTGCTAGCGCGGCTTAGTAAACAGGGGGAAAAGTTAGGTTGAATACACAAATGATAAGTTTAAAGTTTATATTGCTTTCATATCAAGGATAGATAATGAACCCTCCCCCCAAAGAAAATTTAAATTAAAACAAGCTAATAGGTGCAAAAACTTTCAAATTAATTTTGTCATAACAATTTGGGTGCTGACTGTTACTCTTGGTACCCTGAAGTGGTTCCACAAAGACCCCAAGGTCCTCTAAGACAATGGCTCCCAAACTTGTCCTCATGAACTGCAGCACGTTGAGTTTTCAGGACAGCCACAATATGCATGCTATAAATTTCCATTTACTGGGAGTACAATGTATTCAGATCTATCTCATACATATTCATACTAGCTATCCTGAAAACCCCTCCATGGCATCCCGAGGACAACTTTGCACATCACTGTGCTAAAGGCATATTCTGAATTTCCTTGATTTTAGTTGTATCTACAGCAACTAAATAGTGTCTCGTTGATGATACATCTTTCTACATATAGACATTTTGTGCTAGTATTCAAAAGGTGTTATACTTTTAGCAGCCGTTCTTAATCAAAGTCCCTTATCCGTAATTAGCGTTACCTAAAATTCCCTCTAAATGCTCCAATTCTGTCCAAAAGGTGCTGGGACAGACTAAGGCCATTCCTTCTAGCTATACATGTGCCCCTGGATTCTACATATAGTGCCTAGATTTGTGCATCCAAATTTGGGTGCAATCTCGAGATGCACGTGCAAATTAATTGAATAACGAAATCAGAACCATCAATAATGTGGTGCTAACACCCACATACTGAAGATAACTGGCACCCATTAGAATTTGTGCGTGCATATGGCTGCGCACTATTGTATAAGGCAGTACGCCTAACTCTTATAGCACATATTTCAAAATGGGGAATGGTCATGGGAGGGACATGGGCATGGAGGAGTAGCCTAGTTGTTAGAGCCCAGTCTTGAGGTGGCTGGTTCAAATCGAACTGCTGCTCCTTGTGATCTTGGGCAAGTCACTTAACCCTCCATTGACTCAGGTACAAACTTAGATTGTGAGCCCTCCTGGGACAGAGAAATATCCAGAGTGCCTGACTGTAACTCACCTTGAACTACTACTGAAAAAAGTGTGCACAAAATCTAAATAAATAAAATTATGGGGCATTCCAGAAAGTTTTGTGCATAGTTATAGAATATCGGGTCAGCGTGACCAACTTGAGTGCCAGCATTTATACCAGGTTTCAGCAGACATAAGTCTGACACTTAAAATTTGGGCATGGGAATCGGTGCTATGCAAGATTCTATATGTAAACGATTTTTATTATTGAGATTTCAGCATATTAACCATATCAATACATTTAACTGAGCAGAGCTCCTCAGCAAATCAGGCAATATACATCTGATGCCACTTGAAACAATATCCATAATCTTTTTGACTGTTGGTTCCACCCGTGTCCCCCCTACCCCTTGATCACCCTCTATCCCTCCCCTCCTTTAACTGTAGACATCCCCTTGAACAGATAACAACAACATATGTAACCATTTGTAAACATAATCCAACTTCTCATAACCTATAACCGTCTCCAGCTATCTTAGAGGCTCTCATACTAATACACTATATGTCTATTCCATGTATCATGCGAGATTCTATAAAGAGTGCTCCCCCTACATAGAATTGCGCTTAGCACCAATCTTTTCTGGCACTCATTTTTTAGCGCGATAAATAGAATCCAGCCCACAGTGTTGAATTCAGCCAGTATCCACACAACTAAGGGGCCCTTTTACTAAGATGCGTAGGCGCCTATGCACGCCCAACGCACGCCAATTTGGAACTACTGCCTGGCTACCGTGTGGACCGGCCGGTAATTTCATTTTTGACGCACGTCCACTACGCACGACGGAAAATTTCCACCGTGTGGCGCTAACCGGGCAGTAATCGGCAGTGTACGCACATTGTTGACTACCGCTCGGTTAACACAGGAGACTTTACTACTAAATTAATGGGTGGCGGAAAGGTCTCAGGCACCAAAATGGACGTGCGACAATTTTTATTTTGCCACACGTCCATTTTCGGCCCCCCCCAAAAAAAGTCCTTTTTTGCAGGTGCACTGAAAAATGGACTTGCATGTGTCCAATACACGAGTCTACAGCAGTGCAGGCCATTTTTCAGCGCATCTTACCTTCAGTGCTTTAATTTAGGACAGCAGCTGGATCGTATAGCACTTTTTGGTGGTACACAATTTAATTATTCTGGAAAGTGAGTTTCAAAATTCTGTAGTCATGAATGAAATGGTTCATCTTAGAGTGGAGCTGCAAATCATGACAAACATGCACACAATTTAGTGGTTCCCACTGTAGCCCTTGAAAAGTCCCTTGCTTGTTTGTTCTTTAAGACAGTGGTTCTCAATCTAGTCCTAAGGACACATTTACCCAGTCTGGCTTTTACAATATCCACAAGAAATACGTCTGAAAGAGATATGCATACAATGGAGACAGTGGATTTAAACTTTCCTCATGCATACTGTACATTTCCTGGAAATCAGGCTGGCTTGGTGTTGCCAGAGGATTGGGTTGAGAACCAATGCTTTAAGTGTCATGACAAATAAGCATAATACATCTGCATATACCAGTCTACTTCTTAGACCAAGTATATATCTTAAAGAGCTTATCAGTAAGGGTGCTCCAGAGAGCAGGGATGAAAGTAACTGAGCTAGCCAGTTTATGTGTGCTGTTACCTGGATCTGATGGTACAGCACAACATGGACCACTCGCACAATCTGGGGAATTCTGTATAGGTTGTCCAAAGTTAGGCGCCAGGATGATCCATGCTAAGCTAGTCCTATATAATAATTCTCACCTCCAACGTTCTAAAACCTGGCTGCCGGTGTCCGTAACTTTCTGGGTCTCTGAAGCCTCAGCTGACGTCACGACGCATTACGCGCGTAATGCGTCATGACGTCAGCTGAGGCTTTGGAGACCCAGAAAGTTACGGACACAGGTGGCCAGGTACGCGACGGAGGCTGCGGAGGTTTGGCGGTGGGAAGGCAGGCTCGAGAGGGTCGCGACAGGGGGGTCAGGAAATCCGGGGGGAGGGGGTTCCAATTCGGAGGGAGGAAGGCAGGGAGGTGGGCTCTGGAACTCGGAGCGGAGAGGAGTGGGGCGGGGGGGGGGGGAAAACGATGGAGGGGTCTGGAACTGGGGGAGGGGGGAACCTTGCTAGTGCCCGTTTCCTTCCTGCCTGAAACGGGCCTTTTCTACTAGTATTCTATAAAGGTCGTTTCACAAAACAGCTTTTATAGAATATAAGCTTAGCTTGCATTTCACCCCTAACTTTAGGCATGAACATTTATGCATGTCAAATGCTGGTGTACACATTCACGCCCATCTAATGGCAGTTAGGTGAGAAATGCAGGTATTCTATAACACCATGTCTAAATTCTGGAAATGCCCCTGACCCACCCATGCCTCTCCCATAGCCATGCCCCCTCTGCTGCTATGAAAATTAGACATGCATGATATAGAATAGGGCACAGGGTAGATCCATGCATAACTCCTAATGACTGCCAAATAAGGAGTGGAGGAGTGGCCTAATGGTTAGTGCATTGGGCTGAGAGCCTGGGTTTGATTCCCACTGCAGCTCCTTGTGATCCTGGGCAAGTCACAACCCTCCACTGCCCCAGGTACAACATTTAGATTGTGAGCGAACTAAGGACAGAGAAAGTACTTGCATATATTATATGTAAATCTAGATTGAAAGCCCACCTCTTTAACATTGCTTTTGACTTGTAACCACTTGTAACCACTCGCCTCCACCTACCCTCCTCTCCTCTTTCCTCTACCCATTAACTGATTTGCTTGCTTTATTTTTTGTCTATTAGATTGTAAGCTCTTTGAGCAGGGACTGTCTTTCTGTTTGTGCAGCGCTGCGTACGCTTTGTAGCGCTATAGAAATGCTAAATAGTAGTAGTAGTAGTAGTAAACCGCTTTGGTTGAACCACAGAAAGGTGGCATATCAAATCCATGACCTTGACCCCTTTTAACGCCAATGGCCAATCATTGATTTCTTTCAACAATCTAGCTAATTACTTTGTGCATGGATCTTTGATCTGTACACAAAATTGAGCGCCTATTTTTGGGTAATCTATACTGATTCTCCCCCCCCCCCCCACCATGTCTATAATGTCATTTGGAATAATTCCAGTATAACATTATATCAGTACTGGCAAGGAACTGAACTGCATTCCAAGTTAGGGGCACTCCTGTGAGCTGTTTAGTTCTGAAAACACACTTATTTTCTTTCAAAAATACTGTGGCTATGGGTAATAAAGAGAAAAGATCAACATGGCACTGCATGACAAAGTGAAAGAAATTTCCATCGGACCTACAATAGTTCAGAACTCTGCATGCATAGACAGATGCTCAGTGGCAATGACAAAAAAGTTATCTGAATTCAAGAAAGCCTTGGATTCCAAGGTGCAGGAAAGTGAGGGTAAAACTGGAGACTTAGGGTCCAATACACAAAGCTTACTGTGGTTGCAATGTTTGCTTCAGACCAGTTGGAGCTGGTCTAAAGCAAACATTACGTAGTGTCTAATGCACAAACAGGTTTTGCGTGGCTTTAACCTCGAGCCATAGCAGCTATCAAGAATCCCATGCAAATGTATTGCAATAAGCTCATTAGTATTATAATGAGCATTCTGTGCGATGCACAGAAAGGAGCACCTACCTTCCAAGTATAAAATTTTCTGACAGGTCTGGAGCTGTCAGTAGTGTTAGGACGACATGAGAATATACTCTGCATAAGAATTACAAAAGGCTTCTACTCCATCGTGACTACAAGGATAACAACCTGCCTCAGATCTGAAAGATTTGACTGCTAATAGTGCTTTAAGAGCTGTCTTGCACATTTTTAACAGGCTTTAACCCCCACATATGTTAGTGCCCACCGTTTGACCTTGAATCGGAGAGCCTGAGAAAGGGAAGGCTGAATTTTCTGCCTATTGCCTGGGATAACATGCAAGGGTATAAGCAGCGGTATTCAGGTGGCTCAGCAGGGAAAGTGCCTAGCACATGTGAGCCGCTTGCAGAATTTACATGCATCTGATTTGCATGTGATTCCCTTTGAGCATCAGTAGCTGTTTGCAACAGTGACTTTTGTGCATCGGGGCCTGAGATGGGTCTGCAGAACTGAAATAGGAAGTGCAAAGGAGCACAAATGATGGGCTTTCCTGTTACCTGTCTCTCTGTTTCATTATAATAAGCCAGAATGAACAGATATACCTCGTTTTGGTTCTTCAACCCTGGCCAGCTTATTGGGAGGTGAAACAAATTCATCATCAGCCACATACGGCACTCTTTTCATCCCCGACCTGTAAGTAATAAGGCATTCTGATTTATTTATTTATTGTTTATATATATATATAAAGTTTCTTATACTCCTCCATGTCACCAGTGACTAATAGCTCTTGCATTTAGAATCTGTGTCCTATTATAAAATTACCCTCATAAGCGCAATTTTCAAAACTAATTTACCTACGTAAAAGGACTTTTTGAAATTTACCCACCTTTCATTTAGCTAAAGGTAGGCATGTTATTTCATAGTGTTTGTAATTTTACCTGCATTGTGAGGAGGTGTCGCTGGAGACATTGGAAGAGGCAAGTAAGTGTTCAATTTTGTATTTTCAAAACTATGCAAACTATTTTCCATGAAAACAGTACCTTCAGAAAAAGTACCTGCAAATCATTGCAAGGACTTTTTACCCAGGAAAACTTTCTAGGGTAAAGTATGCTTGAACTTCCTTTCTGAAAACTGGTACAAAGCCCAGGGAACAAAGCACCTCAGAACAGGTATAAGAATGCCCTATGCAGGCTTTATCCCCTCAATTAACCACATATCAGCTAATACATGCATTAAAAATCTCACTCTAATCCATGTACTTAATACACATTGATAAATAAACCCAACTGTAATCATACAAATAGTGCTCCTTTTTAATTCTCCAATGGACATACCTGGGCCATGCAATTATTTCATTCACTTGCATTTAGCTACATCATGCAAATAGCGAAAAGCTCTAACCAGAAATTGCAACCAAAACCAACCAACCAAATAAACAACAAAAGAAAAACAGGCAGCCTAGTCAAATATGGGAAGTTTCTTTTGATAATAAGGTGCAACTCAGTTGCCAAAACAGGCAACACCCCCCCCCCCCAGAAGAAAAAAAAAATCTGAAAATAAAAGCGCAGTAAAACAAAACAAAACAAAAAATGAGGAATAGAGAAAATTAAGATAGAAACCAGCCCTACCCTTCATCATCCAGTTCCTCTGGAGCAATGGAAAGAATCTTTGGAGGGGGGGGGGGGGAGGAGGAGAAAAAAAACAAAAGAAACACATGTTTTACATTCAGAAACCAGCATGCCACATTGTAAGATAATATACTGCACTGTGAGTCACTGCTATAAGCATATATGCAGAATGATCAATAATAAAAAAAAGAACAGTGGCACGGCACACAAAATCTTACATTTAAACAGCAGCAACATTACCAAGTGCTTCAGAGAAGAAAAGTCTGCAAAACTCCCAAACTGTCAGCATGAATTCACAAATGTGAAAAGAGTCCAGAGACACCTCACACATTCCAGAGTTGACCACAGGTCACAGTAAAGAAATTGCTGAATCTAAGTGTGAGAGGTGTGCCTGATTACTTTGCAATATGCAACAAGGCAGTGAGGTTTCCTGCAAAAACACCACTTCTCAGTGAACTGTGAGGGAGATGGACTGGAAAACTGAAGCTACAGTTCTTAAACTCAACAGAAGAGCCCTGGGATTTTATAGGTAGGTCCAGGGGAAGACCTCTTGGAAGATGGGGGGGGAGGGGTAGGGCCCATGGCTGACTGGAGGGGGGACTCTCGGATGGGGGCAACCCTTCAATTGGACGGTTTTTGGATCAGAGATACCAGTGGGGGACTTATGGTTGAAAAGAGGCTATCAGTGGGAAGGGGGGAAGACTCACTGACTCCTTGATTGGCCCCTTTAAGAGGTTCCCGGGAGCACTGGGCCACAGCTTTGTTGTCCAGTGTTCCCAGGATGTTAGAATAATGCTGCTTATGAGGTTGACTGCAAACAGCATTATTGATATACCATGAGAGCAACCTCTGGCACTCAGCTACTGCCAGTTGCTGATTCCCTCTATAAATCAAGATGCGGTAAAAGTCCAATTTCTGCTGCACCTTGATAACTTCCCTCTATTGTTCCATTGGTACCCAGGTGTAACTTACATGAGCTGTGCGCTGCAAGTTGGAAAAGTGCACATCTGGGATAAAGAGAACCGGCTGAGTGTCATGATCGAGGAGTGGCTTGAAAACAGTGATATCAGTTCGTTTATGGGATGGAAGCAAGGGCACTTTCACATCTGAAACTGAAGAGAAAACTAATTAGAACCCAAAGTGATACAGAGGGGCATTTTCGATATGACGTCTAAGTCTGACTTTAGATGTTTTGCAAAAAATGTCCAAAATCTGAATAAGAAAGAAGGTCATTTTCAAAAAAGAAAAACGTCTATCTTTTGTTTTCGAAAATACTGTTTCTAACAAGGTTTTGTGCTTTGGACATTTTGTTTTTTGGTCCATTAAAAAAAAAAAAACATGTCGACGTAGGGATGTAGGAGGGACCAGCATTTTTAGTAGACTGGTCTCCCAGACATCCCAGGAGATAAAAAGGCACCCTAGGTGGCACTGCAGTGGTCTTCAAAAACATACTCCCAGGTACACATCTCACTGTTGCTCCCTTGTCTGCTGAGCCCCCCAAAATCCACTGCCCACAATTGTACACCACTGCAATACCCTTATAGGTGAAGGGGGCACCTATATGTGGGTACAGTGGGTTTCTGGTGAGTTTTGGAGGGCTCATAGTTTCCCCCACAAATGTGACAGGCAGAGGGAAATAGGGACCAGAGTCCCCGACTCCATGGTGCACAGCACTGTACTGACCACTACACTACTCCAGGGACCTGCATGCTGCTCTAATAGACCTGGCTCTAACATCTGAGGCTGTCATAGAGACTGCTAAATCATATTTGTATTCACATTTGTCGGGGGTGGGAGGGGGTCAGTGACCACTGGGAGGGGGGGGGGTATTGGGGAGTCACCCCTGACTCCCTCCAGTGGTCATCTGGTCATTTAGAGCACCCTTTTGTGCCTTATTCATTATAAAAACAGGTCTAGCTTAAAACATCTTAGTTTTAGTCCTGGACACTTTTGTTTTGTTCCATTGAGGCTGAAAAACTTCTAAGTGTTAGGAATGCTCAGATCCCGCCCTTAACACACCCCTGACATGCCCCTTTGTGATTTGAATGCGCTACTGACGTATTTCATAGAAAAATGTCTAAAAATTGGTTTTGAAAATATCAGTTTGGACATTTTTGTGAGAAAAACATCCAAATGCAGATTTATGCCACTTTTTGGACGTTTTTCTCTTTTGAAAATGAGCTCCACAGTAACACAGTTCACCAGCCAATAATCAAATCAGATTAGGAAAAGTCATAGTCAATCTGCACAATTTTCAAGAAACATTGCCTTAAAGTTGGCTTTCCAGCCTAGTTTGTGTGTATAAATAATTTATTTTGTTCTGTTCTTGATTTTATGGGTGGGAAGAAACATCTGAGGTACTGGTGCAGGGAGGAGAAAGGAAGAAGGGGGAACAGCACAAGGAAAGGTTTTCAAGAATGGGGTAGGAGACAGGAAATAGTTGAGATGGAGAAGACTAGGGGCAGAGGACAGGAGTGAAGGGGACCTGGAAGGTAAGGGAAGATTCTGGGATTGGGGATGAGGGAGGAGAAAGAAGAGAGGAAGAAAGGAAGGTTCAAGGATTGGAGTGAAAGAGATGTCCTTTTCTTGGCTCCAGCCCACCTCCTCCTCGCATCCCTACCCTTCTCTTGACATGCACACACATCACCAGTATCCATTTCCTCACTCATGCATACTCCAACCCAGGCGCCTCTGGCACCACACCCCTGTCTCTCAGATACACACATCCAACCAATCCTGTCTTTCGCACACATATACACCCATCCTTTCATCAGTCCCCTTTCTGTCACATATGTATCTCAATACTAATGCATTCTCTCACATCCCTCTCCCTCAGGCCAATTCCCTCGCTTACTTCCCCACTCTCTTTCTTATACCACCCAGCCCATCTTCCCACTCATCTCCTAGTCCATTCCCTTCTCTTACCCTATCATTCTCTCATCCCTCCCATCCCAGTCAATCTCTTCTTTCATCCTGTTCACCAGCCAACCTAGCAATGAAGAGGAAGAGGGGAACAATAGCCACTATGCCCATTTCCTCAGTCATCAAGACTCAAAACTGTGCTCTGAACTGTGTGGCATGAGGTGCTGGATGGGGCAGTGGCATAAATTCTGTCCATGTAGCCTCCGTAGTGCAGTGGAGGGGTGGGGGGAGGGGAAGAGAGGATGATCAAGAAGGAAAGGAGACTACTCGTAGCCACCGGCCCTGTAGATCAGCAAATCGTTATCCATTTGTTTCACTAGAGGAGGGCCATTACCCCCAGGTCTTTGGAGGGGCATGCTGGGTACCAGAAATCTGAACTTAGACCACTGGAAAGGGGCTGCAAGTACCTTCAAGCTCTGTGAGCAAACTGAAAATGCCCCCCCCCCCCCCACACACACACACAGACACATATGAATGATCATGTCCTCTAGCCCTTACAAAGTTTCACGCTTGAACCACTCTAGTCTGCATGTTTTTTTTACATGTATGTAGTGGAAAGGCTCTTGAGAATCATGTTTGTACGCTGCTCTGGATAAGGGCAAAATATAAATTACAATAAATGAAAAGAAATGAAAAAAAATGTTTAAGTCCAAAGCCATGCAGTTTACTATCACCAATTTTAAAGAAACTATAATAATTGAAAACTGTAATATAAATTCAATCTGTCCCCTTGTTTTCAGTCATAGAGACACAAAAATTGCCTCCAGAGGTTAAACTGGAGCCTTGTATATTTGTGAGCTTACACACAAAGCCACCAAGTAATATTCTGCAACGTAAAATGATCCAATGGTTTCATTTTTAAGTGCAGCCGGGCTTCTCTTTACTTACAAGCATTCAGCTGGGAGCTGGGGTCAGCACACTTGCCTTTTCTTTTGCTTTGTTTTCGTTCTTCATCTCTTATCTTCCTCTCTGCACCCTGCCAAACAGATTTTTAAATTTAGCATTGTCCTCATCACTGAAGGATAAACCTGTCACCCTTTTCTGAGGTCAAGTTTGAAGGCTGATCTCTGGCCAGTCAGGGGCAACAACATGGGTGCATTGCCTCATGTGGATGCAGTCCTAAAATCTGTACCTCTAATTTCCTCACGTCAAACTAAAACATAAAGCCCTTCTCCCTTGTTGCTATTCACTACCTCGAAGTGAGAAATGTGTGCAGCCATAGGGGGGTTATCTCAAGGTCAGGGTACATTAAAAATATTATGGAGAGGCTCAACCACAAACATTCAAATCATCACAGTGGTCCATGTCATGATAATATCACAGCTAGACTACTGTAACGCCCTGTATGTTGGGCAAACCAAAAAGAGTTAGCATCAGCTCCAACTAAATCAGAATGCTATAAGAACAACTGAAGTTTACAAATGGCATCACATCACACCCTTCCTACAAAATCTGTGAGCTATCAGTAACCTACAGGACCAAATGTAGGACCAATGTCAGATTTTCAAGTCTCTTAGACCAGGAGTGGGCAACTTTTATACAGAGAGGGCCTCATGAATGTCAGTACTATTCCTAGCAGGCTATAACATTACTTAATGTCAGAACCGGAAATGCCTAGATCTCCTTAGACCTTCTGTGATACATAACTAAGTAAAATTTAACTAAAAACAATAGAAATAAACTGCTAGAATGGCTACTCTGAAAATATTGGCGAAATCCAGTATTTAAAATTGCCAAAACTCTGCTTAATGGTGTATTCTGTTATATACTTCCTACAGTCCCATGGGCCGCAGGTTGCCCACCCCTGCCTTAGACAAAATGGGCTAGAGAACTTCAAGGATAAATTAGCCCTCTACATGCCTTTGAAGAATCTAGGGTCCTCTCAAGGAGCATCACTATCTGTACCCTCATCAAAAGAAATTACACAATGTGACATCTGCCATCAAACTTTCTCAGGAGTAGCCCCCACACTCTGGAACTCATTCCCATAGAAGCTAAGCCTAACTAAAAACTATCTCAACTTCAGGAAACAGGTGAAAAAGCCTGGGTCTTTTTCCAAGCCTTTAAGACATGTGGCATCTGGACTAACTTGCCACACATCGTGTAACTAAAGATTAGTACCACATACCTGATTCAATCTAGCCACATATCTGTTTATTCTAATAATTCTGTTCTACCCATCTTTCTTGGAGTGGAGGAGTAGCCTAGTGGTTAGAGCACCAGTCTTTTTTTTTATCCAGAGGTGGCCAGTTCAAATCCCACTGCTGCTCCTTGTGATCTTGCGCAAGCCACTCAACCCTTCATTGCCTCAGGTACAAACTTAGCTTGTGAGCCCTGCAGGGACAGTGAAATGATCAGTGTACCTAAATGTAACTCACCTTGAGCTACCACTGAAAAAGGTGTAAGTAAAATCTAAATAAATAAATATGTGCCTACGGTAGTTATTTTAGAAGCTCTATTCTTATTTTGGATGTCTGAAAACTGGCATTTAGACGTCCATATCGCATGGATGTCTAAATCTCAATTTTACAAAGGCAAGGATATGGACGTCTAACACTGCAGTGCGCCCATATGGCAAGCGGGAGTGATCTGGGCATGTTCTGGGTGGACTAGGAAGGGGCCAAAATAGGGATGTCCAACTCCGATCACAGAAGGGGAAGGGATGTCTGTGTCTAAAAAGATGGACATTGTTATTTAGACTTAGTACTTGTCACGTTGCGCTGATCGAGCAGCTGTCCACAGGAAGGATTAAGGCACGAGACCTCCTTAATACCCCAGTGGTTGCTGTCCCCTCCCTCTCCCCTGAGTGTGAAACCGACAAAGGAAACCAGGCTTTATGTCAGCTTCAGGCATTATGAACATTCTTAAAGCACTACGCAGGTCTGAGGAGTACCGTGTTTCCCTGAAAATAAGACACTGTCTTATATTAATTTTTGCCCCCCAAAATGCGCTAGGTCTTATTTTCAGGGGCTGTCTTATTTTTCGGGGAAACATCGGGGTTGGATCGGGGTTGGCCTGCCCCCCCCCCCCCCCATTGCTCCCGGAACTAACCTTAAACGCCTCCTTTCACCTTCGCAGCAAGCAGCAGCAGGGCAAGCCACTCCTTCCTTCCGTGTCCTGCCCTCGCCTGACGTAACGTCCACGAGGGCGGGGCATGGAAGGAAGGAGAGGTGTGCCCTGCTGCTGCTTGCTGCGAGGGTGAAAGGAGGCGTTGAAGGTTAGTTCCGGGAGCGACGGAGAGTGGGTGGAGGGGGGGGAGGCCCAGGGGCGGCCTTGTCCGGCTCTCGGCGGCCCTGCTTTCAAACAAAAATTTGCTAGGTCTTACTTTTGGGGGAGGCCTTATATCTACCAATTCAGGAAAACCTCTACTAGGTCTTATTTTCGGGGGATGTCTTACTTTCAGGGAAACAGGGTAGCCTAACAGTTAGTGTAGTAAATTAAGACCTAAGGAACCCAGGTTCAAGTCCCACCTTAGCTCTTTATTATTTTTTTTAATTGTGAGCCCTCTAAGGACAGGAAATTATGTACTGTACTTAAATATAAAATACCTGCAAGCTTGAAGGCTATTGAAGTGGTGTACATTCAGGTACAGTAGCTATTTTTCTGTTCCTGGAGGGTTCACAAGTTAAAAAAAAAAAACAACAAAACAAAACCCAATCACAAACAGCTTAAGTGGAGTTTCAACCTTGGTCCCAACTCTCAACCCACTGCTCTAACCATTAGGCTATAAGATGGATGTTCCTATGCTGCCACACAGATGTCCATGTCTCGTGCTTTCCCAGTTCATTTATTTATTTATGACATCTATATCCCACATTATCCCAAACAAGTTTGCGTTCAATGTGGCTAACAATAAACATTTGCAAAAGTATTAGAATAAGTAGTAATAATACAATACACAAATTTCACTACTATTGAATAACAAGAACAGGGTTCCAAGTATGCCAAGAGCTAACAATTACAAGTGTAAGAGAATGTGGTACAAGCAGTTAGCTTTGGATAATTTCCTAAAAGTCCATAAGGGAAGGGAATTGATATACCACCTTTCTGTGGATTTTGCAACTACATTTAAAGCAGTTTACATAGTATATAGAGGAACTTATTTACACCTGAGGCAATGGAGGGTTAAGTGACTTGCCCAGAGTCACAAGGGGCTGCAGTGAGAATTAAACCCAGTTCCCCAGGATCAAAGTCCACTGCACTAACCATTAGGCTACTCCTCCATTATTAAGATGGACTTGGGAAAATCCACTGCATATTCTGGAATAAGCAGCATAAAATCTGTTTTGCTGTTCTGGGATCTTGCCAGGTACTTGTGACCTGGATTGGCCACTGTTAGAAACAGGATACTGGGCTTGATGGACCTTTGGTCTGTCCCAGTATGGCAATGATTATGTTCTTATGTTAAATAAAAATGCTTTCAACAGCTTACAAAATAAGAGGTAATTGATAACTTATCTTAATGAATTAGGAAGAATTCCATATCTTCATACCTTGATAAGTAAAGACTGCATTATGAATAGATTTATAATGAAGCTTTATACAACTTGGGTAATAAAGGGTGAGATAGTCCCTAGATGTAGGAAAAGCATTTCATAAAGGCAGTTCTATCAGGTTTTGCATGTAGCAAGGTAATAAATCATACAAAATTTGATAAACAAGTACATAAAGTTTAAAGGTAATCTGAGAATTTATTCGAAGCCAATGTAATTTAGCCAGGAGAGGAGTTGCCTTGATATAAAGAGGAACTTTACAAACAAGATGGGCAGCGGTTCTGTGATGATTGAAATTTCTTAACTAAAGAGTACTTTAAAACTGAGTAAACATCATAACAATATTCAAACTTAGAGAGTCCTAGTGATTGGACCAAAGAACAGAAGATTGAATTCAGAAAGGAAAGTCTCAATCGCTTCAGCCTCCACAATGTATTAAAGACACTGGATAGAAGAACATAAGAATAAACATACTGAGTCAGACCAATGGTCCAGCTAGCCCAGTATTCTACTTCCGACAGATGCCAATCCAGGTCACAAGTACCTGGCAGAAACCCAATTAGTAGCAACATTCCATGCTACCAATCCCAGGGCAAGCAATAGCTTCCCTATGTCCATCTCAATAACACACTATGGACTTTTCCTCCAGGAATTTGTCCAAACCTTTTTTAAATCCAGATACGCTAACCGCTGTTAACACATCCTCCAGAAGCGAGTTCCAGAGCTTAACTATTCTTTGAGTGAAAAAATATTATTCCTATTTATTTTAAAAGTATTTCCATATAATTTCATTGAGTGTCCCCTGGTCTTCGTACTTTTTGAAAGAGTGAAAAATCGATTCACTTCTACCCATTTTATACCACTCAGGATTTTGTACACCACCTCAGTCATATCTACACTCACCCATCTCTTTTCCAAGGTGAAGAGCCCTAACCTCTTTAGCCTTTCCTTATATGAGAGGAGTTCCATCCCCTTTATCATTTTGGTCGCTCTTCTTTGAACCTTTTTATAATTCCGCTATATCTTTTTTGAGATATGGCAACCAGAATTGAATGCAATACTCAAGGTGAGGTCGCACCATGGAATGATACAGAGGCATTATAATATAATATCACCTTAGACAACTGAGTTTCAAATGACAGATACTAGTCCATAGTTATATCTAAGATTTTCATAGTAGTAACTAACAGGTAAGTCATATTAGCTATAGCGAAGTTCCTAATAGCGATAGGGTGAAAGGGATAAGTCAGGATTAGGAACTTGGTTCATAATTTGGATGTTTCAGTTTGTAAAATGGCTGTTCATTCTGGATGTTTGAAGTATATGAACGTCCATCTCGCATATATTTTAGAACTGAGATGGACGTCCATATTCTGAGTTGGACATTCTTTCTAAAATGCCATTCCACATGTCTCAATTGCACTTGCTCCCTGCTTATCAAGATGTTGCATTGCATTGTATTGACATTATGGGGCTGGTATTCATACAGTAGGAGTTAGCTGGTCTGCCTCCCTTGGTTGGTGTTGAGCCTGGATATTCAGTGCCAGACTGTTTCCAGTGATCAGCACTGAATATCCGTTTTATTTTTGGCCAGTTTCAACCTAACTGGCCAAGTCAATATTCAGTGCTGGCTGGTTAAGTTGAAACCAGCCAAAAATAAGCCTGCTATTGCAGCGGCCTAATTTGGCTGCTAAACTTACCCAGCAATGCGCTGAATATTAGCGGATAGCCAGCTATATTACTCGATATAGCTGGTTATCTGCTAAGTGCTGACCAGGTATACTTAGTGGGAGATAACCGGCTATCTCCCACTGAATATTCGCGGATAGTCGGTTAAGTGCTATTTAACTGACCAGGAGCCGTTCCTGGTTGGTTAAATAGTGCTGAATATCGGGTGGTATGAGTATCATATCTATATTATTTGATTGAGCTCTAATGCATGCCTATTAAGGTGTGTCATTTGTATTATGTTGACATTGTGTTTATCATGTCTCTGTTACATGTTGCCTACCAATCAGAAATACAACCGGATCAACACAAACATATCTAAACCTCCACTACCCAAGCTGCAAAGGACTCAAATACAAATCAACTCATGCATCCAGCTTTTCCTACATAAGCTCACAACTATGGAACGCATTACCAAAAGCCGTGAAAACAACATATAACCACCTAAACTTCCGGAAATCACTAAAAACTTACCTGTTCAAAAAGGCATAACCTACCAACCCAACTTAAATGCCTGAACCCTGCAACACTACAAAACCAAAGCACGTAATGGACATAACGTAACTCTTCCTCTATACGATTCCCTAATATGTCTGTTCCACATGAACCTCATTCTACCACAACATCACTGTGTAACTGTTTATACCAGAATTGGTGAACGCCTTTATGGTACTATGTAAGCCACACTGAGCCTGCAAATAGGTGGGAAAATGCGGGATACAAATGTAACAAACAAATAAATAAATAAATAAATAAATTAAAGCGTTTTATTTGTATTGTGCTGCCTATTATGATGTAACAAAAGAACAGAGTGAGGCAGATCCAAAGAGGATAACAAATATAAAAGTCTATATTATAAAAGTCATAGAAATGGCCCGGCATGGCCGTGTTTCAGTACAAAGGCCTACCTCAGAGGTCAATCAAATCTGTCAAGTTGTAGTAAAGAAATTTGGCTTAAAAAAGATATTAAAATCCTGGCTGTATGAAACATCGTGTCTTCCCAAATGAGAAACCGCTCTGCGATGCAGTAACGTCTTACTGGAAAACCAGTGACGTGATAAATGTATCATTTGTACCCTCCTGATATTTATTATATTTCTCTTATATGACTATTCTGCTTTGCTGTTGTGTATTTTTTTCTGACATGGTATCATGTTACTCCTATTCTTAGGATTCAATCTACCTGTCTCCAAGTTTACCTCATTGATCATATTTATGCATGTATTTGGTCATTTTATTATTGTTATGCTGTTGACAAAATTGTAAGTTTTATGTCACGCTCTACTGCTGTACAACACCTTGGATGAATCTCTTTAAGAAGGCAGTTAATAAATCCCAATAAAAGAAGTCTGCAATTCATTGTTAGATGTCCATATCCTGCCTTTGTAAAAATGGGATTTACACATCCATGCGACATGGACATCTAAATGCCAGTTTTCAGACATCCAAAACAAGAATAGAGCTTCTGCAATTCAAGGATTCAGCCTGCTCTTTCTGTTAGTGCTTATGTCGCTAGAGTGGGGATAAGAACTCCCTGCCTTGCTCTATAAAGAGCACCATTTCCTCCCCTAACCCCCCCCCCCCCCCCCACCCACCCACCCACCCACCCATAAGGGTTCATACATAGGCAGGAAATCTGCTTTTGCATTCAGTTTCCAAGACAGAAAAACAACAGGTAGGAAACAGCTTCAGCAGAGTGAGGCAGAGAAAAGAATAAACTGCCTTCACAATGAATTTTGTGTGTGAAACACCCTGTTCCTGATCTTTTAAAATGGCATTTGTGATACACACAGCTGAGATGAAAAGGCTTTGATGCCATCAGACTGGAATGTTTCCTGCTTTCCGCCTGTGATGCAGGGGATTTGGCACAGACCACAGGATAGCATTCTCAGAGTTCCCACTGACAGCTTGACTCATAAAGGCTTTGCTCTCTCTCTCTGTGTCTGTGGGGAATGACTGATAAATCAGGGGCCCAATTATAATTACCAGTCTTAAGTAAAAAACAAAGGATCCAACTGAACAGGCGCCTTTCCTGGCTATTACAGTGCATCTCAGATGCCTTCAGAAGCACAAAGCTAAAAATGAATCTATTCCAACCACCTACACTGTCCTGCCATGTCCCTGCATCGTCTGGAGTCTCTTAAAGCTATCTCAACCACTTTTCTCATGTTGTTTCTATTTGGTATAGGTGAAAGACATTAGAAAGCCATCTCTCCATAAGCCAACCAGATTGTGGTTCAAGAAAATATGTATCTGGTGCTGCCTTTTTTTTTTTTTATTGTATTTTTCACCTAGCGCTCTCATTTCTTCCAGCTCAGTTGAGCCAAGAATCTTCATTTGTAATATCTGGGGGAATTTTCCCCCTATTTTATCTCTCTACTTTGCCCCCCATCTACCCATGCTGCCTTGGGTGAATTTCTTCAAAAAGGCAGTAAATAAATACTAATAAATAAATAAACAAACAAACAATATATATACTTTAGTGGAGAAATAGTCTAGTGATTACAGCATGGGTTCTCAACCTAGTCCTCGGGACACATCGAGCCAGTCAGGTTTTCAGGATACCCACAATGAATATGCATGAGATAAATCTGCATGCACTACCTCCGTTGTATGCAAATCTCTCTCATTCATATTCATTGTAGGTATCCTGAAAACCTGACTGGCTAGGTGTGTTCCGAGGACTGGGTTGAGAACCACTGGATTAGAGCAATGGGCTATAACTCAGGGAAGCTAGGACCCAAATCTTGTTTCTCCCAATGATGCTCCTTGTGACCCTTAGACAAGTCACTTCATTGTCCATTGCTCAGGTGTCCAACCTCAGACCTCTAGGGCCGCAATCCAGTCAGGATTTCCCAAATGAATATGCATGAGATCTTCTTGCATGTACTGTCTCCATTATATGCAAATAGATCTCATGCATATTCATTAGGTAAACCCTGAAAACCTGACCTGGCAAGGGATGAGGTTGGACACCCCTGCTCTAAGCTGTGTTATGGTAGCAATTTGTTATTTACCAGTAATGCAGCTTAAGGCCAAGAATTTTACCAAAAAACACATTAACTAACACCCGGGCATTCCAGGTGCTCCATGAAGTCACAAATAGGCGGACAGAGTGGGATTATGCAACTTTACTTTTGGGGGATCAAACCCTTCTAGTAGCCCAGGGCCTTACTAAGCCATACAGGAGATTCATATATATTTCACTCTTACTGATAAAGAAATCCATTCTACTATTCAGGACATCCCCGGAGAGTATCCCAGTTGATGTGTGGTATACCAAGATGAGAACAGTTGGTGAGAATGAATGCCGTATTTATTCTACTTCAGCAAAGCTTGTTAGCAAACAGTATCACAGCCTATGGACAGGTTTAAAAGTGTTACCTTTAAAGGGGAATTGAGGGGGGAGGGGTAGGGAAGGGTAGAGGGGCGGCGAATGGGGTGTGGATGCTGAGTTATGGTATGGGTCAAAGTGGTTAGATTGGAGTATGGGTGAGGGGGACGGGTTGGGGAGGAGGATAAAAATGGAAAATGCAGTATGTAGTGTGAGCCATACAGGTGGTTTCTTGTTCAGATAGCCATAAAGGTCCAAACTGTTGTTTCTGATTTAGTATATTTGCACAACTGGAAGCTTTGGATACTTGTGTGCGAACACTGTTGTATTGTGTTTATGAAAATTAAAAAAAAAACAGTTCATTATTGAACAAAATGAACAATATAACTTGTGGTAGATTTTGCAAGCCGCATTATTCACTGAACATTAATACCTGAGGAGGTGTTAACTTTTCCTTGGAAGTATGAGCCTGCTAATGTGTGAGCCGATGCTCCTGGGGAGCAACAGAAAGGGGCTGGCTGCGACTGTGAAAATTAGGCCCCCCCCCCAAACCTGACCCCATTAAAAAAATATGAACTCCCATCCCATTACCTCTGCAATCCATTTGTCAAAGATGAACATTGTCTCCCCTGGTCCCCCTACCCTGATCTACTTGTCATAGATTGGGGGGGAGGGGCAAATGGACACCAAAGCTCCATAGACATAAAATAGGCAAAGGACAGAATAATAAGTCAATAAAACTAATCAAATCAAATTTGACCTTTAATGTGACGTTTGGAGAAGATGACAGTTTTATGTGGGAGCTGATCTGTGAGAAGCATTGGACAATAGTGTGGTGTAAGGAGCTATGGACCACACTCTCCTACATCATATAGAAACATAGTAAATGACGTCAGATAAAGACCTGTATGGTTCATCCAGTCTGCCCAACAAGATAAACTCATTTTAAATGGAATGTGATACTTTATATGTATACCCGAGTTTGATTTGTCCTTGCCATTCTCAGGGCACAGACCGTAAAAGTCTGCCCAGTCTGCTCTTGAACTTTCCATATCTATTCAGTTACGATCAGGGCATAGACCATAGAAGTCTGCCCAGGACCGGTTTTGCTTCCCAATTACCGGCGTTGCCACCCAATCTCCACTAAGATTCCGTAGATCCATTCCTTCTAAACAAGATTCCTTTGTGTTTATCCCACACATGTTTGAATTCCATTACCGTTTTCACATCACTGTCCTCCCATGGTTTCCACTTTCATGGAAATTACAACCAAAATTTCTCATCATAACTGCTGACAGCCTGGCAACTGCTAACAGTCATGATGACCTCCTGGCCAGGCAAATCCCAACTACTGTTGTCAAATGGTTTCCATGAATTACTGGCTCTTAATAGATCTGATAATTGTAACTGATAGGAAGGGGTAGTTAGAAAAAGCTTTCCCTGAATGAGTGGGAATGCAGGACACAAAACACCTACCCCCGTAAACAAGGTACAGCACCATTCAGTGCTTCCTTCTTTATGGGAGAAAGAGGAAGAAAATAGACACAGGCCAAACTCCAAAGGTGCAAATGTAAAAGGAGTTAATATTTAAACTGTTTTTCGTTGTAACTGACAATGCAAGCTAAGTTTATCTCTTTCCAGCCGGTCTGAGATTGCAACCCAGAAGAGACATGCTCTGACTTGCTCCTTCCAACTGTAACATCTGTCTCCAAAACATTTCAGTGGCAACTGAAATGCTGGAGTTCAAAACAGGAGATGTGTCTTTTGGGTCTATATGGCCAGGCCTGAGTGTAACTCTAACAGACAAAGACAAATGGGAACAAGAGCTCACAGACATAAAATAGCAAAGGAAGTTAGATAAGGACAGCGACTCAGTTCTCATATAAACAGTGGCATAGCCACAGGGGGCCATGGAGGCCTAGGCACCCTCACCTTCAGCTTGGGCCCCCCTGCTTTCATGTCTGGTGGGGATGCTAAGCCCAACCTGCTGAGGACACCTCCTACACAAGTGCCGCCTCTGATGCTAATGCCGGCTCTCCGCATTAGTGGCTGAAGTGCACCTGCTAAATTAAGTGCTGCTCATTCAGCACAGGCGAGACTTGTGCAGGAGACATCTTTGGCTGGTGGGGCGTGGCATCCCCACCAGTAAAGTTAATATTTTATTGTGGCAGCGGTGATGGGGAGAGAGGGAAAGAATATTGGGCCCTATCTGGGAACCCCTAAAAATGGACTTCTGGCTACGCCGCTGCATATAAACATACAATATTATACGAAGATCCACTAGATGGCAATATTTTGGTCAGGAAGGCAGTTTATGAATATTTTAAATAAATAATAATTAAGTCCTGTCTAGTCTGCCAGAATCCCATTTCTGTTGCAATACTGCAAATCTACATGGTCTCTGGTTTGACTTTCCTGGGCTTTGTTCAATGTTGATACTTTTTTGTCTCTACCATATGCCCTGGAAAGTTCATGCTCCATGCATTTATTCAGTCATTTCTCTGAAGAAATATTTCAAGAGAAACTTTGCACAGGCACAAATGGGAAAGCACAGCTTTGTGTTATTAAATCTCTGCTCTAGAATTTGACTGACTTTACAAATTGGTTTATTAGTGTCTGAAAATTCAACAACCCCAGAGCAAGGGGGTCGATTTTTGTGTGGATGAGAGTGAAAAACTTTAATATTCCTAATTATTAAGGCACACTAACATTCACTGCAATTCCAAATTTCAGTGCTTACTACTACTACTTATCATTTCTATAGTGCTACTAGACATACGCAGCGCTGTATACTTAAACATGAAGAGACAGTCCCTGCTCGACAGAACTTACAATTTAATCAGGAAAGACAAATAGGACAAATAAGGGATAAGGGAATTACTTAAGGTGGGAATGATAAAACATGGGAGCCAGTGTCAGCTAATGCATGCATACATGACTATATTCTATACATCACACCTAAAAATCCAGCACCAAAATAAATTTTGCCTAAGTGAATTCTAAAAAGTAATTTAGGTGTCCTTTATAGAATAAGCAAAAATTTCTGTGTGGTTTATAGAATATGCCAAGTGCCGGTACACACGACTATGTAGTCGCGGGCAGTTACGCCAAGTAAAACGTGCTGTAAATGCTGACGCCTATATTATTCTATAACCACGCAGGTAGATATCAAAAGTGCCCATGACCCACCCATTCCACCCCCACAGCCACGCCCCCTTTTCAACTATGCAACTTAGAATTTACACACATTGCATTACAGAATATGCTTAGACAGTTCTGCGTGTAAATTCTAATGAATGCCAATTAGTGCCAATAAATGCTTGTTAATTTGCAATTATCAGTGCTGATTGGCTTGTTAAACAATTAGGTTATATGCATAGTTATGGAATATGCTTCGATTTCTGTGCAGAAATCTTGGCACAATATATAGAACCCGGGGGATAGTGACAATGCAAAATAAAGGGCTTGAGGTCCTGAAAATAGTAAGGAGCTACTGTACATCCAATACATTTTGTAAAACAGCTCATTTATATTAAAATAGCTCATCTCACAACTTGCACTAAGCTAAAAAAGAAGGGCAATAGAGCAATCTTCAACCCCAATTTTACCCGGGTAATTGCTAAGTTACCTGGTTGGGATGTGCACAGGCAAAACATTTTCAGTTTGTTTTCAGGTTTTTCAAACTTGATTGTGATTTTCAAGGGGGTTTGATTCATTTCACAGATTCATTTTAATAAAAACAAAATTTAGTGTGCATTATAACTTTTTAATGTGTTCAGATCAGCCATGCATGTTTTAATTCATAGACTGACTTGCATTAAATCAATTTTGCTTACACTGAATTTTTTTTTATGGTGAGCTAATGAACAGAATGCATACTAATAAATCCACATCCCTATTATTTGGTAAAGTGAAAACTTTTTTTCCCATGAACAAAAATGTAGTGCCTAACATCAAGTACATCTCTGTTTGAGACTCTGGTTTCCCTATATCCTAATTCATTCACAAGCAAAGGTCAGGACCGGCACACACATAGCCTTGGCTGGGCTCATGGGTTTGATGCTCCACTTCCCAAACAAAGCACAAACACTAACCAGATGGCACATTTTTGCTCTTCAAGGTTTTGGCGAGGAAACCCTCATATCCATTTAATTTCAAAACAATGGATACAACCGAACTTAACACAGGATAAAGATGATCTTGTAGAATCAAAAATATTATACATATTAGATATTTGCATATCTTATCAAAAGACAATAAACTAATGTTGCCGTCTCTCTTATATATTTCAACATAACCAATACTCTAACCTAGCTTCATGACAAACACACAATTCTTCCTAATATGTTAAATGTTATAATTAATTATCTGACAGTATCATGTTTTCGATGTTCTTTTTTAATGTAAGCCAATTTTGAACTTGAGCTTGTTCGGGATAATGTGGGATACAAATGTCATAAATAAAATAAATAAAAAGAAGCAAATAACTGCATGTCAGAGATCTACAGCCATCAGCCTACATTCCTCCTTACTCTCCCTCCTACCAGCCCTCATTAGATCCTTCAGAAGCAATGCTACCTTGTCACAGAAGACTTTAATCTGGCAGTAGGCCCTGTGGACAGGTTTGTTGCTCCTGTTGTTGTAGCTGTACGTGTCAATCTGGAGGTTCAGAGGCAGCCCTTTCACACCCTTCTGAGAAGAGAAGTCAGTACTCAGGCAGTTCACGGAAATGAAAACCTACAAAAAGAGAAAAAAAAAAAACTTCAGAGGAGCCAGTTATCAAATGAACTGCCTTAACCCATCCCTCCATGTCATAACACAGCAGTCATGGTGCAGCATGCAGCAGGGAAAAGACAGAGGGTTAAAGGTGGTGGTTTGTACAGTGTTGACAACAGCAGACAATCTCAAGTCCCTATGGACAACAATCCACTCAGGTTTTTAGGATCTCTCTAGTATGCATGAGATAGGTTTCCATGCAACTAAAGCAGCATGCAGATAAATCTATCTAATGTACGTTCATTAGGGATATCCTAAAAACCAGAAAAAAAATTGTTTCTGTGGGGACAAGAAAATGTCTACCCTGAACACAGGCATCTGATCCGCTGTAAAATAAGGTGAGAATGCCAACCCCCCCCCCCCCCCCCCCCCACACACACACACACACCAGTGATCAATTCCATCTTCTGCAGCCTTCCCACAATTTTGATGCAGAGGTATACAAAAAAAAATCAATAGAAAAACATATATAATGAAAAAATGCTTAATTATTAATATTACGACATGTTGATTTCCAGTAAAGGTTAGGCTTGAAGAAATATGAACTTGCAAAGAAGAGGCAGTAAGGCAGCATAATCAATGATGAACAGTCCCATAAAGGTCTAATGAATATTCTCCAGAATGCTTTAGCAGTATTACCACAGTCTTTTACATTTTTATTAAGATTATTCAAATAATTTACCAACTCTTGCAGCACCTCATAAGACATGTTCCTTCGACTCAACACTTCTCTAGCACCACCCTCTGCGTTCTTCCCAACAGAAGGAAGAAAACCACCTCAAACCCATTCCTCCCACTCCCATATGCCCGATGTACAGTATTGAAGACAATCATGAAATCTAAGAGGAGACGGACAGACCCTTCTTCTATATCCCAACATACGTACAGCTCATTTAACACTGACAACAGTACTGTCTCATTACCATAACCAGCACAGTACCTGAATTGATACTCATCCAAACTTGAGTATCACCTATAAACTCTACAACAACTGTCTGGCCACTGCCTTTTCCAATAACTATCTTAGGAGGTCTTTTACTAAGCCATGGTAGCACTCATGGTAGAAATCGGCTGGCAGTAAATGCCAAGACACCCTTAGGAATATTATTTATTAATTTGATACACCACCTCTTTTGAGCATGAGTCAAGGCAATTTGCATACAATTGTACAGGTACTTGCACTGTCTCTAATGCGCTCATGATCTAAGGTTATTTGTACCTGGGGTTTTAAGTGACTTGCCCAGAGTCTCATGGAGCTGCAGAGGGAATTGAACCTATTTCCCCAGAATCTCAACCCACTGCCAACCATTAGACAGCAGCGGGAATCAAACCCAGTTCTTCATGTCCACAACCCGCTGCACTAACCATTAGGCCACTCCTCCACTCTGGGCATCTTGGCACTTACCACCAGCTGATTTCTACCTTGAGCTAAAAACGCTGCCACAGCTTAGAAAAAGACCCCCTTAGGAATGGCAGATGAGACACTAGCCTATAATTCTCTACCTGTTGGTTGTCCAATTTATCCTTCTTCAGTAATGGTGCATCAATGTCCACCTCAGTTCCCCTGGCACCATTCCCTCAGATAGGGAGGTGTTCGCTAGTTCAGTCGATTTACCAAAGATCTTAGGTCCAAACACCTTTATCATCAAGGAAGTACAAGAATCCAAGGGGAAGGTAGTAAGCCTAACTGCCTGCAGAATCTGATACATTTCTTCCTCCATAACTAAGGGGCCCTTTTACTAAGTGGTGGTAGGGCTACTGAGCAGGTAGTGAATGCCAAATTGACCCTACCACCTGGGTAGTACAGGCACCACCCAGAAGTAGTCCCGAAGTTGATGCATTGTTTCCCATGGTAGAAAATAATTTTCTATTTTCTACCCCGGGGAGGCGCTCCCAACGGTCATCAGAAGCTTGCCGTGCGCTTCCTGATTACCACACAAGTAGCATATGAGCCCTTACCGCCAAGTAAACAGGTGACGGCAAGGGCTCAGGCAGTAAATAGCTGCACGCTACTTTTAATTTTAGTGCACGGCCATTTGCTGACCAATTTTAAAAGGACTTTTTACCCGCTGTGGTTAAAAAAAATGAGCCAGCGTACACCAATTTCACATGCCCAAACTAGCTCAAGCCACTTTTTTACCACAGCTTAGTAAAAGAGCCCCTCAGTCAAATATCTTCCAGTATTACCTTCCCTCCTCTAGCCTTCCCTGCCCCACTTATCTCTCATTCCTTGAGCAGCACCCTCAACATCCTCCTTATCCCTTTCCTGTACTGATAAACCTATTTTATTCTCAAACCATGTTGCAAAGTCTTTAACCCCTACATCTACAATTTCTGATATTAATCTCCTGGATGGCTGCTTTGCCGGTTTCCTCACTAGGGAAAATAAAGTGTTACAGTGCCCTCCCATTCTTACCACTAACTCATTAATATACTTTTTTGCTGCACAAATGCACATTTTATAAACAAAGCAGAGAAGACCAACAGGATGTAGAAAAAGTGTTTATTATTCAGAGAGCCCGACGTGGCCATGTTTTGCCTTTGAAAAGGATGTGTCAGGGGCAAAATGGCCAACTTAGTCACATAAATACAATTTAAAACAAAGTAATATATTAAGGGACTCATTTTCAAAACAAAAAAAAATGTCCAAAAATATCATAAGGTAGCAGAAGGTCATTTGTCTCTCAAAAACATCCATGTTGCGATTTTTGACACCCCGATTTTAGACGTTTTGCTACACAGTTCATCCAAATTTCAAGGGGGTGTGATAGAGGCATGTTTTGATTGGGACATGGGCGGCACCAAAAGATAGATGTTTTTCTGCAATAATGGAACAAAATGAAAATGGCTAGGGCCAAAAATTAAAACATTTTTTGCTAGACCTGTTTCATTCACAACTAAGTGACCAAAAGGTGCCCTAAATGGCCACCAGAGGGATTAATGCATAACCCCCCTTACTCCCCCAGTGGTCATTGTCCCCCTTCCAGTTCCCTCAGATGTGACAGTGACAGTACATACCAGGCTCTATAACAGCTTCAGATATGATGGCCATTCCTATTAGAACTGCAAGCAGGTCCCAGGAGTGGCCTAGTGGTCAGTGCAGTGGACTATAGAGAAGGCGACTCAGGCCTATGCCACACTCCAACTGGTACACTTGTAGTAGAATTTGTGAACCCTCCAAAAAACACTAAATACCTATTGTACCTACATATAGGTAACACCTGCAGACATAAGGGCTATTGTAGAGGTGTAAAGTTGGGTAAAGTAGGTTTTTGGTGGGTTTTGGAGAGATCAGCATATATTATAAGGGGGTAACAGTAAGATGTGTACCTGGGACCTTTTATGTGAAGTCGGGTGCCCCACTGCTCTGCTGGGATGTCTTGTTGATTGCTTGAGAGAAAAAAGAATGAGGAAGAAAAGAATTATGCAGCCTTAACCCTTGTCCCTGAGGAAAGTGATTGAAACCCTGCGGAGTCGGGTGGTTTCAGGGGAAGGCAACTGATGAATGTTTCAGCAAGGCAAGATAGTTCTGCCAGGGAGGCAAGAATTTGCTAAGATAAGTGTACAGTTTTCACCTAGTATATACATTTTTAAAAGTGATAAGCGATTTTATAGCACTGAGGTGATTGGGAAGCATAAAAAAATGAGCATATGTTGCTCCTCCCAAAAAATTTGTTAGAGTTACCCGATAAAAGAAGTGCTATGCCACCTTGTAGCAGCATTATTGACTGCAGTAATAGTGGTAAATATCTGAGTGTACTCTACATACATTAAAAAAAAAATTTCTATTATATTATACTGGTGTGAACTGTTTTAAGCACTCTCTTTGAGTTGGTGGCTACAAGTCCTGGTTTGTGTGTATATGTCATTGAATGTTGCCAGAGACACTGATATTGTGGATTCGTTTTCTGTTGGGATGTCTGTGTGGCCAGTCTACTAAAGATAGATGCACTGAACACAAAAACATCAAATAAATGGCCATTTTCAAAACAAAAATTAGCCATTTGAAAATGACCATGTTTGCAACTGAATTTTGGATGTTTTGTGAAAAACATCCAAAATTGGATTTAGATGTCATATCGAAAATGTCCCTCCACCAATACTCTAATATGTAGTTAAATAAATAAATAGTAAATGATAGAACAGTAAGGTAAGTAATAAACATCAAAATGTAAATGCACTTTTACATGACCTGTGGGTATGGATGGTTGGTGTTGTAGTTTGGGTGGAGCATAGGCATGATAACACACTCATGTACACATGTACTTCAAGTTATGTTCATTTACACTTGCTCAGGACCCATGGGTTTAGAAAGAGGACTTGGAGGCACATGAGCACAATGTTTACATTCACTCTGGTTATGATCAGCACTCAAGCAGATTAAGCAACCTATTCACATCTTTTATTGAAATATAAAAATTGAAACTTATTTTGTTAAACATGGAGAGAGAAAGAATATCTTCGTACACCTAATAGTTTGACTTGTAGAAATAAATATTTTGGTGAACTACTGCTTTAGACTTTGTATAAAAGTCATTTGAGACGACAAGCTCTCAAACTTGACGTCTTTACTCTTCCTCTGAAGTTTACTGGAGATCAGAATTCCCAATGTTATTAGTGGTGTACCGGCGCCCTCTGCTGCTGATGTGGAACTGCACACTATCATATCGCCTTGGTTCACTAATTTCTAGCTAGCCTCAAAATAGCAACTTGCCAGTTTCTTTTTAGACTAATGTGGGTTTATAAGGCTCTATTTTTCAAATTCTTTCCCAACATCCACACGCTAGCTACAGAGAAAACCACATGCACATCTTTAGGGTACAACGTAACAGGCACAAAAAGAGGGTGAACTGAAGCAAATTTGAAATTTGTGAACAGCAGCACCAGTTGTACATGACAATTAGCACTACTGTTCAAATTTTTAATTTCACCTTGTCTGGATCTGTCTCTATCTATGAGACATGCATCAAGGTGAAATCTATATGTTGCTCTCATAAAGATCAGCACAGCAGCTCACTGACTGACTCAGCCATACCCTGCCTCATAGTCAAGTGGATTGCCAATTAAATTTAAGCACTAACCTCATCTTAGAAAAAAAATGGAGTAGAGAATTAATCATGGGGTCCTTTTCCTAAGCTGTGGTAAAAGGGGGCCTGGCTTCAGACCGGGGCATGGAACAGAGACAGTTGTGTCCCTTCTTGATGATCTGCACAGAAACCATGACAGTGGATCTGCCTCGATACTAGTGTTACTGGATTTCTCAGCAGCCTTTGACACTGTGGATCATAATATCATGCTCACAAGACTGGCAGAAACAGGTATCAGTGGCACAGTACTTACATGGTTCAAATCCTATTTGTCAGATAGACAATAATCAGTTCTGTTCAGCAACAGCACATCATTACCTTGGTCACTGAACTGCGGTGTGTCACAGGGATCCGATACTGTCTCCCATTTTATTTAATATCTACCTCAAGCCTTTGGCTGAGCTGCTTCAGTCGATGGACACAAAATTCTACATCTATGCCGATGTGCAACTATTTATATGCATTGAACCAGATCTACCCACAGCTCTGTGTAAACTGCCTGCCTGCCTGCCTAACCGCAATTCAGAAATAACAACAAATTGCCTGAACCCAAGCAAAACAGAGACTTTTGGGGTACCTAACACAAGTGGGCAAAATACCTGACTTCAAAATACCTTTTGGGAAGTATGAACTCCCCTAAAATCACAAGTCAAGAATCTTGGGATACAGCTAGACTCATCACTCACTCTGATCCCGCAAATTCAAAAAACCTTTAAAAATTGTCTCACCTATGGCAGCAACAAAATCTCTCTCCATATATTGGAAAGATGAGTCTGACCACAGTGGTCCATGCCATGATAACATCACAACTAAACTATTGTAATGCCCTGTATACCGGTCAAACCAAAGAGAGTTTGTATTAGCTCCAACAAATTCAGGATACTGCAGCACAACTAATAGAAGGCTGCAAACGGTGTGACCACATCAAAAACTACACTGACTACCAACCAGTACCTTACAGGGCTAAATTTAAAACTCTATGTTTGATTTTCAAGGCCCTCAGACAAAACAGGCCGGAGTACTTAAATAATAAGTTAGCCCTGTACATACCTTTAAGACCTCTAAGATCCTCTCAAGGATCATCACTATCTGTCCTCTCATCAAAAAAATTGTACAATGTGATACCTGCCAGCAAGTCTTCTCAGGAGTAGCCCCCACACTCTGGAATTTACTCCCAGAGGGGCTACGTATAACTCAAGAATACCTTTACTTCAGGAAGAAGGTAAGTGCCTGGCTCTTCTCCCAAGCCTTTACATCGGGTGACTGATTATAAACCTATTTTGTACCTGGACTAGCTTGCTACACACACTGTAACTTAGACCAGTTCCTTATATCTTGATTACCTGTACAAAGAACTTGCCTTTAGTTTAACCACCCATCTACTTATCCCAACTGACTCTGTACCATCCATCTTGTCCCCATCTATATATCTGCATTTGGCCCCTCAGCTATATGGTAAGCTGTATTATAGAAAAGCATTAGTATCATAGCAATCTAATTTGACTGTTCTAATTGTGTGCTTATTAGATATTCCATTACTATTATGATTGCATCATATTATTTCTAGGTTATTTGAATTTCAGTGCTGTTAAATGTGTATATTTTTGATCCTGTTTCATGGTAATCTTATTATTAGGTTTCAATTTGCTGTTTTCAATTTTACCTCATTCATTGTATTTATGTTTATATTTGGTCATTTTACTATTGTTATGCTGTTAACAAAATTATAAGTGTTATGTTAAACTGTACCTGCTTTACACCGCCTTGGATGAATCTCTTCATAAAGGCGGTTAATAAATCCCAATAAATAAATAATTGAAAGACTGGGGAAACTATAGTGTAACTAGAAGCTCAAATTTAGCCCACAGTGCATGATATAAAATACAAACTTTAAACACTTTGTTGTAAAACCTAATAAATAATTTTGAATGTGATGTGATTTTTCTTCACACCCTTATAATCACTGCACACATTAGAATCTATTAGCAGTGTACAGGGCAAAAGTAAACCACTGACCCTGATGCAGTTTTTGAAACGCTGGCCACACTCGATCACTGGTTTACTGTGAGAGATTTTCATTGGCTTTTTGGTACCATCAGAAGTTGCAACAGCAAGTTATATACACTTTATATCTAATGACTGAAAATACCTCTAAGAATTAAGTAAAGGTTTTCACTTTCATGTTTTGGGGTTCAGTAGAGGAAGGTTGTGAAGAAAGTGTGTGTTTTAAGCCTGTAAAATGTATTGCATATTTTCCTGCCTTAATTACTCTTCATACCTTAATTGTAACAATTTTACTGAACTACTCATTCTGTTAATAATGATCGCCATTGCGACATAATGTAAGCCACATTGAGCCTGCAAATAGGTGGGATAATGTGGGATACAAATGCAGCAAGTAAATAAATAAATAAAATTATGTCCTGAAGTGTATTTCTCCTATTTGGCCAGCAGAGCTGTTACAGAGAACTGAATGTTCTTTTCTTTAGTTTAACATAAGCAGGAAGCAAGCAACAGTATACTTTTAAAATCTTTGCTGACTGGGCTCTGATTGGCCCAGGAGCTCATTTCCTTTAGAGTGTACTGGTTTTGCCTCTAGTCTTAGCCAGGAAGAAAAGAGAGCAGGATCTCTTTGCTGAGGCTCAGTAAATAAACAGTTATACATCCTGATCTTCCCAGGTACTTTTTAGAAAGTAAACAAATGTTTAATATTATAATTTATCTATATTTCAATTACCTTTTATTGTTTGCTGATTGCACATATGTTGTTCAATGGTCAATATATTTTGAAGACAATAAACAATTGTTTATTGATTCTGCCTGTCTGGATTGATAAAGAAAGAATCCTGGTGGTTTGTGTGCTGGGTCTGTGAGTGCTTTCTGGGAACTGTGGGACCACTGGGAGTGTGGCCCCAGTAACCTAAAAATCACTGGAGATAATTTGAGAGTGGGAGACTTGCCCAGGGGTGGTTGTGACCCAGTTGGTGGGAGTAAGGTGCTAGTGTAGAGTTAAAAAGGCAGTGCAGGCGGACCTGAGCTTTGCTCGGGATAGATCCTTTAAGTCAGTGATGGCGAACCTTTCACCACATATGACTCCACCCCTATGATAGCCACACCCCCTTACACCAGCCATGGCGCATATAAACAGACATCATTGAAAATATTATACTAGTATAGGAGAAAAAAATAACATGATTTTCTTTCATTATAAATAATTTATGTAAGCTGTTACAGCTCCAGTATACCCAGTGCAAAATAAGCCAGCAGATGTAAATTCTCAAACTGGACATATTCCAAACACTAAAATGAAAATAAAATGATTTTTTTCTACCTTTGTTGTCTGGTGATTTTGTTTTTCTATCCATATTGGTCCTAGTCGTTGATTCTGCTGCTCTCTATCTGTTCTCTTAACTCCATTTCCAGGGCTTCCTTTCCATTTATTTCTTTACTTTCCTCCTTCTTCATTTCTTGCCTCCATTTATTTCTTTACTTTCCTCCTTTTTTCATTTCTTGCCCTCCATCCATGTCCAGCAACCCTCCTCTCCCCTCCAGCCACAAATGTCCAGCCACCCTCCTCTTCAGCCACCCATGTCCAGCCACCCTCCTCTCCCCCCTGCCCTCCCGCCCGCCCAGCACCCATGGGCGGGACCAGAGCTTGAGAGCGAGACAAAAGGGAAGCGCGCCGAGTGAAGACTACGCTTTTCGTTGCCACTGCCGACACTGCCTTAATCTGGTACGTTTTTTCAATTGCAGAGGAGGAGGAGGAGGACGGGGGTGGTGCTGGGAGGGAGGGAGGACGGGCGGGCTGATGCTTGTTTGGAAGAGGGAGGGAGCGAGGGCAAGCGGCTTGGTGCTTGGTGGGAGGGAGGGAGGCCGGCCTGGTACTCGGAGGGAGGGAGAGTGGGCGGAGCGGACCAGCGACTAGCATGCGTGCCAAGGGAGAGGGCTCTGCGAGCCCTCTCTGGCACGCGTGCCATAGGTTCGCCATCACTGCTCTAAGTGGCCGCAGGGTAACCCCAGGTGGGTGGCTAGGTGTTTTGTGACAAAGGTATTTTATGCCAATGATGAACTGTTTCTTATAGCTCATGTGGGCTATATTACTACAGATTCCTGAGGCTCTTCGAGGCTTTTTCTGTCCTCTATTTTTGATTAGCATTTCCTTGATTAGGCTTTGACTGAGAACTGTATTTTGGAATATGTGTGCACAGAATACATATAAGCCAATATTCTGGCTACACACTAATTTATAAGATGACACCTAAATTCAATGGCATATAGTTTAAAGGAGTGTGTATACATGAATGGAGGGGGGGGGGCACACAGTTACACATGTGTCTTATAGGATACAATAACTTTTTTTTTTTTTTTAGCAATCTAGGCATGAATATATACATCAGCTCTATGGATAGTAGTGGTTATGCCTACATTATATATGTGTATTAGCACTGTTATGGTAGTATTCTTCAAGAGAAAACACAACAGAAGTGGGAATGACCAAATGGATGTTCTAGGGGTTATATCACCAAATTTTTTATTGTCAGATTCTCAATTAGAATATGTAAAAACAAATAGTGTGTGATGTTTAATGAATGGCAGATCCTACAAGGGCTGTGTTTCGGCTAGCAAGCCTTCATCAGGGGTCCCAGGGCCGTGCCAATACGGTAATCGGGGTAAGCATGGCAGGGGGGCGCTGTCCTTTGGGGGACGCCGCCGCACCATGCTTACCTCGCCCTCCCGCTCCCACAGCAAGAAGATCCCTTTCCTTTTTTTTTTTCTTTTAATTTTACCTCCGTCCGGCAGCGCAGCGTCAGTGAAGGAGGCGGCGCTTCCGACGTGTCTACTGTCTAGCCTTCCCCATCGCTCATGTTCCGCCGTCTTCTGACATCATTTCCTTGACGTCAGAAGAAGGCGGAACATGAGCGAAGGGAAGGCTAGACACGTCGGGAGCGCCGCCTCCTTCACTGACGCTGCGCCTGCACTGCCGGATTGAGGTAAATTTGAAAGAAAAAAAAAAGGAAAGGGATGTTGGAAGGGGGGGAGAAGAGGGCGGGCAGTTGGGACATGGGAGCGGGAGGGCAGGGGAGAGAGGAGCATGCGAGGGCAGGGTTCATGGAAGGGAGAGAGGGGAATTGCTGGATAGGGTCAGGGATGAATGGAGGGGGCAAGGGACAGATGGACATGGATTGGTGGGAGGGTAGGGCTCAGGGAGAGAGGGGAATTGCTGGATAGGAATGAATGGAGGGGGCAGGGGACAGATGGGCATGGATGGATATGGATTGCAGGGCAGGGCTCAGGGAGAGAGGGGAATTGCTGGATAGGGATGAATGGAGGGGGCAGGGGACAGATGGGCATGGATGGATATGGATTGCAGGGCAGGGCTCAGGGAGAGAGGGGAATTGCTGGATAGGGATGAATGGAGGGGGCAGGAGACAGATGGGCATGGATGGATATGGATTGCAGGGCAGGGCTCAGGGAGAGAGGAGAAATTGCTGGACATAAAGGGGAGGGAAGAGAGATGAAGGAGATGAAATGAGGGAAAAGGAAGAGAGGAGAAAAACTGCACATGGATGAAGAAAATAGGCAGAAGCTGAGGACCAGAAATGAAGAAGAAAGGAGGAAAGGAAAGAAAGCCCTGGAAACAGAGTTAAGAGGACAGATAGCCGCAGAATCAGATACTGGGCCAGCATGATCAGAAAAAGAAAGTCACCAGACAACAAAGGTAGAAAGAAAATCATTTTATTTTCATTTTAGTGTTTGGAATATGTCCACTTTGAGAATTTACATCTGCTATCTTATTTTGCAATGTATAGCAATTTGTTTCTAAGAATATTGCTGATAATTCCTATCAGTGTGGCAAGTGGTGAGCGATCATTTTCACCCGGGGGGGGGGGGGGGGGGGTGCCAACTGATAGTCTGCAGGGGGGCGCCAGAGACCCTAGACACAGCCCTGAGGGGTCCTATATCATGCTACATAACATCAGACCACACGGTTAGGCTGATGCAACAACACATGTTGTGAAAAACCTGTGATGTTGTGGCTAAAAAAACTCCAACAGTTGAAAAAACATGCTGACTTAGATGTACACCAGCACTTTGTAGAACTGTTGTTTTTCCAACTGTTGGAAATAAAAGACTTGGTGATATTACCCCTGAAACATCCGTCTGGTCATTCCAGGTCCTGTTGTGTTCTTCATTGAATCTTTGGGGGTTGGTTTGGTTTTCTTTTGTTTTTTGGACTTAGTATTCTACAAGAAAAAGTAGGTACCTACTGTCCATCGTAGAAAAGGCTTCAAATTAGCACCTTAATGATGCCTAAAAATAGGCGCCCTTTTATAGACTTGTCCTCTTAAGGGCGCAGGGCCGGTCTTAGCAAGTGCGGGGCCCTGCGCAGACCAATTTGGTAGGGCCCCATCCTAGCCCCGCCCACCCTAGCCCTGCCCCACCCTAGCTCCGCCCCCACCCTAGCTCCACCCCATTGATAAGATTATTCCATTTTTAGAAATTTTTTTTATTTATGAAATTTCAAATAAAGACAAATGAAGCTAAACTTATACAAAAAAACTTATTGAAATAATAAGCACAATGCTATCATGAAACCTCCCCTCCCCAGAAATTATTCAGTTCAAGTCCACTACAATTAGTAGTTCCAATTCTCATAACAAAGGAGAATAAAGGAAAAATATTAAGAAAAGATCCAGTACTTTCAAATTCCCCATTTGGAGGGGAGATGGCGTGAGGGGCATGCTGAGGCCATGGGATGAAATAGGGACCGTAGAGAAGATACTAGACCACCAGGGGTGCAAGGGAATAGGACACAAATGCCGGGAAACAGTGGATATGGAGAGGAAAAGAGAGATTGGTGATACTGGACATAGAGGGATAGGGAGAGATGCTGGAGGGAGGTGAAGAGGGGAGAGTCACTGGATGTGGAGAGTGGAAGGGAGATACCTGGGGAAGCAGTGGAGAAATTAAGTGACTAACAATAGGGGAAACACTGGGGAGGCAGGATAAGTGAGAGCGGAAGGATGAATGAAGTTTGGGGAGCACTGCAGCAAGGATGACTAAGGCTGTAATACAGGCTACTGGGGAAAGGAGAGGCTTGGACATAAATATTGGGAAAGGATAACAGGATCTGGAGTGGGAGAGCACTAAGGGAGGAAGATTGATGGGGATGTGTGGCAGCACTAGTAAGAGAATGAATGATACTGGGAGGGTGGAGAGTGACTGGAGGTGTAGTGGAGTACAGGTGAGACTTGGGGTGAACCCTGGGGAAGGATGAGGCATATGGGACCACTTAGGGGAGGATGAGTAAGGCTCAGAAGGAAAAATTAATACAATTAAGGTGCATTGAAGAAGGTAGGTAAAAGATTAAAAGGATATCTATGGGTAAAGGTGGACAAGGACTGAAAGGGGAAGAAGGGGACTACTGTGGCTCACTGGAAGCAAGGGTCCCAAAACCTTTGACAAAAATGGACAAACAGCTGAACATTTCAAAACCACAGAGACAGTTAGGCAACATGACGAATCATCAGGTTCCATTCGCAAATCAAGACCACTTTAATTTAAAAAGGTTCCTATAAGAAAAAAAGCTATCATACCTTGCTGCCTTAATGGCACAAACTGTAGCCCTGTCTGTTGCTTTGTTCGCCTCGCTCCACTGCACGCACACTCGCTCGCACCACAGCGATGGCTCACCTCGGACCAGGCTCCAGCTTTTCCCACTCAGTGACTCCCGCCCTCGCGAAAACAGGAAATACCTCATCAGAAGGCGGGACATTGAGCGGGAAGTGAAAAGCTGGAGGTGAGCCGTCACTGCAACTGTCTGTCAGGGCCGTCGCTGGCTCGCTGCAAGTTACTGTCAGGGTCCGGGGACTCGGGAGGCAGGAGATGATGGTGGGCTCAGCAGGCCCAAGCCGGGGGTGGTCACCGGTGGCGGAAACGGAGCGGCCGAGCGGGATCATGATGCGGTCGTCCGAGGCGAGCGGCAGTCGGAGGCAGAGTTGAGGAGCGCCGCATGGGGCCCCCTTAGGCGCGGGGCCCTATGCGGCCCCTTGGTCACCTCTGCCTAAGACCGGCCCTATAAGGGCGAATTCTAAAAATCACGCCTACAAAATCGTCATGGAGAAAAAATGCTTAAGCATTACTCTATAAGCCATACCTAAAGTTAGGCGTGGTTTATAGAACAGCGCTTAAGCACAGGGTTCGCATGTAAATTTAGGTAGAAAATGTGAAACAAATGCCCCTACCTAAATTTATGCATGGAAATCCCTTATTCTATAATTGCATGCATAACTTGAATCCATGCTACACCTCAAAATTCCCATGACCCTCCCATTTCCCTGCTCCCTTTTCGGGGATACACATAAAATTTAGGCGCAGATCATGCATCTAAATTTACGAATGTACATATTAATTGATTTCAATTAGCGCCAATAATTGCTTGTTAAAAAACAATTATTGGCACTAATTAGCTCATTATTCAATTAAATTGCATGCCCAATTTTTGGCGACTTTTATAGAATCAGGGTGTTAATGTGCAAAGTAGTGCAAATTAACTTTTAGCGCACAAGTGAAGTAATCGTTACTGCGCTTGAATAACAGCATGCACTAATTCACATATTAACTGCATGTCTTTTAGGAGACAGGAACTGGAGGAGTTATGGGTGTGGACTGCACACTGATAGTAGTTACTGCGCACTTTTGCAGTTGGCATGGATGCACTTACCTCCTCCTCAAGAAAAGGCAGTAAGTATATCAATGCTAATTACAAATAATTATAACACATGGTAAAAAAACTTTTTCATTTTTCTTTGCTGCTTTTGGTTTGGACTAATCTACTATTAGGTATTTGTTCCTTTTGGGATCCTAACAGGTTATTCTCCTTGTCACGGCTAGCATTTATGTACAGTTGAGACTGCTGAAGAAGGCTTATTGCCGAAACGCAGATCATGTTGGGTCTGAATTGTTGTTGCAACTATTTTTTGGAGAATAAAACCTTTTATGATTTGAACACATTGGATTTCTGGAGTTCTTGGAACTTTTTATCCCCTTGCATCCTATGTTTGGTTTGTTTGACTGCTGTGGAAGCATTCATTTCCCTCCTTAGTTTGAATTAAAACTTTTAAACAGAAGAATCACCTAGAATTTCACAATACAGTGCCACATTCTGGTAAAACATATTCCTACAAAGGGAACAGGAGGATGCCCTCCTACGAAAAATAGTGAAAAACCAAGGAGTGAAGGGTGACACAACAATCTCAAGCTGGGAGGATGCAGAAATGAAGTCTTTATTGAGGCACCGTCTTGAGAGTCTTGTGTCACCCTCTACTCCTCCTCGGTTCTAAAACATATTCCTAAACAGGGACATCTTCCTTCTCCAGACTGTCTGCCAGAGCAGTTTCAGGTTCTCATGGTAGTTGAGGGCTGGAGAGAAGTGCCAATCTAGTGCTGAAATAGGCAACCACATTAAAGGCTGTGGTTTGCCCTTTTTTTCAAGGCTTAATTCCTTCATGCCCATGGCAGACCTTGAGTTCTACTGCTTTTGTTGGCATAATAACATAGGGGATCCACCAAATACTATGTTTATATATGAGAACAGGAATAAAAATATTTAATGAATTAAAAAAAATGTTTTGCTTTCACTCATGAGATCTTAAAAAAAAATTAAATCAAAACTTTAATAGATTCTTCTGATGAAAAGGTATGACTAATGTTCCTTGCTGCTGGCTAACTTAGGTAGAACCTCGTTCTCAACTGCTGCAACCTATATACAGACTTCAATAATAACGCATCACTCCTGGGGGAATTCTGCACAAAAATGTTGAAAATTCTGTGCAGAATATTTTAAATTGCAGTTTATCTGGAATATTTTGGCACATAATTCCCTCATCATAACGACTGACTCCTCCTCCAGGCCTGAAATCCCCCACCCCTACATTATCTGTCTACAAGCTCCACCCACCCTAGTTCTCTCTCTCTCTCTCCAAACACAGTTGTGTCTCCTTACCCCACCACTCTTCACTGCTTCCCCTCCCCTCATTATCTCTCAAACTTCCAGCAACACCCTTAATTCTCTCCACCCCTAAGGTCTTCCCTTCCCACACACATACTCCCCTCTCTCGATCTTTCTCCCCCAGGCACATACTCCCACTTTGCCTTCTTTCTTCCTGCCCCACATATACAAATCCCAGCATTTTCCTTCCCAGGCACATATCCCACCTCAATTTAGAACATAAGAATAGCCATACTGGGTCAGACTAATGGTCAAGCTAGCCCAGTATCCTGCTTCCAACAGTGGCCAATCCAGGTCACAAGTACCTGGCAGAAACCCAATTAGTAGCAATATTCCATGCTACCAATCCCAGGGCAAGCAGTGCCTTCCATGTCCATCTCGATAACAGACTATAGACTTTTCCTCCAGGAATTTGTCCAAACCATTTTTAAAACCTAGATACGCTAACCGCTCTTACCATATCCTCCAGCAACGAGTTCCAGAGCTTAACTATTCTTTCAGTAAAAAAAATATTCCCTCCTATTTGTTTTAAAAGTATTTCTATTTAATTTCATTGAGTGTCCCCTGGTCTTTGTACTTTTTGAAAGAGTGAAAAATCGATTCACTTTTACCCATTCTACTCCACTCAGGATTTTGTAGACCTCAATCAAATACCCCCTCTATCTCTTTACCAAGCTGAAGAGGCCTAACCTCTTTAGCCTTTCCTCATATGAGAGGAGTTCAATCCCCTCTATCATTTTGGTCACCCTTCTTTGAACCTTTTCTAATTTCACTATATCTTTTTTGAGATACAGCAACCGGAACTGTACAAAATACTCAAGGTGGGGTTACACCATGGAGTGATACAGAGACATTATAATATTCTTTGTATTATTTTCCATCCCTTTCTTAATAATTCTTAGCATTCTGTTTGCTTTTTTGTCTGCTGCCACACACTGGACAGAAGATTTCGGCATGCTGTCCATGATGACACCTAGATGCTTTTCTTGGGTACTGACTCCTATGGTGTAACCAAACACCAGGTAACTATGATTTGGATTATTCTTCCCAATGTGCATCACTTTGCATTTGTCCACATTAAATGTTGTGTATATGTGTGTTGAAACAGTGACATTCTTTTAGTAAAACAAAACTCAACAGGAAAACAGAAAAGCCTTGACTTCAGCGGCACCCTATTCACTGTTTATTCTCCCCCTGCTGTATTTTGGTTCCAGTACTCCTGCTACCTGCTTGCACAGAGTTTATAGCTAAGCCTCTGCACATACTGAAGTGGGTCCCTAAATACTTTTATTGCATTGTTATAAATGAAATTAGCTCAGAAAAAGAAATGGTTGACACATTCCTCCAAATTCTATGTACCGCGCCTTAATTTCCGCGTAGAAATCGAAACATATTCTATTAACAATGCACGTAACTTAATTGGTAAACTAGCTAATCAGCGCCGTCAACTGGATGTTAACAAGCAATTATCAGCACTAATAGGCATTAATTACGATTTATGTGCACAACTCGCCAAGCGTATTATGTAACATGGTGTGTGTAAATTCCAAATTGCACAGCTGAAAAGGGGGTGTGCTTATGGGTGTTTCTAAAATCTATATGCATTATTATAGAATACACTCGCTCTGTGCCTAATATAGGTGTCGGGATTTACGCCAAGTAAAACATGGTCTAAATGGACCCAACCAAATTTGGTCGCTTGTAGAGGCGCTTGGCATTATTCTATATATCGCGTGGAAATTTAAGCCTATTCTATAAAATTTAGTTGTACTTTAGAGAATACGCCTAGGTGTATTTTTTTACCTCACGGATTTTTCAAGTGTCATATAGAGAATCTACCCCATTGTGCCTCATATAGAGAAGGCAGGCACATGTCAACAACTACAGAACAGATGCCAAGTTACCCAGATCCAGGCTGGAGATTTTGGGCAGTGCTGGATTTCTGACTACCTCATCCTGGGTGCATTATGGGAGATACATAACTGATTTCAATGGGCTGGATCAGGCACTAGATCCCACACTACTTTGGAATGTAATTTCAAAATCAGGACTGCCCAAAATCTCCAGCCTGGAACTGGGTAATTTGGCATCTCTTCTACAGAAATGCAAAATTTAACTAATAAATCAATACTAAAGTGTATACCAAAGTTACAGGAGCGACATGAAGAAGAAAATGATAGATTATTCATCAAAAGAGAAAAGGAAGATAGAGAGGGAAATCTACAGACTCTGCTGTGAATGTGAAAAAATATTTGGAAGTGTAGTGCTCAGGACTGTCCAGGAGAAGGAGCACTGCTCTATGCAATGACAGAGATTACAAAAGATTCAGACCTCAGATATCATCCCCGGCACTAACTAGATCCCACACCCACACAATCATAGTGCTCTAGCACTTAAGACATTCATTACCTCTTTATGTGAATGATTCAGCATAAGCAAAACAACCACTAATGTATTGCCAAACAATATTTATAAAATCATTAAGTGGACCAGAGTTTCTCCAAATAGTTTAGTCCAATCCCTGCTCTGGAACTCGTTTCCGGAGGATGTGGTAACAGCGGTTAGAGTATCTGAGTTTAAAAAAGGTTTGGACAAGTTCCTGGAGGAAAAGCCCACAGCCACTGCTTGCCCTGGGATTGGTAGCATGGAATGTTGCTACTATTTGTGTTTCTGTCACGTACTTGTGAACTAGATTAGCCATTGTTGGAAACAAGATATTGGCTAGATGGATCATTGGTCTGACCCTGTATGGCTATTCTTATGTTATTTTTTAAAAAACATCTCCCCTCCCCCCCTCCATCATTAACATTGACAAATTTAGTTTTTAAGTTACTGTAAAATAATGTTGAGATGATGTAGCAGCTTCAGCTGGTCTTGCTGATGGATTGACCAACTCAGCATAGATGCAGCATCATTGAATCCACAGCTGAAGGTAGCTCCCTTGTGACCCAAAAGTGCAATGCAGAGAGGCAGTTGCTGGCCATTGCTGAGTCATGATCCCATTAGGAGTGGCTGTCGTGAGGGGTGCACCTGATATTTTTCCCCCGGAAACACTTTCCTGTGTCTTATGCTTCCTATATATCTTTTAAGTAACTGAGAAGATGGCAACTGCAAGCCTGAGAGATTTCCATGAATAGTCTGGACTTAAGAGGACATTTAAGCATTAGACTCTGACTGTAATATTATTTTGCATTAATACTTTTGACATACTGAGAATTTTTTTTTTTTGAGGGGAGAGGGCTTAAATCAGAATTTTCTCTGATCTTTTTTAGGCAATGCCACAGAAGTATAAGGAGTTATTGGCCCTTTGGCTGAGGGTTACAGCTCTAAGAGCCAACTTTGTTCCAAACTTTCTGTGTAAACGTTTTGTCTCTTGGAGGAGGGGGGAGAGGGAAGGAGGTAAAAAACATTTGGGATTTTATTTTGTTTTTTTTTATTCCAAAGAGCTCAACTTTTGTTTTGTTTTTTTTTAACTGGCTAGGAAAGTCTCCAATATAGAGTCCCATATAATGAGTACAGGAATAGCCTAATTACCAATGCAGCAGCCTGGAAACCAGGGGCCCTGTTTACTAAATCGCGCTGTAGGCACGCTAACATTTTAGCACGCGATAATGATAGAGACACCTATATCATTAGCGTACACTAAAAAGTTAGCATACTGTCCATAAATCCAGTAGTGAACATGGTCATTTTCAAACCAGAAAAACATCCAACTTTTTGTTTCGAAAACGGCCATTTGCTAGATGTTTTTGTGCTCAGTGCATCTCTCTTTTAGGACCAGTAAAAAAATAAAATCCAAGGGAAAAATGAACAAAAACAAGCCATTGGGAAGTATTGGGGGGGGGGGGGGGAAGCATTCTTAGTAGCCTAGCCACACAGACATCCCAGCAGAGCAGTGGGGCACCCTAGGGGCAACTGTGAAGGGAAAGGGAATCTGAAGGGAAATCTTGTCTCACAAGCCTACTACATTTCTTTGAAGGGGTGAACAAACATGTGGATAAAGGTGAGCAGGTTCATATTGTGTATTTGGATTTTCAAAAGGCATTTGACAAAGTACCTCATGGAAGACTCCAGAAGAAATTAGAGAGCCATATATACCTTTCAGACACGATCTGACAGAAATTACCAATAAAATCAAGATCGGTCTAAACACAATGGACGCTTGGGCAAACTCATTCCAACTGAAACTAAATACTGAAAAGACTCATTGTCTTATCCTTTCATCTCAACACAATAAGTATAATCCTACAACCTTGAACATCCCAAACCACTCCCTCCCTATCTCGGATGGCCTAAATCTACTTGGCGTCATAATTGACCGTAATCTGACACTTGAAAGCCAAGTAAATTCCACTACAAAGAAAATGTTCCACTCAATGTGGAAACTTAAACGTATAAAATCTTTCTTTCCATGTGATGTATTTCGCAACTTAATACAATCAATGGTATTAAGCCATTTAGATTACTGCAACGGAATTTATGCAGGTTTTAAAGAACAACTAACTAAGAAACTTCAGACCGCGCAGAATACAGCAGCTAGACTGATATTCAGAAAATCAAAATTTGAAAGTGCCAAACCCCTTCATGAAAAACTGCATTGGCTTCCCACCAAGTAACATATTGCCTTCAAGGTTTGCACTCTGGTCCACAGGATTATTTACGGCGAGGTTCCTGGATATATGTTAAACCTCATAAATCTACCACCCAGAAACCATACCAGCATATCCCGTACTTACTTAAATTTGCATTATCCAGACTGCAATGGTCTTAGATACAAATCAACTTATGCATCCAGATTTCCTACATAAGTACACAATTGTTGAACGCTTTGCCCAAAACCCTGAGATCTATTCATAACCATCTTAACTTCAGGAAATTACTGAAAACCAACTTGTTTAAGAAGGCCTATCCCCCTGACCCAAATTAACTTCCTACTTCCAGTGACACAGAAAACCTATGGACCGTATTGGACTTCTATCACCACCCCCCTCTTTATTTCTTTGTTGCTGTATACTTATGTCTTTTTCAAGTTGATTTCTATATTGTGTACTTGTATTTCATTGAAACGGAGCCTGTCTCTCCGGTATTGTGTAAGCCACATTGAGCCTGCAACTAAGTGGGAAAATGTGGGATATAAATGTGTTAAATAAATAAATAAATAAATTTGTGCTGGGACCTCTGTTTTTTAACATATTTATAAATGATCTAGAGATGGGAGTAACTAGTGAGGTAATTAAATTTGCTGATGACACAAAGGTATTCAAAGTGTTAAATCGCAAGAGGATTGTGAAAAATTACTAAAGGACATTATGAGACTGGGAAATTGGGCATCCACACGGCAGATGTTGTTTAATGTGAGCAAGTGCAAAGTGATGCATGTGGGAAAGAGGAACCTGAACTGCTTGCTGCTCTAATAGGACTGGCCATAACATCTGAAGCTGTCATAGAGGCTGGTATGTACTGTTTCTTGCACATCTTTGGGGGGTGGGAGGGGGCTCAGTGCAGTGACCACTGGGGGAGTAAGGGAGGGTCATGCCTTAATCCCTCCAGTGGTCATCTGATCATTTAGGGCACCTTTTTGTGACTTAGTCATGACTGAAACAGGTCTAGACCAAAATGTCTAACTTTTAGCCCTGGAAGTTTTTGCTTTGTCCCATTATGGCAGAAAAATGTCCAAGTTTTAGGAGCTCCCAAATCCTGCCCCCAATATGCCCCCTTGTGATTTCTACATACTGCAGAGAAAAACATCTGAAATCCGAGTTTTGAAAACCATGATTTGGATGTTTTTTTGGAGAAAAACGTCCAAATGGCACTTTATGCTGTTTTTGAGACTTTTTTTTTTTCACGAAAATGAGCCCAATATACAACCATAACACAGTCCTGGATCTCTGATGCAGGCGTTATAAGCCAAAATGCAGCTCTACTGGGTCACATGAATACCTTTGACATCTTTGGAGACCACAATAAACATTTACTTCCTCAGAGGCCTCTTGAGTTTTTTGTTCCCCATTTGTCATCACTGCTCCCCTGTGTTCGCTGCTCAACTTCAGGGATTGTTCATCTTTTTTCCAATTCCTCTTACACTAACAAACATTTCCATAGTATCCACACAGTGCTAATCAGGCAGACATAAGACAGTCCCTGTCTCCGTGGAGTTTGATAATCTTGCCAAAGCACAGACATGAATAAAATTGTTTTATTAAATTTAATTATCCTCCCATTCTTATTCTGTATTAACATAAATCTGTATGACACATAAGAAAGGAAAAAAAACCCAGAACACTTTTTAAAGTCAATTCATTCTATGATGTTATATATCACAGTAATAAGAATATATTTGAGACCCTCATTCAGACCCTCACCACAGAGATGATCTATTACATTAGAAACAAAGAACCTGATACTCAGACCTCGAGAGTTAGCTGCGCTAACTCCTGTGGTCGACGCTGAGCCCAGGTATTCGATGCCGGGCCACTTCCGGTGACTGGCATTGAATATCCGGTTTATTTTTGGCCGGTTCCCACTTAACTGACGAAGCCGAAATTCAGCTCTGGCTGGTTAAGCTTTCTGTCTCGCTGCACCCTATGCCTGGAATAAACTTCCTGAGACCCTACGTCTTGCCCCATCCTTGGCCACCTTTAAATCTAGACTGAAAGCCCACCTCTTTAACATTGCTTTTGACTCGTAACCACTTGTAACCACTCGCCTCCACCTACCCTCCTCTCTTCCTTCCCGTTCACATTAATTGATTTGATTTGCTTACTTTATTTATTTTTTGTCTGTTAGATTGTAAGCTCTTTGAGCAGGGACTGTCTTTCTTCTATGTTTGTGCAGCGCTGCGTACGCCTTGTAGCGCTATAGAAATGCTAAATAGTAGTAGTAGTAGTTAAGTTCAAACCGGTCAAAGATATGCCAGCTATTCAAGTGGTCACATTTGGAAGCATAACTGGCGCTGAATGTTCCTGGCTAGCCGGTTACATCGCTTAATATAACAGGCTAGCTGCTATCCACTGATTGAGAATATTCAGCGGGAGATAACCGGCTATCTCCCGATGAATATCAGTTGATAGACTGCAAAGTGCTATTTAACCAGCCGAGTGCCGTTCCTGGCAGGTTAAATGGTTTTGAATATTGGGGGGAAGGGCTCAAGTCAGCATAGGGTGCTAAAACATATGCAGCAAAAATGTGGGTGCTGACTCCCGGATTCTATATAGCGTGCCTAGAGATCCGCAGTATTCTATAACACCGCATGTAACTTAATTGGCTTAACAAGCTAATTAGCATTGATAACAGCATTTAACAAGCAATAATGAGCACTAATAATTAGAATTTATGTGCACAACTCACTAAATGTATTCTGTAACACACTGAGCCTAACTTCTAACGCGCGCAGGCAAAAAGGGCCATGGTTATGGGCGGGAAAATGGGTGTTTCATGGGCATTCCAAAATTTACATGCAGTTATAGAAAATGGCCCACTGCACCTAAATCTATGCACTAGGGTTTACGCCATGTTTTCACTGGTGTAAATGGACGCGCATAGTTTTAGGTGCTGGGATATCAACTAAGCATATTCTATACACCGCGCCTAAATCTAGGCACCACTTATAGAATACGCTTAGGCGGAAATGTTTCCCACATGGATTTTTTAGGCCGCATATATAGAATCCCCCCTAAGCGCCAATTGTAAAAGCAATATCATTCATAGGTGCCATTACAGAATACTAGGGTAAGTCTGCAATTTGGCGCTTAACTCTAGGCACAAGCACTTACACCATATCAAGGGCTGGTGTAAATGATCATGCCCAAATGTTGGCAGTTACATGCAAAACTGACAGTATTCTTTAACTCAGCGTCTAACTGCTTGGAATGCCCCAGACCCGCCCATGCTCTCTCCCACATCCAAGCCCTCCTTGGAATTGCATGCCACAGAAATTAAGTGCTAAATTTATAGAATAGGAGTGTAACTACAAATTAGTTCCAATTAGTGCTTGCAAGTGCCAATTATTGGTAATTAATGCCAATTTAGCACCAATTAGGGATGCTTTTACTAAGCTGCGGTAAAAATAGGCCTTAGCATGCTTTACAAGGGTCTTTTTCGCAGGCTAAGGCCATTTTCACTGTGGCCATAAAAATCCTAATTTTCTATTTTTTTGCATTAATGGTCATGCACTAACGTTGCAGACAGAGAAGGACCAAAGATCCCCAAAAAGATGTCAAAAAGCAACTTGTTTTGGGTATTTGCGCGGCACTGCGGAGAGTTTTGCAGCTTGACTTACATTTTCAATCTTATTTTGAAAAGTTGATGATTGAAGCACGTTCCAAAGGTGAATGCTGTCTGTGTTTACCAGCTGTGCATGTGTTCAGACCCCTGAATGCAGGCAATTTTTTGCCGAAACACGGCCGTGTCGGGTCAGCAATTTGCTGGTTGGAATACAGATTGTTGGTTCCATAAAGCATCTCCATCTCCTCACTGTGTTTGGTTGCCATTAGCGCATGGCCATTTTTAAAAAATTACCATGGGAGCACTTATAGACATCTGTTTTGTAGGCGGTAAGGGCTCCGGAATTATCCATGCATTAATCAATTAGCATGTGGTGATGCAGATACACTATTTAACGCAGAAACACCCACTCTCTGTCCATGACACGCCCCCCCCCCCCTCAAAAAATTCCACAAAATTATTTACAACTCGGTTAGCGCCTGCACATTCTCAAGTAACCGCATGATTTTATTTTATTTATTTTTGTTACATTTGTACCCCGCGCTTTCTCACTCATGGCAGGCTGTATCATGTCCCACAGTACTTCATTTTGTGCTCTGTTAGGCGTGCATTAGTGCCTAATGCACGTTATTGAAACTACCCCTCAGTCACGCACATAAATGACCCATATGTGCCCAATTTTTAGTGCCCTTTATAGCATTTGGGGGAAAAGTGCCTTCTCAGACTCATGAGCTGCATGGTTCAATCAGATATTTGCCCAAGTGTGCACTTGAGGTCAGAGAAAAAAAAACTAGGCATTGCATTAGTTATAAATATACATGAGCATTCTTTCTTTCTGTTCACATTTTCTCCAGCCAACAGCCTGGCTTGAGATGAAAGCATAAGGTATTTCCTTGACTCAAAGATGGTTTAAAACTACCAGAACACTGGGCAAGTCAGCTGCCTTTGCCAGAAGCTACATCATCCCGATCTTGATAAAATAATTTTCGACTTAGCACAATGCACACACGCAGGTGCTGCTTTGGAGTTTTGCTTTTCAGTTCTGCCTCCCCTTGAAGGCAAAAAGGCAACAGCTACTACTACTACTTATCACTTCTATAGCGCTACAAGGCATACGCAGCGCTGTACACCAAACATGAAAAGACAGTCCCTGCTCAAAGAGCTCACAATCTAAACAGGACAGGCAAACAGACAGAACAACTAAGAGGTAAGGGAATTAAAGAGGTGGGGATAGAAGGGTACAGGGCAAGAGAGTAGTGGTTAGGAGTCAAAAACAACGTTAAAGAGGTGGGCTTTTAGCCTGGATTTGAAAACGGCCAAAGACGGGGCTAGACATACAGGCTCGGGAAGTCTATTCCAGGCGTGAGGTGCAGCAAGATAAAAGGAACGGAGTCTGGAATTAGCAATAGAGGAGAAGGGATCATTAGTGAAGCAGGATGAGTAAGTGAGCCACACTAGCCCCACCTAAAAACAGACAGTGGAAATAATAATAATGCTGATAAACCACAAGCAGCTCTGAAGCATCCTGGACCTGTTGGGCAGGATTCCTCTCTGAACGCCCAATGCTATTCTTCTAGGTGTAGTTCCTCATTCTTGACAGTTTTAAGACTTACTCGCTTCCTTTCAAAGGGTTTCAGCTTTACCACCTCCTGAGGTTTTTGTGCTTCTATAAACAATGGATGAAGTACAAAACTTAGTCCTTTTATTTTCTGTTAATGCTTTGAAAATATGCGCTTTCTGAACTTTGTCACTACTTTAAAAAAAAGAGATGAATTTTCTTCCCCGAAAGCTGAATTTTTGGAGGGGGTCCTTTTACCAAGCTGCAGTAATCACTAATGTGTGCTTACTGCAGCTTAAAATGGTGCACTATGGGCACACTGCAATACCTTTGACGTGTTTACTACTATTACTTATCAGTTCTGTAGCGCTAGGCAGTGCTGTATATATTATGGAGGAGAGTCTATATATGGCGCCTAAAAAAATCAATGCCAAACGTATTCTGTAAGCGGTGCTTACACTTAGGCGAGGTATATATCAAGAAGACATATCATATTGAGCCATCATAAATGACCTAACATCAAAACTCTATTAAAACCAGATAAAACCGTATTCTCTACACCTGATTGCATCAATCAATTTGTCACCAATGAACATCAACGCATTACCCCCTTATCTCCTATGCCTGTAATGAACTGTTTATCCAACCTACTTTATAATTTACTTTAACATTTATGAACTTTAATGTAACACTACTTTGTATTTCTCATTCCGGAAATGGCGCTCGCCACTACAGCATACTGTAAGCCACATTGAGCCTGCAAAAAGGTGGGAAAATGTGGGATACAAATGCAACAAATAAATAAATAAATATATAATATGCTTAGTTGACATCTCAGCACCTACTACTACTACTTGACATTTCTAAAGCGCTACTAGGGTTACGCAGCGATGTACAGTTTAACATAGAAGGACAGTCCCTGCTCAAGGAGCTTACAATCTAAAGGACAAATGTACAGTCAGTCAAATAGGGGTAATCAAATTGGGGCAGTCTAGATTTCCTGAATAGATGTATAATGGTTAGGTGCCGAAGGTGACATTGAAGAGGTGGGCTTTGAGCAAGGATTTGAAGATGGGCAGGGAGGGGGCTTGGCGTAAGGGCTCAGGAAGTTTATTCCAAGCATAGGGTGAGGCGAGGCAGAAAGGGCGGAGCCTGGAGTTGGGGGTGGTGGAGAAGGGTACTGAGAGGAGGGATCTGTCCTGAAAGTACGTGCCTCTATTTACACCAATGAAAACATGTCATAAATCCCGGTGTACAGATTTAGGAGCAATGGGCCATATTCTATAACTATCTGCGTAAATTTCAGAACGTCCACTTCCCCCTCCCATAACCACGCCCCCTTTTACCTGCGCGTCTTAGAAGTTAGGCGCACTGAATTACAGCATGCACTTAGCGACTTGTGTGCATAAATTCTAACTATTGTCAATTAGTGCACAATATATGTCTGAAGCTTCGCGAAATTACCTCAACCTACATTACCCTAACTGCAAAGGAATCAAATACAAGACCTATTATGGATCTAACTTCTCATTCCTAGGCAGCCGACTCTGGAATGCTCTCCCCAGATCTATCCGATCAATCTGCGACTACCTACCCTTCCGGAAAGCACTAAAAACCCATTTATTCAAGCAAGCCTATCCAAATGGTCCTGATTAATCTAATGAACCATCTAATGAACCATCTACCTACACATACCCCATGATAACGACATTAACCCTAACTATATCTCCCACCTCACTCCCCTCTCCATTGCCTTTTTCTAACCTATTCATCTTGCCTTTTATTCTGATATATTTTATTTTTACCCTCTAATAATATTCTGTATTCCTTTTACTATGTAAGCTGCATTGAACCTGCTTTGAGTGAGAAAGTGCGGGGTAGAAATGTAATAATAATAATAATAATAATAATAATAATAATATTACCTGTTAAGAGCTGTTATCAACACTGATTAGCTTGTTAAGACAATTAAGTTACGCGCATCGTTATAGAATACGCTTGGATTTCGGCATGGATCTCTAAGCAGGCTATATAGAATCCAGGGGTATATGCAGGTAGTTTCTCTGTCCCTAGTGGGCTCACAATCTAAGCTTTTGTACCTGGGGCAATGGAGGGTTAAGTGACTTGTTCAGGATCACGAGGTACAGTAGGAACTGAACCCAGCTCCTCGGGATCTCAGTCTGCTGCACTAACCGTCAGGCTGCTCCTCCACATCTACACATGCTACTGGCATGCTAAAAAATAAAATTTAATGTTTTCGCCAAGGGGGGCATGTCTGGGAGGCAGAGGGCATTTCCGAGCTAATCAGTTAGTGCGGTTGCATTACCGCATGCCAACTAATTAGCACAGGATTAGCGCCTGAGACCTTACTGCCTACGAAACAGGTGGTGGTAAGGGATCATGCACTAATTTTTGTTAATGGTCATGTGCTACTGGCAATGTTAGCGCATGGCCATTAAATTGGAAAATGGAAAACTGACCAATTTTCAGCTGCAGTACAAAGTGGCCTTAGCATGCCACAAAGACCTGTGTAAGAGCAAGCTAAAGCCACTTTTTACCACAGCTTTGTAAAAGGGCCTCTTCATTTGTCACATCTCTCAGCATACCTGGGATCAGGATGAAAGCTTACTGTGGAAGCAGTGCTTGTGAGATTTTTGACTCTATCGCTTCCTCTGAATCTTATTCTTGGGTCTCCTTCCTTCTTTGTCCTAATATACCTTCTGTTTAAAATTTACACACTTCCTTGAAATAAACTGGCATGCACCTATTATTAGTCACATCTACTATTTTTTTGAAAAAACCTGCTCACTAGAGGGCACTCCTCACTCAACCTTGTGTTAGAGTGCCATCTTTCTGGGCTCCTGATGAGAGGTGGCACAGTGCATGCTGGTTTATGTAGATTCACAATGGTTATCAGTGCTAAGCAGATGTACCTTTCAGCAAGTTACTATCACCCAGGGCCGCCGAGAGACTGAGCTGGGCCCGGGGCAAGGACGCCCCTGGGGCCCCCACCCCCCCAATCACTACTACTGTCGCCTCCCTCTCCTGCTCCCAGGCTGCCAGCGCCGCAGTCCTCAGTCTCCACCTGCCTACCCTCAGCTCCATCGACAGCACCCTTCTGTCTGCCACCGGGCCCCCTGCATTAAAAAATATATATCTCTAAATCGGCAGCGCAGCGCCAGCAAGCAGTGCCTCACCTCTATGTGAAAGCGGAAGATCGCTTCTCCTCGGGCCTTCCCTCACTGTGTCCCACCTTCGCGGAAATAGAAAGTTACATCAGACGAGGGCGGGACACAGTGAGGGAAGGCCCAAGGTGATCTGCCGCTTTCACACAGATGCGAGGCGCTGCACTGTCAATTAGAGATTTTTTTTTAATGCAGGGGGCCCGGTGGCAGACAGAAGGGGGCTGTCGACGGAGCTGAGGGTAGGCAGGTGGAGACTGGGGACTGCAGGTAGGCAGGCTGTCGACTGAGCTGAGGATAGGCAGCTGGAGACTGGGGACTGCGGCGCCGGCGGCCTGGGAGCAGGAGATGGGGAGAGAGACCCCAGCGTCAGGCCCTCCTTGGAGGCCCAGGCCTGGGGAATTTTGTCCCCCCCCCCCCCCCCCGCCCCCCCTCTCGGCAGCCCTGCTATCACCTCCAATAATGAAATATAACAAAATGGAAGTTTTCGTAACTTTGGTTTGATGGCCAACTGGATTAAGTAAAAAGTGATTTTTAAAAAATTGCTAATATTGTTCGGTTTTTCATTTTGTTTTTTATATCCTGCTTTATAAGTAAAAAAAAAACCCTCAAAGCAATTTACAATAAAAATTCACAGTCTTTATATTATCTGGATAGCTCAAAATATCTTTTATTGCCTCTGTTCCATTTTCTTTTGATTCAGTTCCTAGTTCTCTTCCATTTTCTATGATTCCATCGTCAATTTCTTCTGTCACTAATTATCTGAGGATCCCAGAGAACTGTGCCTTTTCTCCACGGAACTGTGCCTTTTTGCCTTCAAGGGGGATAGGACTGAAAAGAAAAACTCCAAAGCAGCAACCATGCGTGCATTATGCTAAGTCAAAAATAATTTTGTTTGGAATAAAAAGGTGTGCTTCTTTGGGACTGCACCCTGACGTTTTTAAACATCATTTTTTATGACTCCACCCTTTTGCTATCCATATTGCCTAATAACAAGTAATTATCGGAACTAATTGGCACTAATTAGAATTTATGTGTGAAACTTTCTAAGCATAAGTGGTCCACGTAAATTCTAATGCATGGATCACAAAAGGGGGCATGGCCCTCAGAGGGGCATAGGCAGATAGTGGGTGTTCCTGAAAATTATGTGAATACGCCCGGTCCGTGCCTACATAAGACAAGGGCATTTACACTAGGTTTTAGTTGGTATAAATGGCTGCACCTAAATTTTAGTAGTGGGGACAGGCGCTATGTGTATTCTATAAACTGTGCCTAACTTTAGGCAAGGTTTATAGAATACCACTAAGCGCAGATTTTTTTTTGGGACCAATTTTTATAGAATATAACCCATTATGGGTTCTCTTTCTTTTTATTTCTTTCTTTTTTTTTTTTTTAAATAAAACACAGGCATCTGTTTCCCTTAAAAAAATAAGCATAAATTAGAAGTACTAGTTAGATTTTTTAAGCACAGTGAAATAAAAATGAAAATTCTCTTCTTTATGGTACAGAGGTGGAAAGTAGCAAACTTCTGCCCTCTGGGTTGATGAAGTGCAGTACATTACAGGATTCATTCACTAGAAAAAGCCAAACTTAGTGAATGCATCATTTTTTATATTCTGTGAATGAACTTACTGCCTATTTATAAGCTTGAAATTAAGCTACAAGATGCATTTCTTAGACAGATGATGAAGAAACCAACTTTGAAAGAATTCTACCTGTGTTATTAGGTTGATTGAAAAATATCCTCCCTCGGTTCAAAAAAACATCTCTGTGGTCTTCCACAACGAATATACAGACTTTTCACCACACAGAAAGCAGACATTCCCAGGTGTGTCTTGGGGGGGGGGGGGGGGGGGGGAGAAAGTACACGAGTAGTCTTCAAATCTAGGCTAAAAGCCCACCTTTTTGATGCTGCTTTTAACTCCTAACCCTTACTCTCTTCTTCAGTACCCATGTTTTATCATTCCCACCTACCTGTAAGTACATAAGTAATGCCATACTGGGAAAAGACCAAGGGTCCATCGAGCCCAGCATCCTGTCCACGACAGAAGCCAATCCAGGCCAAGGGCACATGGCAAGCTTCCCAAACGTACAAACATTCTATACATGTTATTCCTGGAATTGTGGATTTTTCCCAAGTCCATTTAGTAGTGGTTTATGGACTTGTCCTTTAGGAAACCGTCTAACCCCTTTTTAAACTCTGCCAAGCTAACCGCCTTCAAACCATTCTCCGGCAACGAATTCCAGAGTTTAATTATGCGTTGGGTGATCCCTTATCCCTTATTTGTCCTGTTTGTCTGTCCTAATTAGATTGTAAGCTCTGTCGAGCAGGGACTGTCTCTTCATATCCAGTGTACAGCGCTGCATACGTCTAGTAGCGCTATAGAAATGATAAGTAGTAGTACATAAGTATTGCCACACTGGGACAGACCAAAGATCCATCAAGCCCAGCATCCTGTTTCCAACAGTGACCAATCCAGGTCACAAATACCTGGCAAGATTCCAAAAAGGTTCAATACATTTCATGCTGCTTATCCCAGAAATAAGAAGTGGATTTTCCGCAAGTCAATTTTAATAGTGGTCTATGGACTTTTCCTTTAGGAAGCCGTCCAAACCTTTTTAAAACCCCGCTAAGCTAACCAACTTCACTACATTCTCTGTGAATTCCAGAGTTTAATTATACATTGAGTGAAGAAACATTTTCTCTGATTCGTTTTAAATTTACTACTTTGTAGCTTCATCGCATGCCCCCTAGTTCTGTAGTTTTGGAAAGAGTAAACAAACGATTCACATCTACCCATTCCACTCCATTCATTATTTTATAGGCCTCTATCATATCTCCCCTCAGCCGTCTTTTCTCCAAGTATGCCATTTTCAACTTCAAAATGCACTTTTCCAGCAAAAGCCTGATCACAGAAAACTCAAGTGCAAGTGTACCCATGACATAGTTCAAAGTGAAATTATGCATAACTTGTACTCTGAAAACTGCTAAAAAGCCCAAGAAGTCTTGATCACAATGTAGACAATTTGAAAATTGTCCCCCGAATACTCTGGTAGCCAAAATTCTAAGCAGATAAGCATGACCCAGTCTGCTAGATGCTGTCTAGCTACTGCTGTCCCAAAATTATGAATTATTTATTGTTGTCCTTCAATTTTTATTTCAATGTCTGTCTAATAAAACACCCTCTCACGCAGAGTTCCCACCAGACTCCATATCATACAGAAAAAGCTAATACAATCCCTTTTTTTTTCTCCTATTGCATGTCTGAACTTGTAGTTCTGATTGTCCAACTGTAGTCTTAATTTGGGGGGGGGGGGGGGGGGACGACACTCAAGTCCATGCAGGCAATAAGAAAAAAAAACGAAGAAGAAACACACTCCTCAAATTGAAACACACAAAACCAGGAGTACAGACAGCCAAGTTAAGTGGATCAACAGAATGTCAACAGGAGTCACACAATGTGGACAATGACCTTTACTGTTGATATCAATGACCCAATACAGCCATTCGGCATGTGCCTGTGTCAGGGGTCCTGAGAATCTGTTCATTCAAGGAACATCTAGCAATAGGCACAGACATTTCATTAAAGGTAGAGGATTTTTATGCCTATTGCTAGATGTTCCTTCAATGAATACATTCTCAGGACTCCTGACGCAGATACAAGCCGAAACACAGCTGTGTGAGGTTACTGCTATCAGAAATAAAGGTCACTGTCCACACCATGTGATTCCTGTTGACATTCTATTGATCCACTCCGCTTGGCTGTCTCCGCTCCTAGGGCTTCTCTTACAAAGCTGCAATAGCGATTCCAGCACAGCAAATGAGAGGAAGCCCATAGGAATTGAATGGTCTTCTTCTCTTTTGCTGCACTGAGATCAACCTATTTCTTATGACATGGAATCATGTGGCAACCCTACTCCCTCTTGACATGAAAACTAGCACTGAACAATCAGAAGGGCACTGGTAGCCTTTCTAAGTCTGTGAACAGAGACTCTCAGTCTCACTCTAATACCATTTCTGTGATTCTGTTTCCAAGTCAATAATGAGACTCCAAAAGACACTGTCACAGGCCAAGAAAAAAAGTTATGCTGGCCTGAATTTTCCAAAGCATGTCCAAGGTAAACGGATCAAGGGAGTACTTTCAAAGCTGTGTCTCTCTGCTGCACCAAGTTCCATATCTGTAATAAAGGCTTTGTCTGTTACATATTACAGACATCTCACAAGCAACACAGCTCCTACCACCTAGTTAGTGAGAATAGACGGTACCGTCCTGCATTTCATCTGCTGTATTGTTTTAGTATTCAGTTCACCTGCCTGTCTGTGCAGATCTGATATCACTATGTGCTTCTATTAGGGCTGCATATCAATTAAAAATGTTAATTTCCCAATTAATTGTGATTAAAATGTTTAAATCACAAGATTAATTGCATCAGGGGCATAGCCAGACACCCAATTTTGGGTGGGCCTGGGCCCAAGATGGGTGGGCAGAAGAACCCCACCCAGTCCTACAGGTGATTTGGTCTCTCCTTCTCTCACCTGCGTGCCATATGGTCTCAAACATCCCTCCTCTCCCGCATACCTTTTAAATAGCAGATTTTCACTGGCAGTGAGAAGCAACTAATACACACTGGTCGTCATGGTGGCCCTACAGCCTTCCCACTGCTGCAACTTCCTGTTTCCGCATAGCCAGGAATACGTCAGAGGGAAGGCTATGGGGCCGGTGTGAGCAGTATGTATCAGTCGCTGCTTGCTGCAGGTGAAGATCTGCTATTTACAAGGTATGCAGGAGGGACAGTTGTTGGGAGTTTTCAGCTAGTGGGGCTTCGGAATCCCTGCCAACCACATCATAGATGTGCTGCTACTGGGTGGGCCTGAGTCCAAAGTGGGTGGGCCTGGGCCCACCTAGGCCCACCCTTGGCTACGCCACTTGCATCCTCTCACTGTCTCTCTCCTTACAGCCATCAGGGATCTCTCCTCTTTGACTCTCTCTATCCCCACCAACAAACATCGCCTCTGTCTCTGTCTCTCTTTCTTTCTTTCTAGCTAACCATCCAGTATCACCCCTTTCTTTTTCATTCTCTCTCCCCTCTACCATCCAACATTGCTCCTTTCTCTCTTTCTTCCCCCCACCATCCAGTACTGCACCTCTCTCTCTCTCTCTTCCTCCCTCTCTCTCTCTTCCTTCACCATCCAGAATTACCCTATTTTTCTTCCTCTGTTTTCTCTTTTCCAAGACCTCAACATACTTCTTTCTTTTTCTCTAATACAGCTTTTGGTTTCCAGCCCTACCCCTTCGGAGCAACATACATCCCTTTTTCTGTTCCCCCACCATCCAGCATCACTCCTTTGTCTCTTTCCCCCCCACCATCCAATATCACAGTCTCTCTCTCTTTCACCTTACCCTTCAAATCCAACACTGCTTGACTCTACCCCCCCCCCCCCCCCCCACTCCCACCCTCATGTCTCCCTTCCACCATAAGAACATAAGAATAGCCATACTTGGTCAGACCAATGGTCCATCTAGCCCAGTATCCTGTTTCCAAGATAGCCACTCCAGGTCACAAGTACCTGGCAGAAACCCAAATAGTAGCAACATTCCATGTTATCAGTTGCAGGGAAAGCACTTCCCCATGTCTATCTCAATAGCAAAATATGGACGTTTCCTCCAGGAATTTGACCAAACCTTTTTTATAGCTAGATATGCTAACCAGTGTTACCACATCCTCTGGCAATGAGTTCCAAAGCTTAACTATTTATTGAGTGTAAAGATATTTCTTCCTATTTGTATTAAAAGTATTTCCATGTAACTTTATTGCATGTCCCCTAGTCGTGGAACTTTTTGTAAAAGTAAAAAAATGATTCACTTTTACCTGTTCTACACCACTCAGCATTTTGCAAACCTCAATCATATCTCCCCTCAACTGTCTCTTTTCCAAGATGAAGAGCCTTAACCTCTTTAGCCTTTCCTCATACAAGGAGTTTCATCCTCTTTATCATTTTGGTCACTCTTCTTTGAGCCTTTTCTAATTCTGCTATATCTTTTTTGAGATACAGCAACAAGAAATGAATGTTAATACTCAAGCTGATGTCGCACCATACAGTGATATACAGGCATTGCTGGTCTCTCTCCCTTTCCTCTTCCCCTCTCAAACTCACTCGGTCCTGGCTCCTCCTCTGGATTGCTGCTTCTCGGGTCTGTGTGCCAACAGAAGCGGCAACGACAGCAAATAGAAGGCAGGAGTATGGTGTTTTGCCCTATGTACACCACTGCAGGCTCTTCTGGTCCTGTCCCCCTGATATAACTTCCTGTTTCATCGGAGTAGAACTGGTAGAGCCAGCAGCACGCACAGGGCAATGCTCTACTTGCCTGCCTTCTATTTGCTGCTGATGCTGTTGCCTAACTTCAGACCTGCGGAAGTGGGCCCGAAGGAGAAGCCAGGACAGACTGAGGCAGGTGGGGGAGATGAAATGAAGACTAGCAATACAAGAGAGAGACAGACAATACTGGATGGTTGAGGGGTGGAAGAGAAAGACAGAATAGTGATGCAGACCTGAGGAGACAGTGGGCCATACAGGGAGTGAAAGGTTGGGATCATTGATCACATTAATGGGAATATGTTCTACATAAAGTATAAACAAAATATACTTCAAACAGGAAATCTGCTTTTGGTGAATACATTCACATTAATAAATGGAAAGTGGTGGGGAAGAGAGAAAATCAAAATTAGACGGGCTAAAATGAAATTCTATAAAGAACACATAAGTTCAGACTACAAAGATACAAAGCAACTGTACAAACACATAAATAATCTAACAAACACCAAACCTTTGACGATGGAGAACGAAGATCCCCAGTAAGCAAATGAACTCTCCAGATTCTTCGAAGAGAAGATCCTCAACCTATGGAAGAACCTAACACAAGACGACACAAACTTAGAAACCCTCATAGATGAGCTTGATCACCCTCAGAAGAAGCCCCGGCAGACAGAATGTGGACCACCTTCACACAACTTACAAATGAGACAGTAGCATAAGCGTTAAGAAAATTCTCCTCTGCCTACTGCATGTTGGACACAAGTCCGAATCACTTAGCCCTGGACCGATTCATAGACCAACTCACCGCACATCTGAACTACATTTTTCAGGAAGGCTGTTTCCCAAATGAAAAAGTCAAAATAATGCTCACACCAATCCCGAAGGACATCAAAAGAAATTCATCAACAAATTTTCCATACTACCTGAATCTCAATCAGGCTTTAGGCCTCACCACAGCATTGAAATAGTGTTGATCACACTTTTGGACAACCTCAAAAAGGAGATCACAAATGGTACAAACGTTCTAATACTACAATTTGGCATGTCAAGCGCTTTCGACATAGTCAACCATCAAATTCTCAAAAGAATACTCAACAAAGTTGGCATTGTAAGGAAGGTGCTCAAATGGCTCCTAGATTTCTTGACTACCAGATCCTATCAAGTGAAAATAAACTCATCCTTGTCCCCTCCATGAAAAGCAGAATGTGGGGTCCCCCAGGGCTCACCACTCTCAACAATGTTATTCAACTTAATGATGGTCCCCCTTGCATGAATATTATGCAGACAAGGTTTCAACCCCCTTATATACGCCGATGATGTGTCAACCTATATCCCTTTCAAAAAGAATCTGCACTAAATTGCAACTAAGATTGCAGACAGCATAAACATAATGGAATCACGGGTGTCATCGTTCAAACTTAAATTGAACGAAGAAAAAAGCACACTGCCTGATATTCACATCACCTCACAATACCGATAACTTCCCAAACATCAATGTTATGGGCACATCCCTCCCAATAACTGACAATCTAAAAATCCCAGGAGTCACCATAGATCACAACCTATCCTTCGAAAAACAAATTTCAAATACTACGAAGAAAATGTTCCAAGCCATGTGGAAACTGAAATGCATAAAGAACTACTTTCTGAGAGATGTACTTCGCACACTAGTGCAACCCATGCTGACTATTGCAACAGAATCTACACCGGATACAAGGAACAATTATTAAAGAAACTGCAAACAACACAAAATACAGCTGCAAGACTAATATTCGGCAAGAATTGATTCGAAAGTGCAACACCGCTGCTCCAAAACCTACACTGGCTACCCATCAAAGCATGTATATCTTTCAAGATATGCTCTCTGGTCTATAGGATAATCTTCAGTCTTGCGCCAGAATACATGATAAGCCTAATAGAACTACAAACGCACAACGCAATAAAAGGTGCAAAAACAAACCTCACCCTACAAATTCCCAGTTCTTAAGGCCTAAAATACAAATCTTCACACTTGACCAGTTTCATGTACATCTGCCCCAAGAGAAGGAACAAGTTACTGAAAGTCCAAAAATACACAAACAAGTACACAACTTTCCGAAAACACCTGAAAGCCCATTTCTTCAGAAAAATCTTCTTCGATGAATCCACATAATCAACCCGAACACCAGTTAACACACCATGATGCTCAATCACTAACAGAAACTGAATATGGCACGCGTCAAATCTAAACAGAAATGTAACATGTTTAACTGAAATAAATTGTAAGCCACATTGAACCGACAACTTGATTGGAAAATGTGGGGTACAAATGCAGAAATAAATAAAGAAATAAAAGAAATAGGAAGAAGTTGCCTTAGTGGGAATTGGGGGGAAAAGACCATTCCCAAGAGAAAAAAAAAAACATATCACAGAACACCAGTTTGAGCACACTCAGAGAAATAGGTATTTGAACTGAAGTTTGGCTAGAGAGAGAAGGAAATGGGTATTGCAGCTGTTTTCTATTCAAACACTTTGGGCTCTCACTCTTAAAGGAATAACTAACCATAAGGAAGCACATCAGAACCGATAAAACTATTCTGAGCTTCCAGTCAATAGAAGGGAAATAATCATAGTTGCAAAATGCTATAGAAAGTATTCTAGAGAAGGCCTTTCACAGTGACTACTATAGGCATTCAGCAAAAAGGAAGCTGTTAGTGGTTAAAGCAGTGGCTGACAACTAGGGAAGACAGGGTTCAAATCACACTGGTCCTTGTAACCTTGCCTAAGTCAGTTCACTCTCCATTGCCTCAAGTACAAACTTGGGGGCTCTTTTACTAAGGCGCGCCGAAAAATGGCCTGTGCTGGTGTAGGCGCGTGTTTTGGACACAGTCAGGTCCATTTTTCAGCGTGCCTGCAAAAAAGACTTTTTTTGTGACCAAAAATGGACATGCAGCAAAATTTAAACCAGCTACCCATTGACTTAGCCGTAAAGTCTCACATGTTAACCGGGCGGTTATTGTCAGCACACATACACTGCCAATTACCGCCGGGCAAGCGCCATGTGGTAGAAAATTTCTACCATGCGTTTTGGACGCATGTCAAAAATGGATTTACCGTCCCGGGGCATGCAGTAGCTGGGCGGTAGTTCCAATTTGACGTGCACTGGATGTGCGTAGGCACCTACACACCTTAGTAAAAGGGGCCCTTAGACTGTATAACTTCTGAGGACAGGGAAATACATACTATGCTGAATCTAACACGCCTTCCCCTTGATTCTATAAATGGTGCACAAATTTCCATGTGCTAAACAGTGGCGAAGCTATGTGGGGACACGGGGGCCTGGGCCCCCGTAGATTTGGCCCTGGACCCTCTGCCGACGACCCTCTCGACCCCCCTCCCGCCAACGACCCTCTCAACCTCCCCTCCTGCTGCCGACCCTCCCCCGCCGCCATCGCCGTGGGCTACCTTTGCTGGTGGGGGACCCCAATCCCAGCCAGCCGAGGTCCTCTTCTCCCCGCGAAGGCTTCGTTCTGTTTCTGACATCCTGCAAGGGAAGAAGAGGACCTCGGCTGGCGTGGATTGGGGTCCCCCACCAGCAAAGCTAGCCCACGGCGGCGGGGGAGGGTCGTTGCCAGGAGGTGAGTCGAGAGGGTCATCGGCGGGAGGGGGGTCAAGCGGGTCGGCGGCGGGAGGGGGGTCGAGAGGGTCATCGGCAGGGGTCGTCAAAGTTGGTGGTGGCGGCGGTGGCGGCGGTGTGGGGTCGGCGGTGCCGGGGGGGGCTAAAATGTGCCCCCTCACCTCGGGCTCTGGACCCCCCTCCCGCTGATGTCTGGCTACGCCCCTGGTAATAAATTGTGCACTATCCTGAGATACGTGTGCAACTAATTAGCAATCAATTATTAGTGTTAATTGGAAACATTTTGGATTTGCACTCGTTATTCTATAAAGATGCGCACACAAACATTATAACGCATAACTTAAAAAGGGGCATGGCCATGGAAGGTGCTTGGGTCAGTCACGGGCACTCACCAAAGATGTGCACAGCGTTACTGAATACCGGGGACCTGAACTTAACTTACGTGTCAGGATTTACAGCAGGTTTCAATTGGTGTAAATCTTCCTGCCCAAAGTTTGGCTCAGAAATTGGCTCTAAGCACTGTGTTATAAATGGTACATAACTCAGAGCACTGTTTATAGAATAGCACTCCATGCAGCTTTTTTCGGTGCCAATTTGCAGCACCAATTACTGAATCTAGCCCCTTATGCTAGTACTAAAAAAGCACAAGCTAAACCTCCACAAAAATCAAAAAGCCATTTGGCAGCATGTGAAATATGAATCAGTGGCCTCAGTCTGGACAGGTGTTCATATCACTAAAATTTTCCATCAAAATTGTGGCACTAATTGCCAGCATTATTGACAATCTCAGCAGAGAGGCCAAAGACTGCACAGGTGAGGAGCATGAATTATCCTCACACCCTTACATGTGGTCCCTCCAGGGCAGGGTTGAGCCAAAAGGTAAGGCAACATGGAGAAACAGTACAACCTCTGCCACTGCTGTTCCTGTACTTTGTATAGAAAGACAACCTGTATTTCATCTGTTACCAATCTAGCACCTTTCATAAGCACTATAGTAATTAGAAACAAAATTTAATATATGTTAGTGCCCTACCATTTGATTAGTGACACTTAATATATCCTTTTCTGCAATGGATTGGGTGTAGTTAGTAATTTATCTGGCAGGGTTACCACTTGCCCTTGTCCCTGTATAATGGTATAACCACTGAGGATTTTTCCAGCTGGATCCCAAAAGGAAACCCATGAGAGAAGTTGTGATGTCATAGAAATTATAAGGGATATTTGAGGGAAGCTTGTCTATTTTTCACCTTCATTCCGCCAAAGAAGCCTGAGGGGGTGCAAACAGTCTCACTTAGTCAGTAGGGTCCTAGGTGATGGCTCAGGCATAGGACAAGAACAAGGAAGGAATGAACAAAGCCACCTTCTTCTGACTTCCCAAGACCCAGGCTGGGATTTAAGGAGTAGAAGCTTCAATCCTGTTCAGGGTGGATCCTGACCAAGCCAGTCAAGCTGAGGTCAAAAGCAAAGGAGATGTGTTGTGACTGAACAAGACCAGTGTTTCAAGGGTAGAGGGTCCCTCAAGTCATCCTTCCTTCTAAGTGGAAAATGAAACTGAGTCTGTGTGCAAGGTAACTGCATAGAAGACTACAAAATGAGGACATGAAACTGTAAGTATTTCTCAGGTGTCACAGAACTCTTGACCAACTGAAGGGAAAATATAAGATGTGGGTTCCTCGTGTATTCAGGGAACTCACGAGTCAGCATGTAGACTTTTACAAGATATTAGTGTAGAATTTGTGAAATTCCATTGGATAATCATTCAACAGTTGGAGAGTAGAGAGATGATACAGAGGATCCCTATCTGAAGGGGCTGAACTGTGAGGAAAAGTTGAGGTGACGAGATTTGCTTTTCATATGTCCGCCAGGACAGAACGAACAGAGAAATGAAGAAATGTTTACAGAGATTAGGAAAGCTGGCAAATTGGGCAACACTATATGGATAAATGTTACATCAGGGAGTGACAGGGAGATACACTAAATCAGGCGTGGACGTTATTCAGAAATATCATCTTGGAAGCCCAGACCAGATGCATTTTACGTACTTGCAAATGTGGAAAGAAGAGAAAACGACAACCAGCATGGTTAAAAGGTGTAGTAAAAGAGGCTATTACAGCAAAAAGATTGTCCTTCAAAGAATGGAAAAAGGACCCAAATGACGAAAATAAGAAGCAACATAAGCACTGGCAAGTCAGATACAAAGCATTAATAAAGAAGAATAAAAGAGAATATGAAGAGAAACTTGCCACAGAGGCTAAAACTCACAGTAACAACTTTTTCAGGTACATTAGAAGCACTTGCGAGGGAATCCGTGGGACCAAGGAGCTGACTCTGTGGGTGCTGTGGGTGCTTGAGCACCCCCAATATAGAGAATATTCATTGAATGTGTCCAGGGAGGGGTTATTTCCACTGGGCTTAGCACCCCCAATAATTTTGAAACGTTGGCTCCTATGCATTAGGTCACGAAGGAGCAAAAGGGGTGCTCAGGGAGGAGAAACTGAATGAATTCTCTGCTTTGGTCTTTACGGAAGAAGATGTAAGAGATCTGCCTATACCAGAACTAGTTTTCAAGGGTGATGATGCGAAGAAACTGAAAGAAATCTCGGTGAACCTGGAAGATGTACTAAGCCAAATTGACAAATTAGAGTTGTAAATCACCTGGACTGGATGGCATACATACAACGGTACTCAAAGAACTCAAGCATAAAATTGCTGATCTGCTGTTAATAATATGTAACCTGTCTTTAAAATCATCCGTAGTACCTGAAGATTGGGGGTGGCCAATGTGACAGATTTTTTAAAAGGGTTCCAGGGGTGATCCAGGAAATTACAGACCGGTAAGTCTGGCATTGGTGCCAGGCAAAATAGTGGAAACTATTATAAAGAATAAAATTACAGAACACATAGACAAACATGGTTTAATGGGACAGAGTCAGCATGGGTTCAGCCAAGGGAAGTCTTGCCTCACCAATTTGCTTCATTTCTTTGAAGGCATGAATAAACATGCGGATAAAGATGAACCAACTAATGTAGTGTATCTAGATTTTCAGAAAGGTCTTCATGAGACACTCCTGAGAAAATTAACGAGTCATGGGAAAAGAGGCAAGGTTCTGGTGTGGATTAGGAATTGGTTATTGGACAGAAAACAGAGGGTAGGGTTAAATGGTCATTTCTCTCAACGGAAGAGGGTGAACATTGGAGTGCTATTTATAAATGATATGGAAATCAGAACAATGAGTGAGGTTTTTCAATTTGCAGATGACCCAAAACTATTCAAGGTTGTTATACATGTGCAGACTGTAAACTATTGCAGGAGGACCTTAGGAGATTGGAAGACTGGGCATCCAAATGGCAGATGAAATTTAATGTGGACAAATGGAAGCTGATGCACATTGGAAAGAATAATCCGAATCATAGTTACCTGATGCTAGGGTCCATCTTGGGGTCAGCACTCAAGAGGACGATCTAGGTGTCATTGTAGATAATACAGTGAAATATTCTGCTCAGTGTGTGGCGGCAGCCAAAAAAGCAAACAGGATGCTAGAAATTATTAGGAAAGGGATGGTGAATAAGACCGAAAATACTATAATGCCTCTGTATCACTCCACGGTGCGACCACACCTTGAGTACTGCATTCAGTTCTGGTCGCCCTATCTCAAAAAACATATAGCAGAATTAGAAAAGGTTCAAAGAACAGCAACCAAAATGATACAGGGGATGGAACTCCTCTCGTATTAGGAAAGGCTAAAGAGGTTAGGGCTCTTCAGCTTGGAAAAGAGATGGATGAGGGGAGATATGTCTGAGGTCTAAAAAATCCTGAGTGGTGTAGAATGAGTAGAAGTAAATCAATTTTTTTACTCATTCCAAAAGATCAAAGACTAGGGGACACTCAAGGAAGTTACATAGAAATACTTTTAAAACAAAAAGGAGGAAATATGTTTTCACTCAATAAATAGTTAAGCTCTACAACTCTTTGCTGGATGATGTAGTAACAGCGGTTAGCATATCTGAGTTTAAAAACAGTTTTGGACAAGTTCTTGGAGGAAAAGCCCATAGTCTGCTATTGATACAAACATGGGGATGCAACTGATTGCCCTGGGATTGGTAGCATGGAATGTTGCCACGATTTGGGTTTCTGCCAGGTACTTGTGACCTGGCTTGGCCACTGTGAAAATAGGTTACTGGGCTAGATGGACCATTGGTCTGACCCAGTATGGCTACTCTTATATTCTTATGTTGTTATCTGTCCGTTAAATAACAAATAGAATTACCCTTTTAACTTCATCCAACAAATTATCTTTTTACCTTTACTACTGGAATAAGTGGCTTACTTTGAACTGGATTGTTGAAGTGAATTTGGAAGACATATTTGAGGTGACAGGCAATCTCTATAGGATTTTGAAAGATTTCATTCCCCTCCTCCACCTTCCCTCACACCTGCAAACCAACTTTAACCCCCAATTTGTAGCACTTAGAGCTACTAAAGCAGCAGTCTACTGGCGGTGGGGGAGGAGGAGAGAACAGCTTGTAGTGTTCATCCGTTCACCACAAGCTGTGTTATAGTGTTTACAAATAATGAGCTGCTTTACATGTTGAGCATCTCATTATTATGTACCGTGGAGTAACCTAACACTGCGTTAGGGTACCACAACCAGCATCAGGGCCTTTTAACATGTGTTAAAGGGCAACTAATGCCTGCTACATAAATAAAATATTTTTTAAAAACCTTGAGACAAATACATCTTCTGACAACACAAAAAGCTCCTTGATGAACAGGCTACAAGCACATAATCCTGAGACAAAATAGAGAAGATCCCAGTACAGTATTTAACTCACAATTTTGACTTGAACGTGTTAGATTTGGATATAATCTAAAAAAAAAAAAAATCACAAAGTATAGCTCCAATCATAAGCAGCTATCTATATAGCCTAAACTTTTTTGTAAATTTTTAATAAGAATATTTTCTAGACAATAAACAAAATTTTGCTATATTAGATGAGGTGGTCAGACTGACCCCAAATCCGACTATTTTCCAGCAAGCAGGGTTCAGGCAAATCATCCAAAATAAAAAAAAAATCACATCAAAATAATCTGGGAAAATCAAAGTTGAAAACAAACAAAAGCCCTCAGCACAGTCCAAGTCAGATTCCAAGGTAGTATTTCCACTTGTAGGATTTTGGCTCATCTTTTCTATCTCCTAGTAAGCGTAGGTTATACTTGATGACACAAGGAAGGACCACACACACATGACCAGTTCTGCAACTTTTTGGTATAACCTCTTGCCATTGTTGTATCTCGCATGCAAGCACAGACATTTAAACTATTATTCTTCCCCTCCCATTGCATTACACAATATGCATTAAGATGTAGAACACATTAAACCAAGCAATTCTGGAAACACCTTCCTCTTAAAAGGTGTATCTAAGTGATGTCTCATTCTCATGGCATCCCCATATGTACAGGTGATCCTGCATTTATATTCATACTAAACGCATTACCATCATTACTATAATGAATGCCAAACTAATATCAGGCTGCTGGGACAGGACAACAAATTACTGCTACAATACACCTATGACATATAGAAACAGAAAATGCTGGCTTCGGATTATAAGACATATTCCACCCATCCTGTGAGGATTGACTCTAAACCTGTACAGCTGTGGTTGATGGTGTGCAAATTACTAAGTACATAAGTACTACTACTACTACTTATCATTTCTATAGTGCTACTAGATGTACGCAGCGCTGTACACTTGAACATGAAGAGATAGACCCTGCTCGACAGAACTTACAATCTAATTAGGACAGACAAACAGGACAAATGAGAGATAAGGGAATTACTATGGTGGGGATGATAAAATAAGGGTACTGAACAAGTGAGTAAGAGTTAGGCGTTAAAAGCAGCATCAAAAAGGTGGGCTTTTAGCATAGATTTGAAGACGGCCAGAGATGGAGCTTGCCGTACTGGCTCAAGAAGACTATTCCAGGCATATGGTGCAGCAAGATAAAAGGAACGCAGTCTGGAGTTAGCGGTGGATGAGAAGGGTGCAGATAAGAGAGATTTACCCAGTGAACGGAGTTCCCGGGGAGAAGTGTAGAGAGAGATGAGAGTGGAGAGGTACTGAGGAGCTACAGAGTGAACGCACTTATAAGTCAATAAGAGGAGTTTGAACTGTATGCGGAAACAGATAGGGAGCCAGCGAAGTGACTTGAGGAGAGGGCTAATATGAGCATAGTGACACTGGTGGAATATAAGTCGTGCAGCACAATTTTGAACAGACTGAAGAGGAGAGAGATGGCTAAGTGGGAGCCTTGTCAGAAGAAAGTTGCTATAGTCCAAGCTAGAGGTGATAAGAGTGTGGATAAGGGTTCTGGTAATGTGCTCAGAAAGGAAAGGGTGAATTTTGGTGATATTATAGACAAAGAAACAACAGGTTTTACCAGTCTGCTGAATATGTGCAGAGAAGGAGAGAGAGAGGAGTTGAAGATGACACCAAGGTTATGAGCTGATGAGACAGGGAGGATGAGAGTGTTATCCACGGAAGCTTGCTCTTGGTCATGTTTAGTTTCAGATGGCAGCAGTAGACTAGAGGCATCAGCTGTACACAAGCACTGTGGAAGACAGCTTTGTACTCTAAAAAGTGAAGAAGAAGAAAAAAACCCAGTTCCTGGTAGCAGAAAGGAACTGTTTAGTCCTGTAACTGGAAAAACAGCTGTCAAGAGGATTGGTTTCTCAAGTGAGATTTTTGAAATTGCCTCTCAAAGCACTGCTATGTTCGTAGCCCCTACTTTCTCCTACTGAAAATCAGCACTGCAGGTTTCTTAAGGCATCAGGAGTGTCAAAAGTGAGAAGCAGCCTCAAGCCTTCCTCCAGAAACCTGGTCACTTCACAGCTCTGGAGGATATAAATGGCAAAACAGGAAAACTAGGGCTGGATTAGCTGTTTCCAGAGATAAGTACATAAGTATTGCCATATTGGGACAGGCCAAAGGTCCATCAAGCCCAGCATCAAGCCCAGTGGTCACAAATACCTGGCAAGATCCCCCAAAAAGTACAAAACATTTTATGCTGCTTATCCCAGAAATAGTGGGTTTTCCCCCAAATCCAATTTAATAATGGTCTAAATGTAATAATGGTCTAGGTCCAGATGCTTAGGAATGGAGTCAGTAGAGCCCTAGGCTTATTGCAGGTGGACACAGGTAGACAAGTTGAATTCTTTTACTTGTTTACAGACAGGGCACTTGATTTCAACCTACATCCAATAAACACAAAGTAAAAGGTAAACAACACTGGGTTTGAAAATGTTGATACTGATGTTTTATTTTTCAGAATAGTTCACAAATCAAACAGTTTAATTCCACTGATTACATGGGCTCCTTGAAACAGCTGTTGCAAAACATGGTCCATGTTGGGACCCACTAAGGAAGCCCTGTATTCAAAAGATGGGGGTGGGGGGGGTGTTTATTTTTTTGACACGATTGCACTGTTGGATTATGGCACATGGGTGTGTCACAAATATGAATATGCAATGATTACATGATGATATAATGGACAATGCAATTGACCTGTTTGGTCTGTGATGGTCCAGTAAAATTTATGAGCACATTTCACCAAATATTTCTGTGAATTTTCTATGGGATTTTGTTTTCATTTATGTTTATGATTTTCCCTCAGAGTGAGTCTTATATATAATTCCTCTCTTGTAATTGATATTTTAAACAATATGCACTTTTTCAGACTTTTCACCTAGCATCTTATTATAAAAGTAAACCCCCAAAATACAAGCAAACACAAAGCAGATATGTGCAAATGTGCATCCCCCCTCTGCTTCCTATCTAGGGACAGAGAAAGTATAAAATATATAAACCACTTTGGTTGTATCACAGAAAGGCTGTATATCAAGAATCTAAAAAACATAAGCATAGGTTTTGACATTTTTGTTGAATGGAATTATATTCTAACATGAACTGGTCTGTAAAGCTGCTAACAGCCAAATGGCTATAGAAACATGTACAGTGGTGGAAATAAGTATTTGATCCCTTGCTGATTTTGTAAGTTTGCCCACTGACAAAGACATGAGCAGCCCATAATTGAAGGGTAGGTTATTGGTAACAGTGAGAGATAGCACATCACAAATTAAATCCGGAAAATCACATTGTGGAAAGTATATGAATTTATTTGCATTCTGCAGAGGGAAATAAGTATTTGATCCCCCACCAACCAGTAAGAGATCTGGCCCCTACAGACCAGGTAGATGCTCCAAATCAACTCGTTACCTGCATGACAGACAGCTGTCGGCAATGGTCACCTGTATGAAAGACACCTGTCCACAGACTCAGTGAATCAGTCAGACTCTAACCTCTACAAAATGGCCAAGAGCAAGGAGCTGTCTAAGGATGTCAGGGACAAGATCATACACCTGCACAAGGCTGGAATGGGCTACAAAACCATCAGTAAGACGCTGGGCGAGAAGGAGACAACTGTTGGTGCCATAGTAAGAAAATGGAAGAAGTACAAAATGACTGTCAATCGACAAAGATCTGGGGCTCCATGCAAAATCTCACCTCGTGGGGTATCCTTGATCATGAGGAAGGTTAGAAATCAGCCTACAACTACAAGGGGGGAACTTGTCAATGATCTCAAGGCAGCTGGGACCACTGTCACCATGAAAACCATTGGTAACACATTACGACATAACGGATTGCAATCCTGCAGTGCCCGCAAGGTCCCCCTGCTCCGGAAGGCACATGTGACGGCCCGTCTGAAGTTTGCCAGTGAACACCTGGATGATGCCGAGAGTGATTGGGAGAAGGTGCTGTGGTCAGATGAGACAAAAATTGAGCTCTTTGGCATGAACTCAACTCGCCGTGTTTGGAGGAAGAGAAATGCTGCCTATGACCCAAAGAACACCGTCCCCACTGTCAAGCATGGAGGTGGAAATGTTATGTTTTGGGGGTGTTTCTCTGCTAAGGGCACAGGACTACTTCACCGCATCAATGGGAGAATGGATGGGGCCATGTACCGTACAATTCTGAGTGACAACATCCTTCCCTCCGCCAGGGCCTTAAAAATGGGTCGTGGCTGGGTCTTCCAGCACGACAATGACCCAAAACATACAGCCAAGGCAACAAAGGAGTGGCTCAGGAAGAAGCACATTAGGGTCATGGAGTGGCCTAGCCAGTCACCAGACCTTAATCCCATTGAAAACTTATGGAGGGAGCTGAAGCTGCGAGTTGCCAAGCGACAGCCCAGAACTCTTAATGATTTAGAGATGATCTGCAAAGAGGAGTGGACCAAAATTCCTCCTGACATGTGTGCAAACCTCATCATCAACTACAGAAGACGTCTGACCGCTGTGCTTGCCAACAAGGGTTTTGCCACCAAGTATTAGGTCTTGTTTGCCAGAGGGATTAAATACTTATTTCCCTCTGCAGAATGCAAATAAATTCATATACTTTCCACAATGTGATTTTCCGGATTTAATTTGTGATGTGCTATCTCTCACTGTTACCAATAACCTACCCTTCAATTATGGGCTGCTCATGTCTTTGTCAGTGGGCAAACTTACAAAATCAGCAAGGGATCAAATACTTATTTCCACCACTGTATGCACCATGATATCAGACAACAATCTGTCAAATTCTGATTACATTATATAGAACACAAAAATAATACATGAAATAAAACCATGAAAATTGCAGCAAACCAACAATAGGAAGTCATTTTCAGCTGAACTGAAGTGGACCATTTTTTTTCCTAGGTAGAATTTTAGCAAGGACACAAAGCTCTTCTACAGATTACCAATATATTTGGTAACATTTAGACAGCTTTAACAGCTACCATTTTACAAATCCTCCGAAGGAACACGGTCTAGTAGTTAGGTGTTTTCTTTTGTTGTTGTTATTATTATTATTATAGTATTTCCAAATACATCTTAAGAAACAGGATATCCAATGGTAACTCATACACAGGAAAAAAAAACATTCCCAAAGTCCACCAGTGGGAAGAGCTGGAACACAATTCACATAATAAAGGAAATAAATTAATCACTAGCATGAATAAATCACTGGCCTGATTTAATCCAACACCCTTAGAAGCCCAACTAGGAGGTGGGGGGAAAATTATCCAACACCCTTCCTCATTATCCCTGATCTTTTATAATGAATTTGGTACATAGCAAACGTAGGAAAATTCAGGAAAAGATATAGAAGATAATTCCAAACTTTTGAGTAAGGAAAGCTTTAAGTATTCCAGCTGCAGAAATCATTCTGTTAAAAGGAAAATTAACACATCTTAAATTATCACAATGCCAACTATTTTCCACAGTATCAAATTTAGATCTCAAGAAATTATTATCCTTAACCAAGGCCAAAGCTGACTCTTCCAACTTCTCAATCCTACTCCTGTGAGAATCAAGTTTCAGTGTTCACCCTAATTTTTCCTCACCAGACAACATGGATTTTAGCGTTGCTATCATTCTGCACAATTTTAGAATGGAACCTTCTCTAAGTGGTATGGATAGTAATTCTCCTTTAACTGGTTTTACTGGAAACAACAGAAGAGGTTCTAACCTAGTAACAGATGAACTAGATTCCAGTGTCACTTTACAACCAATTCAATGATGTACTTATTTATTTATTTAAGCATTTATATACCGCCTAGATCTAAGCAGTTTACAGTTTCTTCAGGTACTGGCACTGTCCCAAATGGGCTCACAATCCTATGGGTGACTAATAAATATAAATACATGTTTTCACTTTTTTTTTTTTACAAATAAATGTACTTTTTATTAAGGTATAAAAATCACAAAACTAACAAAACAATAAAATCAACATAAAAATTTGAAAATCCATAAGCTTAAGCTGTGGGCACTCACAGGGCAAATTCTATTAAATAGGCGCTAACATTTGAGTACTCATTACACATGTAAATGTTTAGAATAAAGGCATTTATGCACATATCTGCTATTTGCAAGGTAAGTGCACACATGGGCAGAGCATGAATGAGGCTGGAACCTATACATGTAATTTACAATACTATGAGTTACATGCCTATCGATGACATTTAGGCACAAGTCTTTACACCAGCTCTATGGCTCTATGGATATATATGTGCCTAATTTTTAGGCACATATATATATATATATATATATATATATATATATATATATATCTCCAATTAAGCTAGTATTCTATACAGGAATTTAGGTGCCTATATTCTTCTATAGAATAGACTCCTACCAGGTGCTTTGTTAAAGAACTGTTCCCTAAGTGCCGGCGGGCTAGCTCTCAGGCAAGTACACAAATGCAAAAACTCACATCAAGGCGGTCTTTTACAAAGGCGTGGTAGTGTTTTTAGTGCGCACTAGAGACACCCATAGGAATAAATGGCTGTTTCTAGCATTTAGCGCATGCTTATTTTTAGCATGTGCTAAAAACGCTAGCACACCCTTTGTAAAAGGACCCCTAAATCTCCAGGAAACAAAACCTCAATATTTTGACCCCATCTTGAATTTTAAAAAATAATTATTACTTTTGCAATTTTTGGACTGAAGTTCCTTCCTAGTACTTGAACTTTGGAGTAATATTTTATTTCTTTTTAAAAATTAATTCCATTTCTTTCCAGATTTAGGTGGCCCCACTGGGGTAGTCTGGGATAAGCAGATGTGGGAGGGGGGGTACGGGACCTGGTTGGGGTTGTTGTTTTTTTTATTTGCTTCCTCATGGACATGTGGGGAATGGTGTGCTTGGGGGTGGCCTGTATGAGTAAGGGGGAGGGATGCGAATGTGTTGGATGGGGGTGGGAGGTTGAGGGAGGTAGGGGGTTGGCAACCTTTTAGTGTGCTGTGGCTGGGGTTTGGTGATGCGGTGGTGATTTTAACATGGTGGCTGATCCCGCTTTGGATAGATCTGGGGGAGGGGGCAGCAATGTTGTGTCTTCTTCTCAGGGACTCCCTTTGCTTTGTAATTTGCTTGATCTCTTGGATGTGTGGAGGATATTGCACCCTTCGGACAAAGACTATACACACCTCTCAAGAGCCCATTCCTCCCAGTCTCAGACAACTTGTTAGTATCTCGGAAGGTACAGGAGGCAGTGATAGGACCATATGAGGTGTCTGATAATGCTATGATCTGAATGAAGCTCTCCCTGGCAGATTATGACTCTCCTAGGGGGATGTAGAAATTTCCAGTTGAGCTGTATCATGATGAGGCTTTTTAAGAGTTTCTTTTGGCAAAGTGGATGGATTATAAGGCCTGTAATCACCTCCATGAACAAGACCCGCTCTTGTTCTGGGAGGTTGCTAAGGCAGTGTTACGTGATGAAATTATTAGTTACCATAGTCATAAACGTAAATCCCAAGATCAGGAAATCCTCAGACTGGAAGCTAAGATTCAATCCGAGGACCGTATTTTTGCAGCTTCCCCTACCTTGCCTAATAAACCAGCTTTTAAGTACTCAGACAGCCTTGAATGAATTGCTCCATCTTAGAGCCAAAAAGTCAATTCACTACTAAATACCAATTCTGTAAGAATGGGGACAAAAATGGGAAACTGCTAGCCCGAATGATTAGGCAGTGGGAGGGCTCTTCCAAAATTTTGAAATTGCAGAGGAGTGATGAGAATCTAATTTGATCAGATGGGGAGATTTGTGATCTTTTAAAACCATTCCACAAGCAACTGTACTCGCGTCCCCTGAGCTTGGCTTGGAGGGTGATATTTACTTGACCAGTGTAAGTGTCCCACGGCTTTTTCTGGCTGAGTGGGATCACATGAGTGCCCCTATTCGGTTAGTGCATCTTACTGATGCTCATGAGTTCCTGGCTGTCCTATTGGACAGCTTCACTAAGTACAGGGGCTTTTCAGGCTTCAAGCTTAACTATCAAAAATCGGAGGGGTTGGACCTAGAATTTGGAGAGTCTTTTCCTTTTTGCTTGTTTCTGAGGTCCTTTCGATACCTGGGAATCTTGTTGCCTATGGATGTTCATCATCTGCACTCTTTAAACCTTCAACACTTGTTTACTCAGACTAAAAAACATTTGATGGCTTGGACACAGTTGCCTCTTTCTCTGAGTGGGCATATTAGTTTATACCAGATGACGATTTTCCCCAAATGGTTGTATGTTTTGCAAGTTTGCCCCATCAGATTACCCAAGAAGGATGTGAAGAAACTGTATAGTTTGGTTGGAACATTTTGTTGGGGGTGGGGGAGAAAATCTAAGTTGTGACTGTCTTATCTTTAAAGCGGTTGGAGGATGGGGGGTCTGGGCCTGCAGGATCTGAGGAAGTACAACCAGGCATGTCTTCCTCAACATCTGAAAGATTGGTTGCTGGGTTCTCATGATTATACTCCTAGAACGATTGAATCAACTTTCGGCCCTGGCACACTTTAATTACCTGCTCCCTTTGGGCTGTCGCCTAGGGAGATTCGATATAGTTGTCTTTTGAGACCCCTCAAAGAACTTTGGAAAGATTTCATCACATTGTGAGGTGGCTGTGCTTCTTGTACTTCCTTAGTGCCCCCTTATGTGGTAATAGCGAATTTGTCCATGGCTGGGAGAATGGAGTTTTTGTTACCTGGGAGGCAGAGGGATTTTCTTTCATTGAGCATTTTTTGCTACTGGACGGCAGGATGTACTCTTTTTGAGATCTTCCCTCTCAGCTGAAGAGTTGTGGGGGGAGCTTTTTTTTTTGCTTACTGTCAACTGATCCATTATGTCCATTCATTAGATTTATTGCCTGTGACTATGCCGTTGCTTTCTTTTCTGGGGTTTCTGAAGATCGGGTAACAATTTCTGGATTGCATAAGGCCTTTCAGTCCTTGGACCATGCTTGAGATTATGATTTTCTACGGCAAGCATGGGAAGGACTGCTTAATTTCCCCAGGCTGGTGCGGAGTATGTCAGTTTCAGGTTATACAACGAGCTCATTTTTCCCCTCAGAGGGCCTATAAAGCTAAGATCATAGCCTCCCTGGCTTGTGCAAAGTGTGGAGCAGAGGAAGGTACCTTATACCATGTTTTTTTGGGATTGTCCTAATATTGCATCCTTTTGGGACGAAATAACTACTATATTGGATGATTGCTGGGCTCTCGTATCATCCTTTCTTTTGCAACCTGGATCTTGCATTGTGAGGGAGGTATGGGTGCCTGGGGTCAAAGTCCTAAATTATTTAGTCATAAAGCAGCCCTGGTGGGGAACGCCCTGGAGGATTCCTCCCACTTGCAGTGGAGAAATCAGCTGAATGCCCTTATGCTGTGGGAAGCCAGGGAGGCTCATGTTACTTATAAGTGCTCTAAACACTTTCTAGTGATTTGGTCTGCCTATATTCAGTCGCTTTACCCACGGGCTCGGAGTCTCATTTTAAACAGGTTGCACATTAATGCTTCATAGTGCTTTCCTACAGGGGCTTTCTGAGTTCACAGTTCTATTAGGTTCTCATATGGGGGTGGGGTGGGGTTTGGGAACGGGGGGTTGGGAGACTGGGAGATTTTGGGGGTCTGTTTGGGATGGGATGGGGTCAGGTGAAAGCTATTTTGATTCCAAGCCTCCTTCCCTCGTTGTGGGTAGGTATTTCTTGGTAAACTTTGATTTCATCTAAAGCATTTCAAGGATGCTGTACATACTAGCTATGTTACAGTTAGCTGTACATTTGTTAGCTGTTTCTTGCCAGTTGATGGTTTGTAGAATGTATCCTTGCCACTTTTTTTCTTGTCATTTTCTTCAATAAAAATATTTAAAATATTTTTTTCCAGATGGTTTACAAACATTGCCAAAGCAGGCAGATTAATGGTATTGAGTTTCCAGCAGAGTCAGGTGTCAGGATGCTATCCCTCTCCATGAAACAGGTTCTCGATCTCAGCCAAAACCAAAGCTTGACCATTGTCATTTCATAGGTCAGACCCTAAAGTTAATTTTAGCCAGTAGGACGAAATTAGGGAAATACTACAGATTAAAAAAAAAACCCTATTCCAAAAATCTACACACCAGATGGTTGTACATACTGTTCTTAGGTATCAGGGTGATGCCTTCACATTTTCAGTTTGACAAGTCAATGCAAGAGCACTTCTACCATAATACTGGAGGGAAATTAGAATAAAGATATGAAAAAAGATTGTAACAACGCAAACAGCAATATTGCTTCAGAAATGAAATATAAGTCAGAACAGCAAAGAATAATATTGCGGATTTTGCTTAACTATCAACTCAATTATCTAAAACATAATAAGAATTGCCGTACTGGGTACTTCCGCCCCCCTGTGCACAATCCAGTGTCTTTCCCTCCCCTCCTGGCCCTGCCCACAGACGTCTGGGGAGACATTCACCCCTTCTTCCATAATGAAAACAATTGGGAGCAATTTTATTTGTTGCATTTGTATCCCACATTTTCCCACCTCTTTGCAGGCTCAATGTGGCTTACAATACATCATGGATAGTGAGAAAGAGAAAAGAGTAGATATTTGGTGTTACAGAAGGATTTGGGGTTACATGGTAATCGAATACATGGTAGTAATATAACAGAAGGCATTATTAACATTTCTGGATATATGTGGGAGTTTCACATGTTTTGGTCTTTGTGGTATATCTTGTCGAAGAGATGGGTCTTTAGTAGTTTACGGAAGTTGGTCAGTTCATAGGTCGCTTTTAGGTTGAGTGGCAATGCGTTCCAGAATTGCGTGCTTATATAGGAAAAGGTTGATGTGTGCATTAATTTGTATTTTAGGCCTTTACAGTTGGGGAAATGAAGATTAAGGAATGTGCGAGATGATGTTTTAGTATTCCTGGATGGTAGGTCTATCAGGTCTGACATGTAGGCTGGGGCATCGCCATGGATGATTTTATGTACTAGGGTACATATTTTGAACGTGATGCGTTCTTTGAGTGGGAGCCAGTGTAGCTTCTCTCGTAGGGGTTTTGCACTTTCGTATTTTGATTTTCCAAATATGAGTCTGGCTGCTGTGTTCTTTCTTGGAACACTACATTTTAAGCACAATTTCCCCACTCTGACAAAATCTTCAGTAAACAGCAAACAATCCTTCATATAACCTTTCCAAAAGAAGAAAAAAACAACAACCCCTTCCCTCTTTTAATTCACCTTTCATGCCTTTCATAGTTACATTCCCACACAAGACATACATTAGGTATAAAACAAGCTGAGTACATCAAGAATACCACAAAATGGCTGACTCAGACTCCATCATCACTAATGGGTTCTCACAGCAGTGAATGTCCACAATCAATCTAATACTTTTATAAAACACATTATTGGAAAAATTCAATAGTGGTTTTGCTTAGTTTTGAAAATCATATGATCTCCATCTTTTATTTCAATCTTATTGCATTAATTTAAGTCTTCTAGGCTAAAAACACAAAAGCTGGGGAAAGACCCATTCTGCTTTGTGTTTACACAGCATACATGAAGCAGGACTCTTGGATGTTGACATTAGCAGGCAGGGTCGGTTGTGCTTTTTTGCTTTCCCTGCTCACTCTGGTAAGTGAAGCTATCCACCTGGTGCAGGGTGTTTCTTTACAGACTTTTAATGCTCAATCACGCCATTCCATTTGAATAATAATTCCTTCCAGGGTTTTCTCTTTTACAAAGTTAAATAGTTTTCACCCATTGTATGTACTCAACGGACATTAAATAATAAAATGCTTTGTTGAGTGAACCTCAAACAAATGTTTGTCAGTGTGGAAAACAAAAAATCCTTTGTGAAACCTAACATGGCCATGAAACCTTCCAGCAGTGTTTGAAGGAAATTAGGAAGGTGTTTCTGTCCTTCCTTGCCCCAGCTCCAGCCTCAGTTATAGGCTCTTTCTTGTAACGCCTTTCATTTTACAGTATGAGCACTCCAAGGCCAGCTTAACCATTAGGCAGACTATACATTTGCCTAGGTTGGCAGTTTGTGGCAAGCAGCAAAAAGCAGCTGCAGTCATAGCAAAGTAATAGCTGCTAACAGCCAAACAGAGATTCCAAAAACCATCAGTGTGTACTTTTACCGGCAGGGAGGGTCAACAGTTTTCAAATTACCCAGTATTATGTATTGTTAGTCCAATTTAAAAATTGTTTTATTTCTTTTTTTGTTTGAATATTTTTATTATTTTAATTCAAAAGCTAAATTATAAAATCAGCTGAAAAGAATTTACAAAACAATACCAATACCAATTTATAATAAGAAAAACCATAAAACCTCTCAAGCCTCAATATAACGATCCTCCAATCCCACTGTTTTTGTTTTCATTTAGGTACCAGAAAGCACCTGTCCGTTAGCTGGGTAAATTCCATGGTAGAAAGCTGCTCTCCGCTCAGTTGGTGAGGCCAGTTGCAGAGTTCTACAAGGCAGCTACATTTTGCCACAGGGAAAAGGGGAAGGACAAGGAAACTACATGCTGGGATTTAATTTTCAAATCCCTGTGCATATTTTGCACCTATGGTAAAACAGGTTCATTGGTATTTTTGCAGCTGCCCTCTTCTACTGATGCTGTCCACTCTTGTATGAGTTTTAAGTATGATGCAGGGGCAGAGTCATAGAAACATAGTAAATGACTGCAGATAAAGACCTGTACAATCCATCCAGTCTGCCCAACAAGATAAACTCATTTTACATGGTATGTGTTACTTTATATGCATACCCAAGTTTGATTTGTCCTTGCCTTTCTCAGGGCACAGGCCGTAGAAGTCTGCCCAGTACTGTTCTTGTACTAAGTTCTGAAGCTAACGTCGAAGTCACTGCAGAATCTGTAAATGCATGCTGTCTCAAACGTGCTATGCTCTGTGACTACTGCCGCCACTAAAAGAAACCACTGGGCAGAACAGAGATGCTTTCCAAGCAGCTGCAATGACTGGGAATGTTATGTACAGCAGCTTGAGAACTGCAACTGTCCGGATCCACTCGACCATATCTGAAGCCATCGGAGACATTTCCTCCTTTATGCTGTATTCCTTCCTCGCTTTTCTCCTCTTGCCCTCTCTCTGCTGCTATCCCTACTCTTTTATCTCTTGGCCTTCTACTTTACATCTGTTCCTTTGTATTCTCTCTCCTCGACTTCCCTGCACCCTCCCTCAGATAACTCTTCCTTATATGCCAGCTGCAGTAGCTTGAGTAGAAAACTGCCACTTCCCATCTCCCCTGCATGACTGAATTCACCCTACACAGGAGAACCAATCAGTGGCAGGAGATCAGCAGAAGTCTACTCTGATCCGCATGGACATGAAATATAGGTTTTTGGTTGTCCCTTGGGCACTGTCCTGAGCGAATGCACAGATGATAGCCCAATTGCACCAAGCTTCACTGCATCAAAGAAGCTTAAAAAAAAGGTTAACACACCAGCACCCTAAAATCAACACAATGGATTCCCTTCGGAGGATGCACTGAGACAAACAACATCATTTAACTATGGGTTCCTGTACCATCATTCTAACTCCAAAGCTAAAACAAACTGGACACCAGGGTTAAAAAGTAGAACACTTTTTTTCTTTAATTATGAACTTTTTAATATTTATGCATTTACTAGTAAAAAAGCCCCGTTTCTGATGCAAATGAAACCGGGGCTAGCAAGGTTTTCTTCTGTGTGCATGTGGGAGTGTGTGTGTCCCTGCCCTCTGGCCTCTCTCCCCTCCCCCCTCTGAGTCCTTCACTGTTACAGAGCCAGCGATTTGATTTCGTGCTCTGCTGTTTTCCTTCACTGACTGTGTTACAGAGAGGACGGGGCAGACACTCATAGGGAAACCAGATATCTCACCCCCTTCACACTTCCGGCTGGAGGCTTCATAGAACGTTGGTGTTGCCTTTTATATAGAGAGATGTGTATTCATATATAGAGATCAAATGGTTTCCAAAACATAGTTATGACACCAAACAGAGTTGTAATATCATTGTCTAGGGTTGTGACTACATTCCTGTGGACTTATAAAAAAAAAACCCACAAGAAAACACAACTATTTCCAAAGCTGGCACCACCTTCCATCGTGTTGCCATCTTACGTAAATAGCAAAGCAGTGACTTCTCAAAGACCAAGTGTGCTGCTGGCCAAGAAGCAGAGAACAGGACCATTGCTTGGTAATAAATACAGCTGCGCAATATACACCTACCTTCCTCACCTGCTACCAGCCTAAGCCTTGCAGGACTAGATTTTCTATATAGTGCCAAAAACAAGGAGGGCTAAAAGCTATTTTATAAATGGTGCTCCAAGTTGGGCATCGATTATAGAATGATGTTTGGCGCAGGGATTCGCGCTCCATTCTGGGCGCAAGGTCTTACACCAACTGAAATCTGGTGTAAATTCTTGCACCTAAATTAGGCACAGATCTGCCTTATTCTGAAACACTGCACACAAATTCCAGGAACGCCCTGACCTGCCTATGCTCCTCCCATGGTCATGCCCCCTTTTTGGATCCATACACATCTTTATAGAATAGCAACTACAAAGAAGCTCATATAAATTCAAATGATCACCAGTTAGCACCAATAATTAATTGCTAGTGCCCAATTATCGGTGCTAATTAGCTCATTATGCAATTAAGTTGCAAGCACAAATTGGTGTCATATATAGAATTAGGGAGATTATGGGGCTCATTTAAAGTTCCATAGGTTACTATGCAACTTTGCAAGTGTAAATGCTTAGAAAATACACCTTCCTGTGTGATACTTTTTCTGGCCAGAACCACTTCCTTGAGAACCCCCCTCCCCCAATTCTTAATTCTAAATACCACTGCTGTCCATTCAGACCTCAAAATGTGCTGGGGTTGCAGGTTTGCTCAATGCTCCTACAGTCATTAACCCCACCACCACCACCAGCCTGGGTAGAAAATGTGCCAGTATTGCAGCCAGCTCCCTTTCTTCTTCCAGGACAAAATATTGCTGCTGAGGCTCCAAGGAAGGAGGAGGAGGAGAAGAAGTATATGACTCAAAGTTCCACTTTACTCTCAGAGTACCCCAGGCTCTGACAGAGCAATAGCTCAGTGAGTTTCAGAGGGGAGGTTCAGCAGGGAAGGATTGGAGAGGGGACCAGTATGTAGACGGGAATGCGAGAAAAGGCAATAACAGAATTGGCTGTGGAAGATGTAAGCAGAAGAGTTGGAGTGATGAGAGGGGGAATCCGTGCAGGGTGTGCATATTGGACTAAGGAAGCAGAAGGAAAGACCCCTAAGGGATAATTCTATAACAGTGCCCAGACTTCCTCTTATGTGCAAGCCCGTCTGTCAAATACCCGCTATGTAATATATGTGTGTACTTATAGAGTAACACTTAGGCAGATTTTGGCATTTACACATGTATGTGCAAACACATGCCATTATTCTAATGAATTTTGCATGAATCAGCACATAAGTGTAAGCACTCGGTTTATATAATTACCCCCCTTAGAGCCCAATACTGAAGCACAGCAGTCACATTTAAATTTAAAACTGGATATTCAACGCCAACAGTCACATACCAGCTGTCACTATCCGGTTACTGGCCATATTCAGACGTCTATCTATTGAACTGGATAACCTCAGGCTCTACTCAAGTTCCAACAAGAACTGTCCTGGCACTCAGGACAGGTTTAACCCTTTGATAAGCCCTGGGCAAGCATGTTATAGGATTCTCACTTTAAATAAGGTGCTCCTTCCTATTTGGCATCTCTCATTACTCTACATACTCAACTGAGAATTTTTGACATCCAACTTTATCTCTCCCCAGGACGATCCACTTACTTAGAATCTATGCATCAGCGTGCTTTTTTTTTTTCCCTTGCCCCAGTACCCTGGAATGCTATGACCTTGAATTTGTGTACTGAAAATTCCTGTCCAAATTTTAAGACTGCTTTAAAGACCTATCTTCTTGAACAAGCATTCCCAGTACTATACATTTATTCTTCCATTCTTTTTACACCTGGGACGGGGTGTATAGGAATGGATAGTATAGATTCTTCTCAGGCTTTCTTAACTGGACTATGTGATTTGGCTTTCCTTTTTTACTATGATTTTATTAATGTAATACAATTTCTCCTCAACTTCTGCTGCCAACAGTGGTGGGGAGAATAGACAAACCACTTTGGGTAGAGCTGATTCTGGTTCCTTCACCTCCACTTTTCTTTCTGCCAGCAGCTTACTTACCAGGGTAAAAATCTTCATTAGGAACCATTGACTTGGCTCATTTGGTAGTCCTTTTCCTTATCAATTGGGCCATAGGACATACCTAGTTTGACTGTGCTTTAATCCTGCCCTGCTGGCACTGTCCAAATAGTGCTCTCTCTCTCTCTTTCTCTCTTTCACCAGCACTGCTAACTGGATAAATGCCTTTAAATATTACCCCCTTATTTGCCAGGATGGAAGAAAGGGTGCCATTCAACAGAGAGACTGAAGAAGAAGAGGGCCTGGCTTTAAAGAAATGCAAAGTATGGAAAGAGAAAGAAAGAAAGAAAGAAAGAAAGAAAGAAAGAAAGAAAGAAAGAAAGAAAGAAAGAAAGAAAGAAAGAAAGAAAGAAAGAAAGAAAGAAATCCAAATCTAAGACAAAACAAAACAAAAAAAACAACACAAAACATACAAATCTAGTGTGTTTGGTAAAGTCAGTGAGGAAGTGGGTGTTACAGTTGCTCTGGGAGGGGTAATGAATGCTGTGCTGCTGTGTACAGTTGCTATTTAGGGTGCAGGCTACTCTTCATGTTTTCTGCTTCTTCTTTCACAGCTTCTCCATTTCCCCCATCCTTACTCTCCTATCAGTGTACTACTACTACTACTACTACAAATCATTGTAATACAAATCATTGTAGTACAGATTGGAGTGTACTGCCCCATTCCAACTCCCACACTCTCCACACTCCATACTGGTTGCTCTCTGGGGTCAAGTGGTTCGAAGGGGAAAAAGTATGGGAAGCTCCAGTACAGATACACAAGGAAAGTAACCATCTTATCAGTACACCTTCAGAAAAGCAGCAATTTCTTCTACCAATTCTGCTCTTTTGCTGATAGCGTTTCCTTCCCCCCCCCCCCCCCCCCCCAGTTGCTTGAATGGTGCTGTGAATTTGGTGCCCAAATAAACTTTCCTCCTGTCCTATTTCTTCATACAAAAGCACAAATACCCTAATTGTCTGAAGATCAGGAGCTTTACATGCCCTTTACGGAGCCCAAGCAGAAAAAAAGGCTAATTCATATGCCTGCTCAGCACTGACCTTCGCTTCCTCGTTGATGTCCCATGTGAAGGAAATAGCATTATACGCAATCTCCTCAATGTTATTGATGGTGTTAAAGCTTTCTTTATAATCAGCTGTCAAAATAAAAAAATAAAATCATACCCACATACACAGTAAAAGTAATGTCATTGCAGTTCTAGAAGCTTTCAGGCGTTTAAAGAACAAAAATGTTCCTGGGTGGCTCTTTCACCACAGAAGGCGCACAAGTCATTAAAAAAAATCCCAGTGATGGAAAAACACAGGGCAAAGCCAGTGACATTAAACATGACAGGGTTCCTGTGCCATGCCCTGTGGCAAAGAGGAGAAATGTCAACCTGGCTGATAGGGGGAGGGGAAGGGGGAATGTCCTAAAGGAGTTTAATAATCAACAAGTATTTGTATGTGTAGGTGATTTAAGTGGATAGTGCTTAAACCTGCTCTATTCACCACAGGCCAAGAAAGATGGGACTGCTCATTCTGTAGCAGAACTTGGAAGCAGGCCACAGCCTTGCCTTGCCTGCCAGCAGGTGGAAGTTTGCAAAGGTTTCTTTCTAACAATGCCAAAGGCCTAAGCTAACTTAGAGTTATAGATCAATGGCCCTGTTCCTCTCCACATTTCCTTCTTGTCTGTGGCTTGTTCAGTAAGACCTCCCGATGGGGTTGCAAAGCTTACAGAAGACCCTGTGGACTTTGGGCCCTTGCAAGACTTCCAAAGAGCTGACAGCAATCATTAGTTTAGTTTAGCATTTAAATATCACCAGTAAGAGGGAAAAGGTGAGCTTCTCTTACCTATGTCAATGCACCTTTGTTTTGCTGTGTGCTGCCGCGAATGCCAGTACTTCCAGTGTCGCAACTGATCCTCTCGGCCTTTGTCTTCAGCAAATACAACCATGATCACGCTCTATAAACACATAAGCACAACACACACACACAAATAAAAAGAAATCTAAAAATCTTACCAAAAACCAAAGCATTGAGGTTATCACAAACATTCAATATTGCGAAAGATATTAATTATTATTTTATTTCAAGGCTAACAAATAATTGTGTATTGAACAAAGAAATTACCCTTTCTTCTCAGAATAAATATTTAATGTTGTTGTTCCTTTAAAAAAAAAAAAACTTCCCTAAAACTTCTCAGTAGCTTACCCTGACTTTGCTGATAGGATGATGGATTCCCTTGTTGCTGCTTACTTCCTTCAGTGCAATTGGGTAAAACTGACCCTTATTTAGATACGTCATTGTACTGTCACCTGGTTTCTGTCGAAGAGATTTTGATGCTTCTAAGGTATATTCAAAGTTGTTCCTAGAGAACAGGAATTACACTGATCATACTTTTACTTGTTTTCTCTTTACCAAGGTGAATACCCATGTCTGCACAATAGAGATAAAAACATGCTCTAGAAAGAAGAGTCTGGAATATTTTTTCTAAGAAACATTTCTGGTAATGTTCCCTTTTAGTAAGAAAAGTTTACACTATAGCACATAGCTCATCTGAGATCTCACAAAATTAGCAGGCACGTCTAAAAAATTATAAAGGATTTACTGTCCATCTATAGTGAAACGCTAAAACATAGTCGATGAAATGGATTCTTTCTCAAAATATTTAAAAGGTTTTATATCCTAGAATTTTTTTTTTTACATTCTGCAGCTATGGGAGAAAAAAGTTTATTAAATCAGGTGCCAGATATCTGTCTCGTCTCTCCAAATCATTTCCCCTCTTTCCACACCTTCAGATCCCCGCAGAAAGCCCACAGACTCCTGTTCCTTTCCATGCAGTACCCTGCTCTGTGGAATTCACTTTTGTTTCCTCAGGAGGCTGCTCTGAGTACATGTGTTACTCCTGGGGGAATTCTGCACAACTGCACAGCACAGAATTTGTGCAGAATTCTGTACTTATTGTGCAAAATTTTGTAAAGGTGCCACCATCAGATCTCTCCCCAGTCTGTCTTCCCCTCCTCCGCAGAGATCACAAGGCAGGAGGAGGAGGAGGAAACGAACCGCTGCACATCGGGTCACTTCCTCCTCCTCTGCTGGATTAGACCAGATTAAAGTGAACCGAAGGGGTCCCACAGTTCACATAAATTGTCATGTCTAAACCAGCAGAGGTGGAGGAAGTGACCCAATGTGCAATGGTTCATTTCCTCCTCCACCTCCTGCCCATGATTTCTGCAGGGGAGGGGGATAGCTGGCATTATCTGCTCCAAATGTACAATGAGGGTTGGAGGGGGGCAGGCAGGCAGACAAACGTGAATATGCCATGGGGAGGGAATGGGCAGAAAAGGTGAATGTGTCACTAGGGAGGGTGGGGGGAGCAGACAAAGGTGAATGTGCCATGGGGAGGGAGGGTGGGAGCCAGAGCAAGGCGAACATGCCATAAAGGAGGTGGCAGAATAAGGTAACAGTGTGCCATAGGGAGGGTTGGAAGGGAGGCAGTGCAAAGTGCATGTATAATGGGGAGGATGGGGGCAGAGTGTGTGTGCCATGGGGAGGGTGGGGGGGCAGAGCAAGGTGAGTGTGCCATTGAGAGGGGGAGTGGGAGCAGAGCAACAGAGAAAGGTGAGAGTGTGCTCTGGGGTTTGGGGGGGGCAGCAAAAGCTGAGAGTGTGCCAATGGGATTTTTGAGAGGGGGCACTGCATACAGGAGAAGACTTTGGGGGCAGAATTATGAGTCTTGCTGAGTTACAGGGAGATAGAACTGCAATTGGAGTGAGAGACAGAACTGGGGAGGCTGGAGTTTGAGGAGGGAAATGGAAGGAGGGAATTTCAGGCCTTAGAATGGGGAAATTCTGTGCAACAACACTATAAATAAGCAGCACAGAATTTTACAGAATTTTCAAACATTTTGCACAAAATTCCCTCGGAAGTATTTTGCATGTATAATTCAAAAATGTTATCTTCTGATGTTTTTTCTCTTTACAAGAGCCTCAGCTGAATTTTCATTGAAGCTGAGGTTAGATACATGCTCTGAAAAATCAGGCACTAACTACTTCATAATCTTATGATAGTTGCTGACAAATATTAATGCCCAATTTTCCTATATCATTCAATAAATAAATAAAATAGTCATTTGGATTCATGCATTGCCTGGTAAAAATAACATTTCAGGAAGACACTGCAGTTCATAATACAAAGTAAGAGCAAGAAACACACAAGAACATACATATTACCTAGAAACGGTGTCGAAAACATAGTCTTCTGCACTTATACTACTCATACGAAGATTTAAGTCAGCAGGAAAGAAAACCTAAAAATTAAAAAAAAAATCATTCAACTGGCAGCAAAGCCAAAAGAAAAAGGAAAAATTAAGGGGCCTCACTATCAAAGTGCATTAAATGTGAGGTTTAACGCACTATAATGCAAGATTTTAATGCATAGCAAGTTCAAAACTAAGGCTGCATCAAGAAGGGGCATTTCCACTATTATTTATTGCAGGCCATGCATTAACATTCAGATTAACATGCAGTAATTGCTCCCAGTTAATGCAAAAGCACTTACCCTCGGATTCTATATATGGCGCCCAAATTTGGGCGTGCTCATGAGATGTATGTGCAAATTAAACGAATAATGAGCTCAGAACCTTCAATAAAACTGGGTGCTAACAACCAATTATTGAAGTTAATTGACACCCATTAGAATTTGTGTGCGTATCTGGCTGCACATTATTCTGTAAAGCAGTGAGCCTATCTCCCATAATGCATATCTCAAGAGGGGGCCATGGGAGGGGACAGGGGCATGTCAATTTCAAAAGTTTGCATGCCTAGTTATAGAACAATGGGTCAACATGCCCAACTCGGTTGCCACCATTTGCACCATGTGTCAGAAGGCATAAGTCTGACACTTAGGGGCCATTTTACTAACCTGCAGTACAAAGTGGCCTACGGTAGTGTGGGTCCGTGCTTTTGGTGCGTGCATTTTTTACCGCGGCTGGGAAAAAAGGCTTTTTTTTAATGAGGGAGGTAAACGTCCATGCGCTAAAATGAAAAGTAGTGCATGGCTATTTACTGCCTGATCCCATACCACCAGCCATTGACCTAGCAGTAACAGCTCAAGCGCTACTCACACAGTAATCATGCAGCGCACGCCAATGTGGCCGAGCTGTCAGTTACCACCGGGAATGCCCCTGCAGTAGAAAATAGGAAATTATTTTCTTCCACGGGAATCAGCGCATGGCAAGTTTGGAATTACCGCCAGGCACCCACTTCTTCATAAAAAGGGCCCCTAGTTTGGGTATGGGAATCAGCACTATGGGGTCCTTTTACTAAGCTGCAGTAAAAAAGTGGCCTGCTGTAGTGTGGGCACGTGTTTTTAGCGCACACTGAGCCATTTTTACCGCGTCTGGGAAAAAGGGCATATTTTTTTAATGGACTGGGGAATGGACGTGCACTAAAATTAAAACTAGTGCGTGCCTATTTACGGCCTGAGCCCTTACTCATTGATCTAGTGGAAAGGGCTCACACACCAGGGGCGTATCTGGACTTCGGCCCGGGGGGGGCAGAGCCAGAGTGAGGGGGCGCATTTTAGCCCCCCCCCCCCCGCCATTGCCGGACCCTACCCGCCACCAACTTTGACCCCAAACCCCCCAAAGACAACCCTCTCCACCCCCCTCCCGCCGCCAATCCTCCCCCGCCGCCGTCTTCTACATTTGCTGGCGGGGACCCCAACCCCCGCCAGCCAAGGTCCTTCTGTTGCAAAGCTGGCGGGGGACCCCAACCCCCACCAGCCGAGGTCCTTCCGTTGCAAAGCTGGCGGGGAACCCCAACCTCTGCCAGCTGAGGTCCTCTCTTCCGTTGCAGGAAAGCTTCCTTCAGTTTCAAATTCTGAGTCTGACGTCCTGCACGTTGTACATGCAGGACGTCAGACTCAGAACAGGAAGCTTTGCTGCAACGGAAGAGAGGACCTCAGCTGGCAGGGTTGGGGTCCCCCGCCAGCAAAGATAGGCGACGGCGGGTTGACGGCGGGTTGGCGGCAGGAGGGGGGGGTGGAGAGAGTAGTCAGCAGGGGGGTCCAGGGCCAAATCTAGTGGGGGAAAGGTCCCCGTGACCCCACACACACTACACGTGTGGTAACCATTCAGCGCATGCCAACTGCAGATTACCACCAGAAACTAAACACACGGTGGAAAATAAAAAAATTATTTCCACCGCCAGAATGAGCACGCCGAATCCAAAATTACAAGCGGGGGGGGGGGGGGGTGCGCTAACCTGGTGGTAGTCTCGTTTTGGCACGTGCTGCATGCGCATAGGCCCTACCGCAGCTTAGTAAAAGGGCCCCTTTGTGCAATGCTGTAAAGGGCATGCACCCTTTATAGAATGGTGCTTAGCGCTGATCTATTCCAGCAGCCATTTTTGAGCTCAATTTATAGAATCCAGCCCCTAGTGCCTCCTTTTTAAGAGGTGGTAAGTGGCCCCCATTAACGCTACATTAGGCCTGATCCACCCTAAAACACCCATGACCCTCCCATTTCCGTGCCCCCTTCTTGGGCTGTGTATAAAATTTAGGTGCGGCTCCCTTTCCTAAATTTACACATGTAAATGCCAATTAAATCTAATTAGTGCCAATCGCTGCTTGTTAAAGCGCCAATTATTGGCACTAATTGGCTCGTTATTCAGCTAAATTGCACCCGCAAATTGGGCAGGCGCCCAAATTTGAGCGCACAATTTTTGGCAACTTTTATAGAATTAGGGGGTAAGTGCAGGGTAAGTGTAGTGCATTAAGGGGCCCTTTTACTAAGCGGCGGTAAGCCCACCTCAGGCTTACCGTGCACCAATCTGGAGCTACTGCCGGACAAACGCAGGCGTCGGCAGTAGTTTCATCCCCAGCAAGCGGTATTTCCGGTGCTAGCAGAACAATTTGATAAATACTTCCACAGGGGGGTTACCTGGCGGTAATCGGGTAGTGCCGTGCGCTGCCAAGTTACCGCTGACTTAATGCGGAAGCCCTTACCGCCAGCTCCTCCCCCTCCCCTCTCGCAAGGCAACGTGATAAGAAGGGCCTCAGCGTGTGGCAAAACTGGCCCCCACCACTAGCCTAGGGCCCTTTTTATCTCAGCTTAGTAAAAGGGCCCCTAACTGCCAAATGCCTTCCACACCCATTCTGCACCCGTGCCATGCCCCTTGACAGAGAAATTCACAGAATTTAAGAAACAAGCAGTTTAACACTCAGTAACAGGCAAACTATCACAAACCCCTTAATGTGGTCATGCAAAGGTGGCATTTTACTAAAGATTAGTGCATGCTATCTGCAGCAGGACCCATAAGAATAAAATCAGTCCTCTGGCAGATAACATGCTCTAGCCTTTAGTAAAAGACCCCCTAAGGACTAGATTCAGTATACAGTGCCTAAAAAATTGGCGCAAAAAAATAATGCACTTAATTGTATTCTATAAATGTCACGTAAAGTTAGGCATGGTTTATACAATATGCCTAAGTTAGGCGTAGTTTACAAAACACGCCGAAGTGCTTAGTCTGGTGATTAAATTTAGGCACAGCTATTTACATCAAGTAAAACTTGGTGTAAATGCCCATGCCTAATTTATGCGTAGGTCGGGCATATTTATTTATTTATTTATTTATAATTCAATTATACATCTTGTCAAAGAAGCATAAAGAGAAACAACTAAATTTTAAACAAAGCATTCTATATTTTAGACAGACTACCTGTCTCAGTAAAGGAAATAATAACTTTTACATTGACCTCAAAATTGAAAATACTTAACTAGATCCAAGACAAAATTTAACAAGGAAAATTTTTTTAGACTTTTAAGGTCGGGCATATTCTATAACAGTGCGCATTTAGGAATGCCTACGAACCGCCCATTCCACACCCATGGCCATGCCCCCTTTTCACATCCATGTCTTAGAATTTACACACATCACTTTATAGATTACGCCTAACAAGTTGTGTATGTAAATCAGTGGCGTAGCCAGTATGGGGCCACGGGGGCCTGGGCCCCTGCAGATTTGCCTCTGGACCCCCTGCCGGCGACCCTCTCGACCCCCCTCCCGCCGCCAACCCGCCATCGCCAACCCGCCGTCGCCCACCTTTGCTGGCGGGGTACCCCAACCTCCCGCCAGCCGAGCCAAGGTCCTCTTCTTCCCAATCCCGCGCAAGGCTTCGTTCTAGTCTGATGTCCAGACTCACAGAAACAGCTTCATTCTGTTTCTGTGAGTCTGACATCCTGCATGTACAACGTGCAGAATGTCAGACTAGAACAAAGCCTTGTTTGGGATTAGGAAGAAGAGGACCTTGGCTCGGCTGGCGGGGGTTGGGGTCCCCCGCCAGCAAAGGTAGGCGATGGCGGGTTGGCGGCGGGAGGGGGGTCGAGAGGGTCGTCAGCAAGGGGGATCAAAGTTGGTGGTGGGGGGGTTCGGCAATGGCAGGGGGGGTTCAGCAATGGTGGTGGGGGGCGGCGGCGGTGCCGCTGGGGGGGGGCTAAAATGTGCCCCCTCACCTTGGGCTCTGGACCCCCCTCCCTCCGAAGTCTGGCTACGCCCCTGATGTAAATTCTAATTAATGCCAACTGGTGCCGATAATAGCTTGGTAGAAGGACCCCTAATATTGCAGGGGAAGATGGTGTGAAAGATAAGATACAGCACAATCTGATTTCTGTCCTGAATCATAAAGTAATGTGGTTGCCATGTTAGCCCACTTGAATTCACAAATAGAAAGGATAAAATTAATAACATGATAACTTTTTATTGAAGTAAACACATTTCTTGACTGGCTTTAAAGAGATATCAACTTATATGGGGGGGGGGGGATTTTTTTTTTTTTTGCTTTATTCTTATTTAACAATCTAGAAGAAAGATCCAGCTTCCTTAGAAAATCAGTGTTAGCATTCCACCCCCCCCCCCCCCTCCACCAAACTCACGCTGCACCTACACATCCCAGGAACCATCATCATCCTTCAAACAAAGTAGATTGTTTTAAAGATTATAGGGTTTCATGTTTGGGCCTAAGATTCCTTCTTCCTCGTAGCAACTGCTCAGCCTTAGTGAAACTGTAGAAGCCTCATGAAGGCTTCACACCCCCTTCTTGGAAAGGATTTCTCTGTTTCTGTGCCTAGGGCAAAATTCTATTGAAAACAGTCCTTAGTAAGCTCTAACAGATGACTCTACCTGGCCTGCATATAAATTGATTTCCTTCAATAGCCTCTAATAATTGTACATTTGTTTCTTTGTTTATCAAAAAATTTAAAAAAATCTCTAAAATATGAATTTCAAAAAGTTAGAATCTGAGCTATTTCCAGAGACAGAACAAATTAAGGGGTCCTTTTACTAAGGTCTGCTAATAATTCACATGCACTAAATACCATGCACCCCATTATATTTCTATGGGCTGCAAGACATTTAGCCCACACTAATCATTAGCACATGCTAAATCCATTACAGCACTGACTGGAAGGGGACATTACAAACTGACTTCATGCACAGGCAGCCATGAAATACACCATTATCCTTCTTAGAATTTTCACCCAGTGACCCCATCCTTTCTACTTCTGGTTTCTACAGTACTAAGTTATATTTGGTGTAAGTGGAGAGGAATGTTTCAGGGGAGTTGGAAAGGAAAGGGAAAGCAGAAGGATGGGAAGAGGGGTGATCGTCAGGTGAAGAGGGAATGAGCAGGAGAAAACAGAAGGGTGTAAGTGGAAAAGAACCTTGCAGAGGAGATGGAAAGGATTAGAAACTGGACAGAGAATGAGAGAAAGCAGAAGGATGGGAGAAAGGGTGATCATCTGGTGAAGGAAGAGGGAATGAGCTGGAGAAAAGGAGAGGAACCTTTCAGGGGAGATGGAAAAGAAACCTGGAGCACAAGTGTGGAGGGAAAGCAGAAGGGTGGAAGGAGGGGTGATCACAGAATAGGAGCTACAATTCTGCACAAAGCGAATGGAGAAGGGTCTTATTTTTTTTCTGGTTTACTTGAAGAAGGAGAAGCCAAGCTGCCACCGAGTCCACCACAATTACTGTCCTCTAGGCTCAAGCCTGGTCCGCTAACGCGGAAAAAGGAAGTTACCTCAGAAGAGGGCGGGCCGCGGGAGAGAGAAGTTCTGGTGTCAGCAGCATCGTCCAATATATCTCAAAGAGGTTAGATTTATCTGCTGGTACTGCCCTGCCTGCACACCGGAAACAGGATGGGAGGGAGTTTCGGAGATAGGAACAGAGCGCCTCAGAAATGGGAACTGAGCGCCGAGCATAGAAGGGGAGGAGAGAGACAGATCATCTCATTTGGGAGAGGGAGGTGGGCATGTGGCACATCACATGGGAGGTTAGCACTGAGCCCTCGGGCACTGCCCGGTTGCCTGAATGGTCAGTTCGCCCCGTAAGAGACAGTCCCTGCTCGACAGAGCTTACAATCTAATCAAAACAGACAAACAGGGCAAATAAGGGATTATGAAGTCATAAAACAGACATGGGTACTGAACAAGTGAATAGGAGTTAGGAGTCAAAAGGTGGACTTTTAGCCTAGTTTTGAAGACGGCCAGAGATGGAGCTTGACATACTGACTCAGGAAGTCTATTCCAAGCGTATGGTGCAGCAAGACAAAAGGAATGGAGTCTGGAGTTTGCATTGGAGAAGAAGGGTACAGATAAGAGAGATTTTACCTGATGAACAGAGTTCTCAGGAAGGAGTGTCGGGAGAGATATTGTGCGCAGTTCTGGTCACTGCATCTCAAAAAAGATGGTGGAATTAGAAAAGATACAGAGAAGGGTGACAAAAATGATAAGGGGATGGGACAACTTCCCTATGAGGAAAGGCTAAAGTGGCTAGCGCTCTTCAGCTTGGAGAAGAGATGGCTGAGGGGAGATATGATAGAGGTCTACAAAATAATGAGTGGAATGAAACGGGTAGACATGAATCAATTGTTTACTCTTTCCAAAAATACTAGGACTAGAAGGCACGCAATGAAGCTACAAAATAGTAAATTTAAAAAGAATTGGAGAAAATATTTCTTCACACAGTGTGTCATTAAACTCTGGAATTCGTTGCCAGAGAATGTAGTAAAAGCAGTTAGCTTAACGGGGTTTAAAAAAGGTTTGGCTAGCTTCCTAAAAGAAAAGTCCATAAGCCATTATTAAAAAGGACTTGAGGAAAATCCACTGCGTACTTGTAGTCTGGGACAGACCAAAGGCCCATCAAGCCCAGCATCCTGTTTCCAACAGTGGCCAATCCAGGTCTCAAGTACCTGGCAAGATCTCAAAACAGTATTATGCTGCTTATCCTAGAAGTACGCAGTGGATTTTCCTCAAGTCCTTTTTAATAATGGCTTATGGACTTTTCTTTTAGGAAGCTAGCCAAACCTTTTTTAAACCCCGTTAAGCTAACTGCTTTTACTACATTCTCTGGCAACGAATTCCAGAGGAACTGCAAACCTTTTTTAAACCCTGTTAAGCTAACTACTTTTACTACATTCTCTGGCAACGAATTCTGAGGAGCTGCAGAGTGAATGCATTTGTACATCAATAAGAGGAGTTTGAACTGTACGCGGAAACAGATAGGGAGCCAATGAAGTGACCTGAGGAAAGGGCTACTATGAGCGTAGTGACACTGGCAGAATACAAGTCGTGCAGCAGAATTTTGAACAGATTGAAGGGGAGAGAGATGGCTTACTGGGAGAGATAGCTTAGTGGCTTAAGCCTGCTGGATAATCTCTGAATATGAAGTGAAAGTGAAGAATAGAGCTATATCAAACCCTAAATTTCTATAGCATCATCAACATACACAGCACTGGACATGATAAATCACACCAATGAAGATCTCTGCTCAAGCAGCTTACAGGCTACATTTGTACAATGGGAAGCTAAGTGACCTCTCCAAAATCCACAAATCATTACCACTATCACAAAAAAAGAACCCCATATCCAAAACCAATTCTAAGCAGATGTGTTTCTTATACAAAAATAGGTGGGAAAATGTGGGGTACAAATGTAACAAATAATAATAATAATAATAATGAGTTATTCTTGCTGTTATCTTTCTTCTTTACTCCTCATCTGTTTTGCATGTAGTTCAAACATCTCTTGCTCTGCTTTCACTCTGCAGCTCTTCATTACATTTAGGGGGGTAGAGGGGTCCCTAATCCCCCATGCCCATCCGAAAACATGTCTATGTAAACACATTTCATAAGGCTTTATTTTGTCTCCATATCATGACTGAATTGTAACTTCCAAGGAGCCATACAGAAATGAGATATAGAAATGAATGGCAGTAGTACTAGTACAATTAGACGACAATTTTCAAAATAAATTTTCATGCATAAAGGGGGGAATTCTATAAATGGTGCTCAAAATTAGGCAATGTTAATTGGGAAGGGGCTTTATTCATCATTCACTGACCTGAACAAATGTATTCATTATTAAGGGGTCCTTTTACAAAGGTGCGCTGAAAAATGGCTTGCAGTAGCCTGAGTGTGCGCCGATCCACTTTTTCAGCACACCTCTAAAAAAGGCCTTTCTAAAACTGTTGCCAAAGTGGACGTGCAGCAAAAATCAAAATTGCCACACATCCATTTGGGGTCTGCGACCTTACCGCCAGCCATTGACCTAGCGGTAAACTGTCACGCGGTAACCGGGCGGTAATGACCTACGCAAGCCAAATACCACTTTGCGCACATCCGATACGCGCGTCCGAAAATAAGTTATTTTTCAGACACGTGTATCAGACATGCGCCAAAAATGAAACTACCGCAAGAGCCACTCGGTAGCCGGGTGGTAACTCCTTTTTGGCGCACATTGGGCACGAATAGAGCCTTACGTGGCTTAGTAAAAAGGTCCCTAATTTTTTTTGTCTTTAAATCATTCCCTGTAATTTCCGGGGCAGTGACATCTTCAGGTTTAAATGGAGCCATCCTGACTTCCGGTTCGCCAGGGCGTCTTTTTTCAGCTAGAGTTTTTAGAAATGGGTATGTTTGTCCTTACCTTTTCTAATTTTTTTTGGTGAGAATTTCAGCTTTAAGTTACACTTTAGTGATTTCAAAAAATAGTGACTCTTTTTCTGTTTTCAGGGACGTTCACAATTGCAATGAGATTTTAGTTGGGTTCCTTGAAACAGCTATTTAGTGAAATGTGATACATGTCTAGACCCAATACTCTACACTTCAACAAGTTAAGTACTTCGTTCCTATTTAAAAAGCACAATGTATGAGTTGGCATCATAAAATAATTGTGGAATGTGCAACGGTTACATGGCCAAGGATATAATTTAAGGTCAGCAGGTCTGTGATAGTCCATTTGAGAATATATGAGAACATTTCTAAAAAAATTCTTTTGGATGATTTGCTGATGGTTTTGTCTTAGTTTCTATCATATGGGAATAATATTTTGACAGTGCTTAATGATCATCCATTAGTAAAATTTATTTACCTCTGATTATTTTGTGATGGCTCAAAATTAGGCACCAGAAAAATTGGCACTAAGTGGTATTCTATAATAGGCATGCACCCTTTACAGAGTATCCCACAGAGCTGATCCCTGCACCTAACTTTAAGTGCCAGACTTACACCTGCTGAAACCTAGTGTAAATGCCGGCATGAAGCAGTATTCTATAACTACACGTGCAAATTTCTGGAACGCCTCTGACACACCCTCTTTTGAGCTATGCTCCATGCCTTATAGAATAGTACAGAGCCAGATGCGTGCCAATTTATTTATTTATTTATTACATTTGTATCCCACATTTTCCCGCATAGCAGTAGGCTCAATGTGGCTTACAGGTTCCGGAGAGGAGAGTACCAACTCCGGGAATATATACAGAGTGGAAAATAGAGTAACAGTAGGTGGTGCAAGGAAGCTGATAAGGTTCCGGAAAAGAGAATACAACTCTGAGACGAATATATAGTAGCATATAGAAAGAAGTAATCCCAATGAGGCTGATAAGTCTCCAGGGATGGGACAACAGCTTCTAGTGAGCAATACAGAGTTAGAATAAGGGTAGAAGTACATTTAATTATAACTGGAGTGGTAAAATTCGTACAGTTTAAAGTAATAGGATTATGTGGAAGGGATATTGTTCATTTCTTAGATTGAAAGATGTGATGCATTGTTCATGAATTAGTTTGGGTCTGCTGGGTAGGCTTTCCGGAAGAGGTAAGTCTTGAGGTCTTTTTGAAATTTTAGACCGGTGTTCGCAGTTCTAATGTTTCTAAGTAAAGCGTTCCAGAGCTGGGTGCAAATGTAGGAAAAGCTGGATGCATATGTTGATTTGTATTTTAGTCCTTTACAGTTTGGGTAATGCAGATTTAGAAACGTTCTTGATTATTCGATGATGTTTCTAGTTGGTAAGTCGATAAGTTTGGTCATGTAGGTTGGGGCCAGACCATGGATTATTTTGTGGACCAGAGTGCAAATTTTGAAGATTATTCGTTCCTTGATTGGTAGCCAGTGCAGTATTTCGCGTAGGGGTTTAGCACTTTTGAATCCTGTCTTTCCGAAAATGAGTCTAGCTCCCGTGTTCTGCGCAGTCTGGAGTTTCCTTAAGATCTGTTCTTTGCATCCCGCATATACGGCGTTACAGTAGTCAACATGTGATAGTACCATTGTTTGAATTATGTTACGGAAAGTTTCCCTTGGAAAGAATTGTTTGATCTGCTTGAGTTTCCACATTGCATGGAACATTTTCTTCGTGGTGGCAGAGGCTTGGCTCTCCAGGGTTAGGTTGGTGTCAATAGTAATTCCAAGGATCTTCAGTTTGTCCGATATTGGAAGAGTATGTTCCGGGGTTTTTATGGATGAAGGGAGGTTTGTTTTGTGGTGAGAAGAGAGAACAAGGCAGTGAGTTTTTTCCTTGTTGAGTTTGAGCTTGAATGCCGATGCCCAAGCATCCATTAAGCTTAAACTAGTCTTTACTGCAACAGTGATTTCTGTAGGATTAGAGTTCAACGGTATGTAAATGGTGACATCATCCGCATACAGAAAAGGATTAAGATTATGCTTGTATAGGGCATGAGCAAGGGGGATCATCATCAGATTAAATAATATGGGTGAGAGAGGTGAACCCTGGGGTACTCCGCAATCGGTACTCCATGATGGTGATATGTTTGAGTTTGCTTTTACTTGATAAGATCTCGTGGTTAGGAAACCCTTGATCCATTTGAGTATATTCCCTCCTATGCCTATCTTGTCGAGTATTCTTAATAGTATATAGTGGTCAACCATATCGAATGCACTTTACAAGTTGAATTGCAAGAGGAGTATGTTTTTACCTAATGTGATTTCCTTTTTGAACTTGGCTAGGAGAGTTACCGGGACGGTTTCCGTACTGTAGAGAGATCTGAAGCCCGACTATGATTCATGAAGGATTGAGAAATTGTCGATGTATTCAGTAAGTTGTTTAGCTACAATGCTTTCCATCAGTTTGGTTGTAAGTGGGATGGATGCCACAGGTTGGTAGTTGGTGATATCGTTAGTTTTCTTTTTGGTGTCTTTTGGTAATGGTGTGAGTAGTATATACCTTTGTCTTTGGGGAATATGAAATGCTGGAACAAGAAGTTGAGGTGGGAGGTAAGTTCAGTGATGAATCGAGCGGGGGGGGGGGGGGTTCATCAAATAATTGAGGCAGGTGTCCAATTGACAGTAGGCTGTAGAGATCTTATTGGTTGCTACTGCTATTGTTTCTTGTTAACTTAACTAACCAATTAACTTCAGTACTTGGTTGTCAGCACCCAATTATTGATAGCACAGACTCATCACTCAATTAATTTGTGCAAACATCTTGAACCTGTGCACCAATTTGGGTATGCACATCTGGGCACCATATATAAAATCTGGGAGAAAGTGACTTGTTATAATACTGCTTGAAGTTTGTGCGAGTAAAAGCTGTATCAGGACGCCTACTAACAGCACTGGTTATAGCGCTTATTTCAAACCTATTCTATAAAGAAAAATGTGCACCTACATATATTTATATAATTATGGCATATACTTTTCTGCTAGTACTGTATAAGAGGTCAACTGTAGATAAATGACTAGAACACCCCATTTGCGCACCGTCCTACTGCCTAAAAGTAGACGTCACCATATTTAATTACCCCATAATGCCATTTTATGCAAGCGGAGGCATCCTCAGTAGTGGAACTGAGGTTGGGTTTGGACTCAGGTGCATACTTTCAGATTTTCAACATTATGCACATAAATGCTCTTGACAATCTTCTACATGCTGAATTGCAGATGTCAATATTCATGGGTATTTTCAGTGGGATAATTTTCAGAGAAATGACGAACGCAGTGAAATGTATGCATGTATTTAATGCACAATTTAGGCAGCCACTTAGAAAATTACTCTCTTAGGAGGTAATTTTACGAGAAATTTGAGCATGTAGAACAGCAATTTTACAGACTCAAGTAGGCATTTAAATTCGCCTAGCATATAAATAGGCAATGCAAAAACATACCACCTACTCTTAAGCAATAAGGGGTACTAGGATACTTATGATGAAATTCCATAAAAGCACCTATTTTATCCCTATTTTATAAAGGCAAACACAAGCGTTTACATGTTAATGTTTCTATGATTCTAAGGGCCCTTTTTACTAAGGCGTGCTAGTGTTTTTAGCGCTTGCTAAAAATGCTAGCGCACCTATAGCACGGCTTAGTAAACAGGGCCTTAAGTTCCAAAGATTCTCAGAGTTTATCTGGACACCTCCCTATCATTGGCACCCCAGGTAAACGCAGTAGCTAAGGCAGTTTTCTTTAAATTATACCAGCTTAGAAATATTGGTGCACTGTTAATTGAAAAACATTTCAATTCTGTTTCACTGGTTCAGTTAATAATTCTATCTTATTTAGATTACTGCAATGGCTTATACTGTTTTTTCTAGCAGCGTCTTATATTTCAAGATTGCAGGTCTTGCAAAATACCAGAGCAGAGTTGATATTTGGCTAGAGGAGGTTTGACCATGCCACTCCATGTTTGATAAGGTTGCACTGGCTTCCTATAGAAGATGTTTTTTTTTTAAGCTGGCTTGTTGGGTCTGTAAGATTTTTTGACAGCTCGTGTATCGATTATTTAGTAAAGCTATTTTCTTTTCCATTATCTCGCAGTACATCCGAGGCAAGGGACTCTCGACTCCTCTAATTTCCTTTGTTTCTAGGTGTCAAATATAAAAGTTCTTTGCAGCTAACTTTTGTTTATCAGGCTATTCAATTTTGGTGTTCTTTACCCATCAAGCTTAGGACAAGACCAACATACTAGTCTTTCTACAAAAGTTTCTTTATCTGTTTCAGAAATCATATTTCTAATTTTGTGTCCTTTTCTTGGTTGTGATCTGCTCTGAACCATAATGTTGAGAGTTGGGGGACTACAAGCACCATATCATATCATATCATATGCTGGCTGCTAACCTCAGTAGTATGCAAATTCAAATACACAGATTTACATCTGCTCCAAAGATGGTGTAATGTATCCACATATTTTATAAAACACATGAGCATTACAACACTACACTCAAATTAAACCCCTGGGAATGCCTATGCACGGTCTGAGTACGTGTGTGTGCAATCCTTCAGTGCAGACTCTCCTATGTGCACATACAGTTTCATAAAAAGGCTTTTCCACATGTAACGTAACTGTGAACGTGGAAGAAAATTTATAAAATTATACGCTATGTTGCCTTTATAAAATAGTCGCAACTCTAAAGTGGACTTATTATTCACTTGAATGTGTAATAACGGGGGGGGGGGGGGGGGGGGGGGAAGGTCTCATTTGCCACTGGGATATGTTACTGAATAGAAACTGGGCAGCTAACAACGCAAAAATTGCCGGAGCCAGTGTCAGCTGGGATTAAATGTCCCGCCAGAGTTGTCCCACATCTTACATCACTGCAGGCGCCAGCAGGCCTCGATGACACTCCCAGTCGGTGGAGGGTGGGCTCTACCAAATGCCCCAGGATCATGACATGCCTGGTTCTGAGGTCATGGTAAGACCATGAAACCATTTATCATAAATCTGTGTTCTACCCATGAAAATAGTTTGTAAAATTACCCTTCACATGTGCAGGGTGAAGTATGGGCAGGATCAGCACTGAGGTGTGCATCTCATATAACACATGCTTGAAAACTGGTTCTTACCAGCACATGCATGCACAAAATTACTCCTACCGTTGAGCTGATGTAACCTTGGACGGCAGCATTTGCAGAAAAAAATTTTCTATAGGCACAAAGCTACATAAGTTGCCATTACAAATAAATGCAACGTGTGTCTGTATGCCTTCACAGCCTAGGCAACCTGTCTACCAACCCTGTGCTTCATCGTTCTGATTTCCAGATCAATTATAAATATATTAAATAACACCAGTCCTAGTACAGATCCCTGTGGCACTGCACTATTCACCCTCCTCCATTGAGAAAAATGGCCATTTAATCCTACCTCTGAACAATAACCAATTCCTAATCCACAGAAGGACACTGCCTCTTATCCCATGACTTTTTAGTTTTCTCAGGGGTCTCTTATAAGGAACTTTGTCAAAAGCTTTCAGAAAATCTAGTTATGCTACATCAACCGGCTCACCTTTATTTACAAGTTTACTCATGCTTTCAAAGAAATGAAGCAAACTGGTGAGGCAAGACTTCCCTTGGCTGAACCCATGCTGACTCTGTCCCATTAACCATGTTTGTCTATCCTGCTTATAATCGAACGAGAAAAACGCCCAAGTTCCGACCTAAATCGGGAGATGGACATTTATCTCACAAAAACGAATAATGCGGTATAATCGAAAGCCGAACTTTTTCAACTACACTCCATCGCGGAAGCGTACAAAGTTGACGGGGGCGTGTCGGAGGCGTGGTGAAGGGGGGACTGGGGCATGGTTATCACCCGAACAGAGATGGGCGCCTTTCGCCGATAATGGAAAAAAAGTATGCGTTTGTAGCTAGAATTTAGGGCACTTTTCCTGGACCCTGTTTTTTCACAAATAAGGCCCCAGAAAGTGCCCTAAATGACCAGATTACCCCCAGAGGGAATCAGGGATGACCTCCCCTGACTCCCCCAGTGGTCACTAACCCCCTCCTACCACAAAAAAATGATGTTTCACAACTTTTTATTTTCACCATCAAATGTCATACCACCTCCCTGGCAGCAGTATGCAGGTCCCTGGAGCAGTTGTTAGGGGGTGCAGTGGACTTCAGGCAGATGGATCCAGGCCCATCCCCCCCCTAACTGTTACAATTGTGCTGCTAAATGCTTATTAGTCGTCCAACCCCCCAAACCCACTGTACCCACATGTAAGTGCCCCCCCTTCACCCCTTAGGGCTATAGTAATGGTGTAGACTTGTGGGCAGTGGGTTTTGAGGGGGATTTGGGGGGGCTCAACACACAAGGGAAGGGTGCTATGCACCTGGGAGCTCTTTTACCTTTTTTTTTTGTTTTTGTAAAAGTGCCCCCTAGGGTGCCCGGTTGGTGTCCTGGCATGTGAGGGGGACCAGTGCACTACGAATCCTGGCCCCTCCCACGAACAAATGCCTTGGATTTATTCGTTTTTGAGCTGGGCGCTTTCATTTTCCATTATCGCTGAAAAACAAAAACGCCCAGCTCACAAATTGTCGAATAAAACATGGACGTCTATTTTTTGCGAAAATACGGTTCGGTCCGCCCCTTCACGGACCCGTTCTCGGAGATAAACGCCCATGGAGATAGACGTTTTCATTCGATTATGCCCCTCTATGTGTTACATAATTCTATTCTTTTTAATAGTTTCCACTATTTTGTCCAGTACTGAAGTCAGGCTTACTGTTCTGTAATTTCCCGTTTGCCCCAGAACCCTTTTTAAAAATCAGCATTACATTGGCCACCCTCCAATCTTTAGGTACTACGGACAATTTTAATGACAGGTTACAGATCAGTAACAGATCAGCAATTTCATGTTTGAGTTCTTTCAGTACCCTGGGGTGTATAACATCCGGTCCAGGTGACTTATCATTCATTAACTTGTTGAATAAGCTCAATACATCTTCCAATTCACCGAGATTTATTTCAGTTCCTCTGCATCAGCACCCTTGAAAACCATTTCCAGTACAAGTAGATCTCTTACATCTTCTTCCGTAAAGAACGAAGCAAAGAATTCACTCAAGGCTATAGCCTTATCCTCCCTAGTGCCCACTTTGCTCCATTATGATCTAACGGTCCCACAGATTCCCTCCCAGGCTTTCTAAGGTACCTGAAAAAGGTGTTACTATGAGTTTTTGTCTCCATGGCAAGTTTTTCTTTATTTTCTCTTTTAACCTTCTTTACTAGTGCTTTGCATCTAGCTTGATATTATTTATGTTGCTTCTTATTTTCTTAATTTGGATCATTTTTCCATTCTTTGAAGGACAATCTTTTGGCTGTGATAGCCTCTTTCACTTCACCTTTTAACCATGCTGGCTGTTGTTTGCTCTTCTTTCCACCTTTGGAATACATCTGGTCTGGGCTTCCACGATGGCATTTTTAAATAACGTCCATTCCTGATTTAAAGCCCTAACTTGTCATTTATGTGTTTAACTGCTACAATGAGAACCTACAGCCCCACTAATCCACTTCACCAACCCATTCAGTTATGAAAGCCCACCTTCTATCAATACCCTAATAAATCCCTTCCTTCTCTTTCTTCCCTTAATTAATCTCTACACAATACTAACAATACTTGATACACTGGAAAAACCATGTTAATAATACTATGTAAGCCACTTTGAGCCTGCAAATAGGTGGGATAAGGTGGGATACAAATGCAATAAATAATAGTACTTAGGCATCAGCATTTACACCAGTCTTTGACATGGCAACTCAGCGAAAATGCAAACATATTAGTACTGTATAACAGCAATACACGTGATTGCTGTTATACAAATCACACTTAGCACCCAGCAGTTCTGCAACTATCTATGAGAGGCCATTATTGAATTTCCTCCTAAATGACTATATTTAGGGAAATTTCTCCTTCTAGTGGTGTAATGTCACTTATGAGTGCTCATCAAGCAATGCTATCCTTATAAAATATTTGGTATAAAAACAGCCTTCAAATGTACATTATGATGTCAGTTATGTTTCTGTAAAAATATTACATTCTTTAGAATCACTATAATTATTATTATTATTAGCATTTGTATAGCGCTACCAGACGCAAGCAGCGCTGAACACCTGACACAGAAAGACAGTCCCTGCTCAATAGAGCTTACAATCTAAAATAATACAAACAGACAAGACAATTAAGGGCAAGTGCTGGGTGAGAAGGAACAAGGGGGGAGGCAAATGAGTAGTGGCTAGGAGCCAAAAGCAGCAGTGAAAAGGTGGGTTTTCAGCATAGATTTGAAAACAGGTAGAGATGGAGCTACATGACTACCAAACAGCTTATGTCCAATGATTCTTCAACTTTTCATTGTCTTTTGTACACCACCATACACAGGTGTCTTGGAAACCTGGCCTACTAACCTCATAGACAATTAGGTTTGCAGAGCACCCACAATGAAATATCTATGAGATACAATTTGCATAATGTATGCTAATATATCTGATACATATTCACTGCGTGTATTCTGAAAACCCAGCTGGCTAATGGATCAAGAGGTCAGCTATGGAAAACACTGCCATGGACTAAGATTTTAAGTGTTAAAAACTGGTGTGTCACCCATTGAAAGTAGCAAAATCAATAACTGCTGTAACATTTTTTGGATTTTATAGGATTTACAAACATATGAGGATTTTTACTATTCCCACTGGGTGAAGGTAATTTTATAAGGGCAATGCACTTTTAGTAATAAAGTACATGCCCACTCTGGAGGTATTTTAGTCATAGACATACATATATGGCCACATATGTACATAAATTGTCTCTCATAGAATAGATTGGTGCAAAATGCATGCTGTAAAATGATAACATGTACTTTGCCCATAGGCATGCACAGGGGTGGAGCACAGGCAGAGCGCATAAGCATGCAGATTATAAAATGGTAATTCACAAATACTTGTGAGTACATTTACAGCAGCTCTAGGGATGTCTTTATAAAATAGGCTTCATGTAGGCACATTAAAATTTGCTTTAACTAGGTGCCCCTTTATAAAATGACCTTCAATGTGTGCTGTAGGTAATTAATGTAAGCCGCATTGAGCCTGCCATGAATGGGAAAAGCGCGGGGTACAAATGTAACAAAAATAAATTAAAGGATAGTTTTCAAAGCTGTTTATGCAAGTAAATAGATATTTACATACATAAAATGAGAGTCTAAAATTGCCCTCCCTCAATGCAGTTTAGGGGCATAGTTATCAACATGGGCTACTATCAAAGATTTGTCATTTTAGTACTAAAGTGCTATTTTAGCAGAAGTCTCATTTTTTGCAATGTGACCTAGTTACTAATAAATGAGGTTAACAATTATTAGCCTTAACAGTAGCTCACCTTGACAACTCCCCCCCCCTCAAAAGTATGTAATTTATTCTACAGTAACACTACTTTAAACCACATTTAAGAGAGGCACTACTGAAGACATTTTAAAGTCCATGGAGGATGAAAATAGCATGAATTGCATGTTCAACTCTAAGTTCACTATTTTCCATTAACAAAATGTACCAACAAAATCATGTTCTTTCTACCTGTTACAAGTTTCAAAGAGTGACTACAAATGTACAAATTTGCAGGTAGAAAAATACCCACTGACTTTGTCTTAAACATGCAGTTTGAAAATTGTCCCCTTGAATTAATTTTTCTACCGATGATACTGCCAGTTAAGATTCAAATTTAGGATTTAGAATTAAACCAGGTCCCCATGTTTCCAGCTCTGTGCATAGTTAAGCTACTCTCTCCTAGCCCAGAATAGACAAGGATCCCATCTCTGTTTTAATACTGACACTGACAAACAAAGAGGGGCATTTTCCATATGGTGTCTGATTTAGGGAGTTTCATTGAAAGCATCCAAAAATCAAGTGGTGAACATAGCGATTTTAGAACCAGATAAATGTCTATCTTTTTGTTTCAAAAATGGCGATTTGCTAGATGTTGTTGTGCTCAGCGCATCTATCTTTTTGGACCATTTTTGTAAACAAAAATGTCCAAGTGAAAAACACACAAAATCAAGCCATTGGGATGTAGGAGGAGCCAGCATTCTTAGTAGACTGGCCACACAGACATCACAGCAGAGCAGTGGGGCACCATTGGGGGCATTTTAGTGGACCTCACTTATAAGGTCCCAGGTACACATTTCACCCTTACCCTCTTATATTGTATGGGGAGCCCTCCAAAACCCACCAAAAACCTACTGTACCCAACTGTGCACTCCTACAATAGACCTTACGACTGCAGGTGTCACCTATATGTAGATATAGTAGGTTTTTAGGGGAGTAAGGGGGAGCCATTCCTTAATCCAGTGGTCATCTGGTCATTTAGGACACTTTTTTGTGACTTTGTTGTGATTGAAACAGTCTAGACCGAACCGTCTAACTTGTAGTCCTGGACATTTTTCTTTGTTCCATTATGGCAGAAAAACGTTCAAAATGCCCAAATCCCGCCCCCAACACGCCTCCTTCACATTTTGATGAACTGCATACAAACTGCATAGAAAACTGTCTTAAAAATGTGTTTTGAAAATAGCAATTTGGACGTTTTGGAAAAAAAAAAGTCCATCTGCTGCTTTGTGCCACTTTTTGGACATTTTTCTGTTTCGAAAATGAGCCCCAAAATCTTACAGACACTTTGCAATTGCATCTACTATCTCCATAATCCCCAATGGTTTTCTTAAGAATTTCTGGTTTCAAAACTTAACTTACTGAATAATACCCAGGCACTTTTCTGCACCAATCTTCTATTTCTAATTCAAGAGAGTGAGATTTCAAACTTACATAACAATTAATATATCATGTGATACAGAGCAAGCACACTGTATGATTAGCTGGTACAACTCTGAATAGGAAGGAAGGAAGGATGGAAGGTCTGTGTTTGCTTTACCTCCTGCACACCTTCCTTGTAGGTCTCGGAGAAGGTAGAATCAGGTGTCCGTCTCTGTGCATTTGGCGGCTGGGTGCTGGCACTGAACTGGTCATGATTAAGGTTTCTGTCAAACACAACAATACGTTCTACAGGCTCCGAGTGATACGCTGTCGGAGGAATGCCCACCGCAAAAGTGTGAGGCTGGGTCTCTGTTTTGATGGAATGTGTTGGCATCGTTGCAATGGAGAGTGTTACAGTAGTGTCTGGGGCAGCAATTTGCCCCCTCTTATCGATCAGCTGGTTACCCGGTGGAAGAACAATATTAAAAGGCACACTTTTCAGCACCTGCACACGGTTTTCACCAGCAGAAATTAACGACTGTTCAGTCACATTGGGCATACCATTCCTGTAAAGATTAGAGGGGAAAAAACAGGATTACTATTTGGGAGGGTCAGATGCTTTGAAAAACAGAGGGCATAATATTCAGCTGTTGCTGTTGGCGTTTAATTTAAATGCTGGTCACTGTGATTACTTTATACTCGGATTTTCATGCTGTTGTCTGGATACCAGCCAGTGTTGAATATGCAAGCATACCTTGACCACTGGCACTTATCCTGGTACTGGTGATGTTTAGGCCTTTTTTCCTATCCCAATTTTATTCAGTCAATTACCTAGTTAACATATTGAAAATGGACTGGAGGAGTAGCCTAATGGTTAGTGCAGCAGCCTACGAACCAAGGAAACAGGGTTCAAGTCTCACTGCAGCTCCTTGTAACTTTGAGCAAGTCACTCAGGGGTACTTTTACCAAGTTATGGTAAAAAGGGCGGGGGCCATTTTTGCCACGTGCTGTGGCCCTTTATACCGCAGCAGGTAAAAAGGCCAAAACATGGCATGGCCATGCGGTAAGATTTCACCCACCGTGTGGCCATGCAGGGGGGGGAGCACTTAACGCCACCCACTGAAGTAGCGTTGAGGGCTCCCGCACTAACCTGGTTGTAACCGGGTAGCGCAGCACTGCCAGATTACCGCCGGGTTAGCAGCACGCTAGAAAATGGCTAGCTGTTTTCCCTAGCATGGTAAATAGCGCATGCCAGGGCTGGAACTACCACCGGCGCCCGAATTGGCCCCGCGGTAGTTCCAGATTAGCTTACTGCTGCTCTGTAAAAGGGCCCCTTAACTCTCTACTACCCCAAGAACAAAACAAGTACCTGAATATATGATGTAAACCATTTTGATTGTAACCACAGAATGTGATACATCAAATTCCATCTCCTTTTCCTTTCCTTAAAATCACAGCTAACCAGGTAACTGAAAATTCCATTCAAGCTCCTACCTGGATAGCATAAAGACAGCCTGCCCAGATTTCTAGAAGCATTATCCCCCGGATTCTATATAAGATGAACAAAATAGTATGTGAAAATATGGACGCATGCCCATTTTGAGCACACAATTTAATTGCGCTGGGATGTCTGTCACATATATATAGAAGTGGAGTCTTTGCAAATGGCATATACCCAACAAACAAGAAGTGAACCTCTACTTCTTAAAAGTTTCAGCAAATGTTTTTGAAAGCACATTATCCATAACATTCAAGAGTCTAATGACCTTATTCAAAGGATCTATGGAAACATTTTCTGTATAAATAAGGCTACTCAATCCTAAATAGGATCTCAGACTTTGAAATTTCTAACAACAAGCCCAATATAAAGTCTGGATCTTTAATCACTCAAAATTATTTTTAATTCCTTAAAATATTGATTTTAATTTTTATATTTTATAACATTTTCCTGATTTTCGAAAGCTGGGTGTGATTGTACTGCTCTCCAATGGTTTTATAAAAGAGCTAAAAATAATCAGAGAACTATTATTGCAGCCTAAAAACTCAGGTGAAGAGGACATCGGTATAAATACATTTGTCACCAAATACACAATAGGATCGACAAAAGCAGCAGGGGTACCATTGGAGAGTAATACAATCATACCCAGCTTTCAAAAATTAGAAGTCAAGGTTGGCATATTCCAGGGGAAAAACACTGAAAATAGATGCAGATCAAGAAATTCCCTTGGGTCATTTTAAATGTGGCCGACGTAAGATGGCAAAATTTATGAACTTAGATATCATACAGACTATAACAGTACATATTTTGTATGCACAGTTGAATGTTCTTGCCATAAATATTATATTGGACAAACCAAAATAAGAAAGAATGAAAATAGTTTTTGTGTAACACATGCAAAACAGGAAGTTCCAATAGTAACTCATTGTACAGTGTCTCATAACTTTGAGGATTTAAAATGTTGTATTACTGATAAAATTGGAGAAACTAAAAGAGGAGGGGATGGGGGAAATTGTTGCTACAAAGAGAACAAAAATGGATGTATAGACTCAATACATTAGAACCGACGGGACTAAACTTATAGTCGGATTGGAGAGCTTTCTTGTAAAGGAATTCTTTTAAAAGGATTCACTGGAGTAGAAATTCATTCAGATGGCATCATTACAATTAATGTTGGAAGTCTGAATTAACGTCACTGGGTGTTCCAAACCAACCGCAGATCTTCAGCTTATCGAAAGAGACAGTTCACTGGAGAATGGAAGTTGGCGTTTTAGTTAAAAAGTAGCGCAATATTGGGAAAAGGATTAGCATGAGAATGGTGGTAACAATGTATGTGGTGAGCCCTATAAGTTTTTAATTTTTGCTGATGGACATATTCTATTAAGAAGCACTGAAACTGCAATCATTTATTGTTATTGCAGGTTGTGAACACTTAGCGACAGGCACATTACCAGTGGCTCCTGAAGAAGCGGATCTGTGAAACAGAGAGGCTTCGTAGAGCTAAGGGCCCTGTTTACTAAGCCGCACTGTAGGCATGCTAGCGTTTTTAGCGCACACTAAAGCACTAGAGACACCTATAGGAATATATGGGTGTCTCTAGCATTAGCACGCACTAAAAACACTAGCGCACCTTAATAAACAGGGCCTAAGTCACCACAACTGTGTTATAATTGGATGAATTTAAGTAATTATAAAGCAAAAACTATAAAAGCAAAAGAAGCATACAAATCAAATAAAGAGACTTAAGGGAAGTGGAGGATTTTAAACTGATGATGGTGTGAATCATGAGCCTGAAAATAATTAGGTACCGATTGAGCTGAAGTCTTTCTCTTCATTAAAAAAAATGTCATAAAAATTTAAAATTTTAAAAATAAAATCAATATTTTAAGGAATTAAGAAGAATTTTGATTGCTTAAAGATCCAGACTTTATATTGGGTTTGTTGTATAAATAAGGATGAATATGGTGACTCTGTCTCTGAGCAGAAAGGATTCTGAAATGTAATGTATGGAAAGAGAAAAATACCCATACAGAAAAAGAATAATCAAATCATAAAAATTAATTCTTTCCAGGTCAAGAAGCTAAATGCTGACAGACAATGCTTTAAAACACTATCTTAATATCACACAAACCTGCTTATAATCGAACGAGACAAACGCCCAAGTTCCGACCTAAATCGGGAGATGGACGTTAATCTCACAAAAACGAGTAAATCCATATAATTGAAAGCAATGTTTCAGTGCGCCCGTGTCGCTCGTACGTGGACGTAAAAACGTCCAAATAAGAGGCGTGTCGGGGGCGTGTTAGGGGCGGTGATACGACGTGGACGGGTACAACGTATAACGAATAGCGAAAGGGCTCTGGTTGAGCGGGAAGATGGGCGTAATATGATGGACCCGAAATAAAAGCGACCAGAGCAAGGGGGAAATCGTCTTTAGACCCATTAGCGATTGTGTGTAGTTGGAGAGTGGCGATATTGTTGGTGGAAGAGCGGAAGTGGTGGTTGCAGAGAGAAAGCCGAGCGTGTTGAGTACCTGTGACCGTCGTCTGTGTGCCCTGCCTCTTTTTGTGTCTTACCCTTTGACCGTTCCTTACTCCTACTCCTTTGCTCCATCGCCCCCTTCCCCTCCCCCTATCCCTCCCCATTCACACTTCCCACGTGTGTACTCTATTCCCTGACCTCCGTTTGTCTCTGTGTTCCTGTACTGTTTGGCGAGTGAGTGGCCAGAGGGCGTGGTGGCTGGAAGTGAAAGATCTGTGTGTGTTGCTGTTTGTTTGACTACTAGTCCTAATACTTGCACTGGTGGTGGGGATATGGATGCACTTAATGCACTTGTGGCATGCATGCTACACGAAGAGGCCACCCACCGCAGGAGGTATTCACGGCCCCGAGTGTTTAGGCCCCGCACCACCTTCCTACAACTCACTGACCAGCAGTGTCTAACAAGGTTCAGGTTTGATAGGGCCACTATTCGTCAGCTGTGCGAGCAGCTGACACCCCTCCTTCAGCCCCAGACACGTAGGAATAACCCCATCCCTGCCCACCTCAAAATCACTTCCGCTCTCTCTGTCCTGGCCACTGGCAGTTTTCAATCCGTATTAGCTGCTAACACAGGCCTCACCCAGGCTTCTATTTCACACTGTCTCACCCAGTTCCTGGATGCCTTCATAACTCACACCTCACACTACATCACTTTCCCCACCACCCCCCAGGCCCTGCACAACAACATGGCCGCCTTCTATGCTGTTGCTAGATTCCCCTCGGTCATCGGTGTGATAGACTGCACACACGTAGCCCTCAGACCCCCCCGGGCACACGAAGCCACCTACAGAAATAGGAAGGCATTTCATTCTATGAACATGCAAGTTGTATGTGATGCCCAGGGGGAGATATTAGACGTGTGTGCCAGGTACCCCGGCTCCAGCCACGATGCCTACATCCTACAGCACTCGGGCATCTTCCGCAGGTTCGAGCGAGGGGAGTTCATTGGTGGATGGCTACTAGGTAAGTGCAACATGCATGTACCACCCATACTAGACCTCCTCCACTGGGCAACCCTCCGCCCTGGCTTCCTCCACCACAACCCACTATCCAAATCCCCCCGCCCCCCCTGTACCTGCTCCAAGCGATACACACTCATCTATCTCATTCTGCTTTTCTGCAAAGGTGACCGAGGCTACCCGCAGAGGACATGGCTTATGACCCCCCTGATCCACCCACAACCAGGGCCAGAAGAAACCTACAACAGGAAACATCGCAGCACCCGGGGGATCATTGAGCGCACCTTTGGTTTATTGAAAAACCGCTTCCGCTGTCTGGACCGGTCTGGAGGAGAGCTGCTCTACAGTCCAGAAAAGGTGGCCAAGATCTTTGTGGCGTGCTGCATGTTACACAATTTGGCCCAGCGCAGAGGACAGCCTCTCCCAGAGGAGCCACAGCCACCACCAGAAGAGGCCCCAGATGAGCTGGAAGAGGAGCCCCCTCCACCCCCAGCCCACAGAGCAGAGCTCAATGCCTACCAGCTTGGCGTAAGAGCAAGACAAAGACTCATTGAAACAAGTTTTAGGTGAAAGTAAGTGAACATTTATTTGTGACATTCAGTGCATATGTGTGTGTTCAACCCCACCACCACCACCACCACCACCACCACCCCCCTCCCACACCCACCCCCCTCCCACCAACCCTCACCCTACAGCATGTCCCATCATTTTCCCCTTCCCTTCCCCCGTCCCCTCCTACCCCTCCCACGCCCTTCCTTTGCAGCTGGTGCTGCATGGGAAGTCTCTTCACCCTCTTCTGAGCTGCTGCTCCCAGTGTCCTGCTCCCTATCCCCACGGCAGCCTGCGGCTTCGGCTGCACCGTGGAAATCGGGCCACCTTCTTGGTTCTAGTGGTCTGGCCACAGGACCCAGAATGGGAGCAGATTTGGTGGGTGCTGCAGGAGTGGGTGCGGAGGCTGAGGATCGCAATGCCCACCTCTTAGCTGGTGGTTGCTGGTGGTCAGTGGAGGAGGATGTTGATGGCAGGGGCTGCTCCAGCAGCACGGGGGCTGGAGTAGGCGCGGTGCCCTGAGGGCGCAGGTGTTGGATGCTCTGCTCCAGCCGTCTCAGTTGCTGGAGCACCTCCTGGTGGCCTTCACGTTGCGCCTGGAGGAGTTCCTGGTGTGCTCGCTGCTGTGCCTCCAGTGCTTGGCGCTGCAGCTCCAGTTTCTGCTGGCGGTACTCCTCCAAGCGCACGTTGTGGCGGAGTAGTTCGGTGGCCAGCCGCAGGAGTTGCCTCCTTTGGCCGGATGGCCTCTGGCGGGGAGCTGGGCCCTCCTCCTCCTCAACAAAGTCCTCCGGTGCTGGAGGTGCGGCCTCTGCTGGTGCAGGTGGTGGTGGTGGTGGTGGCAGAGGCTGGACAGCTGGTGCAGGTGGTGGTGGTGGCTGGACAGCTGGTGCAGGTGGTGGTGGTGGTGGCAGAGGCTGGACAGCTGGTGCAGGTGGTGGTGGACGCAGAGGATGCATAGCTGGTGCAGGTGGTGGAGGCTGGACTGCTGGTGCTGCAGGCTGTGGAGGTTGAGGCTGGACGGATGGTGTAGGGCGTTGGCCTTGCAGGCCACTAGGGCCGGCCTCCTCCGAGTCTTCACCTGTATAGCACAAGAGTGAGGAATAGTGTTGGTGCAAATAACCCACTTTTGTCTTTCAGCATTCATATACATTGGTATGTCCCCCAACCTGATGACCCAGCAAAGAGATGGTGAGGAGGAATGGAATTGACACGGGTACGAAAGAGAGAGCCCCGCAGGCAGCTGGGTAGAGGTGGTGGATGAGCAGCCAAGAGAAGGACACCACTCACAACGTTGTGCTCAAGCTGTTAGTTGTATAAATGTTAAATTGAACAACATTGCAGCATGTGTTGTGTTACTACTGACTTGCTAAACTGCATAGAACTGCTTTATGACCCCCATTACAGGCTCCTTCAGTTGAATGCATGTGGCCCACACTCAGTAGAGCACAGAGGTCACAGGAGGAACTAGGCACAGTTTGGTAATGGGAAAATAGAGGAGTAGTAGGGAAGGACGGCCCCCAAAGTTCTGCCACAGTAGTAACCTACACACACCCATAGGAGCCAACTGGAAAGTAGTATTGGGGGTGCTAAGCCCAGTGACCAACCCTCCTCCCTGCACAGCTACATGATCTTTCCTCAATATTGGGAGTGCTCACACACACACACAGCACCCACCCTGTCTGCTTGCTCCTATAACACACATGACCACTACCACTACTCAAATAGAGCTTACAATTAATTCAATAAATATGGGCACACAGGACAGGTAAGAGGAAACCCAATGACAACGGTAGGGATAGGGAGTAAGGGTAGAGAGCTAGGGAGTAGGGGTTACCAGGTCACAACAGCATCATAAAGGTGGCCTGTTAATATACATAAAGACAGCCAGAGATACTCCCCCCCCCCCACCTACCTCCCTCCTCCTGCCCCCCACTCCTCACCTCCCTCCCCCTGACCCCAACACAAGTGTAGTGCAGCACAACAGATACCCCAACTGCATAATGAAACACCTACCTGAGTCCTCAGCCTGGCCCGAGGTGTCCAGGGAGCCAATCCCGTGGATGCCCTCCTGGGGTAGGAGGGAGTACACCATCAGCTCCATGGGTGTAAGGTTGGCAGTGTCATTGCCTGGGGGATTGGCCCCCGCCTTCCTGCGAACATCCCTCCTCAGCTTCCGCCACTTCCTCTTGCAGTCCTCCACGTCTCTCCCAGCATGGAAGACAGCATTCAGGCTGTCCCGTACTGCCTCCCATTCGCGCTGCTTTACTGTTGCTGCCAGCCTCTGCCCTGTGGGAGCAAACAGACTCCGGTGGCGCTGTACAATTTCTTGGACCAGGAGCTCCACCTCTGCCTCGACAAAATTACCCTTCCGGGTCGGCGGCATGCGTGGTGGCATTGTACCAATGGGGTTTTCGAAAATACGGAGTGGGCGTTTATATAGGCGCCAAGAACGCCCATTGAGACGGGGGAATAGGCATTTCTGATATGGGCGTTTCTTTTTCAATTATACACATAATTCCTAAGCGTGCCCAGCTCAGATAGCGATTAGGAACACATGGTTTCGATTATGAGTAGATAAGTATGGGCGTCTCCACCTGCCTTCCCTTTCTTCATTGCCATTTTACCTGCCATTTCCTGCACTTAGACCTTGCCCGTTGTTCGTAATAATCATTTACAGGGTTTTACCCTCACTTATATGAAGGTATGTGTTTAGCTAAGTATGCTTGGGTACACCTGTGTATTTAGGGGGGGAGGAATACTTGTTGGCCCTCAGCCACCACGCCTTCCGTTTCCTGTCTTCCACATCCCCTGATGCTCCCTTCCTTTCTCACATTCTCTCTGCCTGGTTGTAGCAGGCAGTGTGTGGGGGCCAAGAATTTAGTACAGTCGGCCCACATCAAGCACCCCTCGGTAAGGGTCATTTCAATCAAGGAGATGTGCAGCTAATGTTCCAGAAGATAAAAGGCGCACTACACAGTCTTGAAACAGACGTTCATGGTAAGCTCTCATTTGTCTGCCACCTCTTCTCTTTGTGCTCATAGTCAAGGAGTGTGCATTCACTGTATGTATGTAGTCTGGAGTCAGATGTTAGGTAGCTCTCGTTTCACCAGGTTCCTGTGCACTGTACTGTGGGGTTGGCAGGTTCTCAGTGGTGTGGGCCAGCTGTTGGAGGTGCTGTATTGGTTCCCGGTAGCTTCCATCTTCCTTGTTTATGTGGTGTACCCCAGTCCCCATTTATGAAGTGGCCACCCATTCTCAAGGTCCATAGGCGGGGGAGGGGAGAATGATTAATGCAATGGATGTGTATAGCACATTATGGAACACCTTCCTAAATTGCTCCATAGGTAGTAGGGTAGGGAACATGCACATTACATTGTTTTTAATCGGTAGCCTGGACAAAATGATCGAGGTGGCTACAGGTAGTCCCACTGAGGCCTATGACGTGGTGGTGAGGGAGAGGGGTGTGTGTACAGGTACCAACCCAAAGTAACTGGTGGTGGCTAAAGCCTGGTGGCTGCTGTGGTCTAGTGGTTAGAGCACCAGCCTTATAATCATAAGGTTGCTGGTTCAAATCCCACCTAAGGCAAGTCACTTCAGGGACAAAGTTTGACACAAACCCAGAATACTTGAATGTAACACACCTTGATCAACTACTGGAGAAAGTGTCATCACCCACACCTGCAAATAATGAGCACCATTTTTATTTGTGCCCTTCCCTAACACAAGTATTACATTGCAACTGTGATGAAGTAACCATCCATCTATTGGGTTTCCCATTGTTTCCCTTTTGCTCCTCAGCATTATATACCATAGCTGATGTATTCAATGTGAACATATGAGCCAGCTGTTTGTAGGTCCTTCTTGGCCCCCCCCCCCCCCCCCACCAATGTGGATTGTGGGTAAGGATATGTGTCCATCAGACAGCAAACACTGTGTATGTGGTACCTGGAGTTATGTGGAAGTGTGTACCTGGCAGATCACACGTGGTACACTATTAATCTCTTATTGATGGCACTCTGTATTGTGGGGAGGGAGGAAGGGAGAGAGAGATGCTGGCTGGCCATTTTTATTCATGAACACAAATATCCATCCAGCCTCCCCGGCCCAACCCCCCTGCACATATGGCCATGCAGGTTGGAATGAACAGGTGGCGTTCTGTATGGCCAACATTCTCAGACATACATCACCTTCTCATTCACACAGCACATTTAATGCTATGCATATTGCTGTCTCCTTCCTCTCAACTCAACAGCACCATTTGGTGATATGTAATGCACAAGGGAGACAAACACACACACACACACTGATAGTTATATTGTAACAAAACATTTATTTCCCCCCACCCCCACCCCTACAAAATAAGCCCCAACAATGCCCTCTTCCCCCCCACAACTCCCCACACAACCCCAACAATTCCCTCCCCACCCCCCACACAACCCCCAACATTTCCCTCCCCCCACACACACAACCCCAACAATTCCCTCCCCCACCCACTCCCCACACCCCCAACAGGCCCCCCTATTTAAATTAAGGGCGGCCACGCCCTCTTAGTAAGGCCCTCTGTAGCAGGGCAATGAGCAGCCCCAGCAATACCCTTAGTGGGCCCTGGAGCTGCTCATTGCCCTGCTGTAGGGCTGTCACCTCCTGCAGCAGCTGTTGCTGGCCAACTATAAGCTGGTGCTGGCCATCTACCAGCTGCTGCAGGAGGCGCACTACAGTAGCCGGGCCAAAGGCTGGAGGTGGGCCAGGGGACACGGAAGATGGCCCAGGGGATGGAGGTGGGCCAGGGGACACAGAAGCTGGCCCAGGGGATGGAGGTGGGCCAGGGGACACAGAAGCTGGCCCAGGGGATGGAGGTGGGCCAGGCGATGGCGCTGCATTTGGGGAGGGAGAGGCCTGATACGGAGCTGCAGGTGGGGAGGGGTCCTCATGAATGTCCAGATCCTCATCTATGATGAGGACTCCCTCCTCCGAGTCCTCCTCCGTCCTCTTCTTCCTGGTGGCCCGCCTCCTGGCCTGGCTGCTGCTCCTCCTGCTCCTCCTCCTCCTCCTGCTCCTCCTCCTCCTCCTCTTCCTCCTGCTCCTGGAGGTGGTGGCCCTCCTCATCCTGCCGCTCAGCTTCCTGCTGGTGGAGCCCTGTGTATGTAAAAGGAGTGTGATTGAGATCAGTGCATACACCGTGGCTTGCATAGTGCAGTAGCTGGGTGGCGTGAGGCAGGGGATGGGGCAGGGTGTGGTAAGGCGTAGCCTATGCCCATAGGGAATGAGCTGCATCAGATGACATGAAACAGAACCCTGGACCCTCCTCTGACACACACCACACAGGACATGTGGCCATACCAAATTCATTGCTGACCAGCATGTTTGCATTGTGAGATGCAACGAGGGGTTGATGGACAGTTGTTGTAGGAGTTATTGGGGGGGGGGGCAGTGGGAAGGGTGTTGAGCACAATTCTTTTATGTGATTTAGGCCATAACATGCAGTAAAAGTAGGGCCTCAGGCAGCTGTACCAGGACACAGTAATCAGCCACCACAATAAGGGGAATAGTAAAGTGTGGCATATCATCTCATTCATCTCGGGGGGATGGTCGGACGTTGCAAGCACGCTCATGGGAGAACCCCTGCAACCTGCATCCTTGATCTGGGACAGATATGGTATTACTAGGTGGCTATTAGGCACATGGGAAGTGATATTGTACAACACATTTGCTTTATTCATGAAATGTATGTAGTAATGTGTACAGGTGTCCTGTTTTTGAATACTTACGGCGAGCCCTGAGGTGCCTTCGCACCGCCCGGATGAGGTCGGGCCTCTCCCGCCTCACCCGGCGGAACCGCCTCCTTAGGGACTCGAGGTCCCAGTGGACTCCAAAGCGTCTGTAAGATATAAGTTTGTAGAGCAGGGGTCAGGGGTGTTGGTCCTTTTTGTCCTCTGCACACATTCATTTGCTATTCACATACCAGAGAGAGAGGGTCTACAGTGTTGGGGGGGGGGCACCTCCATTGGTAGTGAATCATAGGAGCCACCTTTTTACCATTTTGGGGGGTGGTACCCCCAGTGGAGATGACCCCTCCCTCCATACATATTTGATATTGGGGGTGGGGTGGTCAAGCACCCACAGCAGCCACCGAGTTGGTTCCTATGCAGATGATGCCAGAGAGGTGGGCATGAGGCCAGACAGTACCGTTTGTATACATTATAATGTATGCTTGTTAAACTACTTTATATGTGTTATCATGACCATGTTATAAAGTATGGTATAGGTTTCATTGGTCTCATGCTTCCACTATTCGGAGGCGTTGTAACCCACTGGCTGCAAAGAGGGGTTGGAAAATGTGGCCTTCACATAACTAACGAAATTTTCACATAACACTAATAGCATAGTCACGATACTAACCTAACGAAATACATTCTTGTAGGGATGTGGGAATGGTGGTCGTTTAAATAACATACAAATTATTAGTGATTGTGCATGTTCCTATATTACTCATGATCCTTGCATGGACACTCCAGTTACTGCTGGTAACATTGATGACGGAGCTGTTATATGTGTAGGTACAGGAGGGGAGGGGGGTTGGGCCATAACCTTACCTTTGTAACCTTTCCCGGATGCGGGACCAGGCTCGCATGGCCTGCAGCCTGGGGGGCAGGTGGTGGTGCTGTATGAAGAGGGTGTGCCGGTGCCTTAGGCACAGCCTGACGAGCAGCAAACTCTCCTCCTCTCCAAAATTCGGCTCTCGCCGTTGTGCCATTTTTCCACGTGTTGGAAAAGAAGTGCCTTATATAGACGACCTTGCGTGAGGGACGTCGTTTCATGCACAGCTCCATATATGGATGACCATTCCATATATGGCCCCTATCAGCACGTGGACGCCCTCGTAAGCATACACGTCTTTGACGTGCACATGCCTGCAGGAGTGTGAAACGTGCCTTACATAGATGAGTATGACGCACCCCACCCGACCCTTTTCACATATACACAATATGCATTTACTGCATGTTCAGTAGGTGTACAGTGCATGCAGATCCGGACATTCAGATGGGCACATATGATGAAAGTATGGGTGGAGCAGCATGATATGTCTGTAGTTGACACATATATGCATTCCTCATATATTTCCGTACCCGGATGGCATGAACAACATGTACTGTACTTGCGATACACCTTTGTACATTATTTTACACACCACGTGATTTGGTCGTTTGCACCTGCAATAATCGACCATCTTAGGGCGCCCAATTTAGTCACGCTTATGCGCTCGTCATTTGATTGTTTTCTTACAGGGATAATCGATTATCGAAAAACGCCCACACTATTTTTCCATTATACAGGTCTATTTTTGGGCGTTTTCGTAAGAACGTCCTAATTCGTACTTGGACGATCTTTCCATTTTGCCCCTCAAAGTGTCCTCAAGTGACTCCAAACAAGTTCTACTTTTTAATATTTATTATTGAATAATGAAAAAAAAAACTCAAACAGAAAGACTCCTAAATGTATTAGCACATAAAATATTTGAAATGCTAGCAGTATAAACAGAATGTTATTGACCGATCAGATGTGACATCATGCTGCTGGTACAGGGCCATGGAGACTGATGCACAGCATCAGCATCTGTGGAGCAAGCGAGGCTTGGAAAAATAAGCCACATCTCCTTTGCTATGTCAGAAGTCTCTCCCTACCAGAGATGTAGGTGGTTATTCATGATTTAGACATACACATCTAAACTCCAGTTTATGCATATCACATACATGTCTAAATTCTCATTTTAGAAAGTCGTGATATGCAGGTCCAAATCACAAATGCATGCATATATGCACATGGCAGGAAGGCATACTATGGGTGTGTTTTGGGCAGGCCTAGGGCAGGGCTGAAATACACATCTGCATTCCACATTTCAGATGGAGCATGTACATTTATGTCCTCCAAGATAAACATCAGGATTTACAGCTACTCCCAGGGATCTAGGTTATTTAAAGATGCTTGTTTTGTGCAGCACTCTATGGAAGGGATTAGGGGAGGTGCTCCTTAATCCCTGGTGTTTTTGTCTCTCCCGCCCTCCCGGCAAAAGTGATACTGGGCAAAGACATTGGGCTTTGTGACGGCTTGAGGAAACAAGTGTGTATGTTTCTAAAATGGCAAGCACGCCCATCTATGTGCCGACAAATGCACAGGTATGTTCTGAAATACCAACATGCACATGTATGTACCAGTACCAACATGAACGTTGCCGAGTTGATATCTGCAAAGTGGAAATTGCCGCCACACGTAGCTGGCTCATACACATCCACTCCTGCATGCATTTTGGAAAATGATCTATACTGGCAGATCATTTTCTAAAATGCTAGCAGAAATTTAAGGCATCCTGACCAGTAACACAACTCTCTGTAGTTGGTGAGATCTGGCCAAAGGCTATATACAGCTGCTGCATCACATATGCTGTTAGATATGATAGTGGAAGTACAGTATTAAATAAGGGTACATACAAGGAAAACACTTTCAGGGGTCCTTTTAATAAGCTGTGGTAATAAGTGGCCTTAGCGGACCCTTGAGTGGGTTTTTCCCACGTGCTAAGGCCATTTTTACTGCAGCAGTAAAACGGCCAATTTTCTATTTTTTGTATTAATGGCCATTCGCTAACGTAGCCATTAGTGTATGGCAATAAAAAAACAATTACTGTGTGAGCACTTAGCACCATTCATTTTCCCCCTAATTCTATAAAAATCGCCAAAAACTGTGTATGCAAATTTGAGCATGCGCTCAATTTGCACACGCAATTTAACTGAATAATAAGCTAGTGTCAAAAATTGGCTTTTTAACAAGCAAAATATTATCATTTATTTTTTATTAATTTATTATACCACCTCTAGTTGCAGACAAGTCAAAGAGGTTTACAGTTAAAATTAATAAAAATATTAGAACAGAGAAAGGAACTCTATAACTTGATAGAAAAGAATCAGACAACAAACAGAGAAAGAGCACAATCTCTCAACAAGTCAAAGGAACAACATATGAGTTCTTCCCTCCCTTTGCAGGAACCAACCGTGAACAATTAATTGTCAAAAGCTAGAGTGAGTAAGAGCTCTCCAACCAGAGATGTTGCAGTAGAGAGTTCCATAAAGCAGGTGACAAAAAATAAAAAGCAGAAGACCAAGTGGATTCCCACCTGGCTTTGGAGGACTGGAGTAAGAATAGCCTATTGTTGAATAGAGACCTGAGGGTGTGAGATGGTATATAAGGTATAGTAAGTGAGGCCAGGCACTAATTAGATTTAATTGGCATTTATGCGTGTTAGTTTAGGCATGGGATCCGCGTCTCAATTTTACGCACGAGTTGAAAAAGGGGACACAGAAATGGGAGGGTTATGGGCACAACAAGGCTGTTCCTAAAATTAACAAGCGTTGTTATAGAATAACGGGGATACATGTCTATGTGGGCAAGTACATTTGCACCCTAAAGTTAGGCGCAATTCCTGGGTGTAAGCGCTAGTCTATAAACCGCACCTAAATTCAAGCATAGTTTATAGAATGGCGCTTTTTTCGGCAACAATTTTTGGCACCATATATAGAATCTAGCCCTTTGTGCGCTAATGTGGTTGCACTAACTGTTTAGCACAGGAACACCCACTCTCTGCCTCCTTGACACACCCCTCCCAAAAACGACAATTTTTTTTTTGCGCATGGATTAGCATGCACTAACTTTGCAGTTACCACAGCACACATAAGTGTATCTCGCAGTACACACGCATTAGCACCTAGCACAGCTTAGTAAAAGGGCCCCTCAGTTTGCTTATGGTTCATTTGGCTTTTTCCTCCAATCTTTGTATTTTACTTATATAATGATTATATTCAAAGCAGTTTACTTATATCATACAATAGTTATCTATACATTGATAACTAATTTTTTTTATTTTGTGGGGATGTAATTCCAGCCTATCTTCCATTAGTTGACACAGGTTAAGATGTCCATTAAAAAGAGAAAAAAAATGTGTAGCTTTTTCTCCATAATAGTTTAACACACAGTCAAAAATGAATCGGACAGAAAGGTCCATGCTGCAGCTGTCACAACAAATCCTGACAAAACAGATGAAGTAAACATTGTCAGAATATAATGGACTAGGCTCCATATATGGCAATTAAAATTTGATGCTGAAATCAGTGCTGAGTAAGCACATTCTATCATTGTCACCAATGACAGAATATGCTTAGTTGATATCTCAGCGCCTAAAACTACATGCATCCATTTACACCAATAAAAACGTGACATAAATCCCGGCACGTAGATTTACGTGCACTGGGCCATATTCTACAACTACGCATGTAAATTTCAGAATGCCCATAAAACGCCCATTTCCCTGCCCATAACCACATCCTTTTTGCCTGCGCATGTTAGAAGTTTGGCGCACTTCATTACAGAATACGCTTAGCGAGTTGTGCACATATATTCTGATCAGTGCTAATTAGTGAACATTGTTGCTTGTTAAGAGCTGTTATCAACACTGATTAACTTGTTAAGCCAATTAAGTTATACTCGTTGTTATAGAATCAGCGCTGATTTCAGTGCAGATCTTTAGGCGCACTACATAGAATCCAGGGGAATTTGTAGAAGGAAAAAAAGCCTGATCCCACAAGCAATGAAGAAACAGCTACAATTCACCTGCCTGCTGACAACAGAAGTAGCAGCCATTGGCGCTTCCTTGCTCTTCATCCTTCTTCCCACTGGAGCTCCCAAGAGAAGAACCATTCACTACAGCCTCAGCCTCACCCAAGTGGCCTTTCTCACCTCCCCATCAGTCAACAAAACAGAAGCCCAATTTGAACTAAGTGAACAAGTGAAACAGTCACTGCCAGTACCCCCTCCCCCATATCCATTGACAACAGAAGAAGCCCTGATGAAGGAACACCCTACCCCCCAACAAAAGAAGGAGGCCAGCTATAAGAAAAGTTGGTGTAGCTTTGTGCCAACCCATGACTGAAGTGGAAATCGTGAGGCCCCACATCAAGCAAAAGAATTTAAATGGAAAATATTACTGCAGACAGCTACTAACCAATCAAAGGACAGAATGCCCACTGAGCCTTCCAGTGTCAATGAGCTGTTGCTGGATAGACTCCCATGCACACGGTTCTTATCGATAAGAAGGAATTGTAGAAGAGGTTCAGGGAGAGCGGGGGGGAAGGAACAATTTACGGAAATGAAAACAAAACAGAAAAATGAAAAAAGAACGAACAATTATTTAAGAGGTGGATCTTCAAAGCAGAGCATTCCAAAGTGAGCTTTATAAAGAGATGAAGTTGTTGAAGTCCTTGTGGAATTGTTGGAGTAACATAGAAAAACAGACTATGATGGCAGGTAAGGACTGTAAGGCCCATCTAGCCTAAATTTTCTTCTTGTACCCTAGACCACAGAGGCTCTCTGGATTTGCCATCACAACAAAGGATCATCTGGGCTTCTCCCAAGCTTTTTCAAATTCTAATTCTGTATTTGTCTCCATCACACAGTAGCAGAATTTGATAAAGCACAGGATAAGCACAGAACATCCCTTGTTGTAAAGTGATCAATAGTAGTCTGTGGCATTGCACCAAGAAATAAACTGGGCAAACTGGATGGGCCTTCTGGTCATCTGCCATCATACTATGTGTTTTTGTGTTACTAATGCAACAATGACTTCAATAATTTCCACTCCTCCATAAAGTTCAACTTTTTAAGACAATAACATAAGTAGAAAAGTGGCTCATGGAAGGTGGAACACACGGAAGAGGAACTTTCCCAGGTAAATGACTGCACTGAAAACTGCCCTTCTCAAATACAATTAAAACTAAGTATAGATTCCATAGAGGGGCATTTTCGAAATGGACATCCAAATTTTGATGAGGACGTCCTCGCAAAACATCCCCCATCCAGGGGCGGGGAAATCCGTATTTTCGAAACGAGATGGATGTCCATCTTCCGTTTCGATAATACCGTCAGGATTGTTCATCCTTAGAGATGGTCGTCCCTAGACTTGGTCGTTTCTGATTTTCGGCGATGAAACCAAGGACGTCCATCTCAGAAACGACCAAATGCAAGCCATTTGGTCATGGGAGGAGCCAGCATTTGTAGTGCACTGGTCCCCCTGACATGCCAGGACAGCAACCGGGCACCCTAGGGGGCACTGCAGTGGACTTCATAAATTGCTCCCAGGAACATAGCTCCTTTACCTTGTGTGCTGAGCCCCTAAACCCCCCCCAAAACCCACTACCCCCAACTGTACACCACTACAATAGCCCTTACGGGTGAAGGGGGGGCACCTAGATGTGGGTACAATGGGTTTGCAGTGGGTTTTAGAGGGCTCACTGTTTCCTCCACAAACATAACAGGTGGGGGGGAGTATGGGCCTGGGTCCGCCTGCCTGAAATACACTGCACCCACTAAAACTGCTCCAGGGACCTGCATACTGTTATGATGGAGCTGAATATGACATCTGAGGCTGGCATACAGACTGGCAATCAATATTTTTAAAGATGTTTTTTGAGGGTGGGAGGGGGTTAGTGACCACTGGGGGAGTAAGGGGAGGTCATCCCCGATTCTCTCCAGTGGTCATCTGGTCATTTCAGGCACCTTTTTGTGCCTTGGTTGTAAGAAAAACACGACCAGGTAAAGTCATCCAAGTGTTCGTCAGGGACGTCCTTGTTTCTTTTGATTATGGGTTGAAGACGACCTAGTGTTAGGCACGCCCAAGTCCCGCCTTCGTTGCGCCTCCGATACACCCCCTTGAACTTTGGCCGTCTCTGCAACGGAAAGCAGTTGGGGACGTCCAAAATCGGTTTTCAATTATACCAATTTGGACGACCCTGTGAGAAGGACGCCCATCTTCCGATTTATGTCGAAAGATGGGCGTCCTTCTCTTTCGAAAATGAGCCCAATAGTGTGCATATAATTTAACTGCAGGAAGAGGCATTCCTATGAGCATATTTAGGTCGGAATGAGGAAACGAGCACAAACACATTTGATTTGTTTTTAAATGTATATACCTTATCGTGCCCCACCTCCATCATCCAAACAGCAGCTACAGTAACAATGATTCTTTCAATGCAAACAGGGCCCCTTTTACAAAGGTGTGCTACCATTTTTAGCGCGTGCTAACTTTGTAGATGCCCATAGGAATATTATGGGCGTCTACCCGGACATGCACTAAAAACGTTAGTGAATCTTTATAGAAGACCCCCATAGTTTTGCACTTGCTGAATTTTCAAAATGAAACTATGCAGGTTGTTTCTTTCTGAAACTTTTCATGCAGCATGCCTGTTGAAAGTGCTAGACTCTGAAAACTGCTCCCATGGAAACTGCAATCAACAAAAATCCCATCCACAATCACAAATATCTACATAATGCTAAGTTCGAACCCTACCACACTTCTGTCAGATTATCCAAACCATCATATCTCTTCAGACGAAAGCGCAAGGGGTTAAATACATCCCCTCTCTCTTCTTTCGTTCAACAGGACCACAGTGCTAGAGACTTATAGAGGAACTGCACATGTCATTCAAACAGCTACAAAAAAAAGGACAGGTGTCTCAATACTATAATGTTTAAAATCCCATATTATTAACACCTCAAAGATAGAAATAAAGGTTTAACAAAAATAGTAGTAAGGTGATACCTTTTTATTAGGCTAACCTAACAAGGCAATGTTCGCTACTGAAAGGTCTCACCTTATATTTATTTTTGTTTGTTTGTTTGTTTGTTTGTTTTCTATTTATTGGTTAATCATTATTATTGTGCATTCAAGTGGACTAATAAAACAACAACACTACTACACCATCTCAACAGAAAATCAAGGGATCATCAAAATTATGCTCAATGTGGTTCAATAGATGTTTTTCAGTATTTCATCCAAATATCAGAGCCCAAAAGAAGGGCTTCTGATTTTAGGTTTTAGCTGATAAACTCTGATGAAACACCCCTAGTGCAAAAATAAATAAATAAATACAAATAGGTATTTATTGGCTAAATACTGGGGGAAAAAACATTTCCCCTAGTACTTTCTCACTCCTGCCCTTGTCTCCCTTGGTTCCTTCCTCTGTTTTTGTGCTTCTTAAATGCCGACTCTTTAGCAGCAAAAAAATTGAATATATTTGAATCCACCAGAAAAGATTCCCAGCAATAACAATCATGCCCATGAAAACATTGATAAACACTGATTTTTTTTTCATTCACATTTCAGTTTTGGAGGAAGAGAATTCCAGCAATGGGTCCAGGTCTGTCTGCTGCCCTCCAAATCAATGTTTCCTCTAAGGAGTGGCCTGGTGTGTGCAAATTTTATTTTCATGTGAGCATCAAGTTTTAAAAACCAACAATTTTTGAGCACCAGTATTAGCAATGCATTTCTGTATGTAGCACATTTTTGTGAGCAGCCATGTAAAATCTGAGCGACACTCCTAAAATGTATGAGCAATCGCTCATGGGCTCTGCTTACAGGGAACATTGCTCCAAACGATGAATGAAGGTTGATGGGAGAACAAACTGATCCATATAGAGAAAATGTGTAGTATGCACAGAAGTAACAGGAGTAAGCACAGGGCTTTTTTTGTGCCGGTACACACAGGTACAGGGTACCGGCACCTTTTTTTTTCCTTGCTGCTCATCGAATCTCCAGCAGCTGCCGCTGCTGCTTCTCTCAATGAACAGCAGTGGAAGCCAAAGCAAGCAATAGCAGTCCTTCAGTGGCATACCAAAGGTGGAGCGGAGGAGGCAGTCTGCCCTGGGTGTAAATACAAAGGGGGGTGCTCCGCTCCCGCTGCTCCCAACCCATCCTTTTTATTCAGGCCGCCGGCACCACTCTTACCTCTCCTCCGCACTCCCGAGTCTCAGTCTCCACCTGCCTACCCTCAGTTCCCTCAACAGCCCCCTTCTCTCTGCCACCCAGCCCCCTGCATTTTTAAAATTTCTGAATTGGCATTCACAGAAATTTGGACCTCCAAATCTGTAAAGATCAATGTAACATAGTAACATGGTAGATGGCGGTAGATAAAGACCAGTATGGTCCATCCAGTCTGCTCAACAAGATAAATTCATTACATATGTTATGAAGTGATACAACATATGTATACCTGATCTTAATTTATCCTTGCCTTTTTTAAGACATAGACTGTAGAGGTCTGCCCAGCACTGGCTTTGTTCTAAAATTTCTGAAGTTGTTGTCAAAGCCCCTGAAAAGCTCCACTCCAGCCTATCCAAGTCTATTCAGCCTCGATCAGGGCACAGACCATAGAAGCGTGCCCAGCACTGGCTTTTCTACCTAATCTCCCCAAAGCTTCTTTGGATCTGATCCTTCTAAACAGGATTCCTTTGTGTTTGTCCCATGCATTTTTGAATTCCGTTACAGTTTTCATCTCTACAACTTGCATTCCAGGTATCTACCATCCTCTCAGTCAAAAAATACTTCCTGACATTATTCCTGAGTCGGCTCCCTTTCAACTTCAATTCAAGCCTGTGTCTGGAAAAGGTTTGTCTGCGGATTGATACTTTTCAAATATTTGAACGTCTGTAACATATCGCCCCTGTTTGTCCTCTCCTCCAGGGTATACATGTTTAGGTCAGCAAGTCTTTTTACATCCTTAGCAAGATAAGGCCTCCAAAACTGAAGACAATTGTCCAAGTGGGGCCTCACCAATGACTTGTACAGGGGCATCAACATCTCCTTTCTTCTGTTGTTTATACCCCTCTCTATGCAGCCTAGCATCCTTCTGGCCTTGTCAAGAAAGGCTGTATTCTTGGGAATTTTTCTATTCAACAGTGCAAGAGTGTTACTGTAAAGGATCATCACTGAGGGCAGATATGGGCCAGTAACAATGTCTTAACAAAATATCTAACAATTCAAAGGACATTCATAGTTTTGACCTGCTGAGAAGACAGTGGGGCAGGCCCAGCCAGATTTGTGTGATCCAGGCTTACATAGTACAATATCTTAATAAATGGAATCTTTTTTTAAACTGCAATTTTTATTGCTTTTATAAAGAAACAACTGCAATATAATGTACATCAGAAACAACACTGTAATCAATATATTGTCACCCTGAAACGCACCCTTCCCTCACCCCCTCCCCCTCCCCCTAGAAGGACCAAGAGAACAACAAACAAAGATCATGATTCAGGCTCGGATTTCCCCCTCTGGATCCAGGGTTTCATCAGCTATACTAGATTCTGTCCCTGTCACACGCTGACCATCCACCATATTGGTAGCTTCCTGACGCGGGACCTGCACTGCGTTGGCGTAAGAAAACTCTGTCAAATCCATGCCTTTTGCCTTAACAGACATGGGAGCAGAGTAAGTCAGTCACCGGATTAACAATTACAACAAGAGATGTCCAATAATATGCTGGATGCCTGAGATACTTGGCCGATTAGGTCCAGGGAACAAGGAGCTAAAGGCTCAAGCTGCAATTGCGCTTGGTGATGTCACTTCCTCCACTCCATAAATGGAATTTTAAAGATAGCCTTTATTGAGAGTATGGTCATTCTGATCAAACTACTGACCACAAAATAAATGAGACTGCTTAATATGAAGACTTAAAAAAAGAGCAGAAGATATGTATTTAACCGATTTAGGAGTTAATTTTTGGTTGACAGCTTTGGACTTGATGATAAGACCTGCTTTTACTGAATTGCATACAAGAATATAAGTGACACTTTACCACCTTCTTCATAACACTATATATTTTTGAGGACTAAACATCTGCTAACTACCCATACATGCCGCCAATCCAGTCCTCTCTTGAGGATTCATGATGACTTCTATTATGGGAACTTCCATTTCACAATACAGCGAATGCTACATACCTGTAGAAGGTATTCTCCGAGGACAGCAGGCTGATTGTTCTCACTGATGGGTTGACGTCCTCGGCAGCCCCCTCCATCGGAAAGTTTACTAGCAAAGGCCTTTGCTAGTCCTCGCGCGCCCATGCGCACCGCGCATGCGCGGCCGTCTTCCCGCCCGAAACCGGCTCGAGCCGGCCAGTCCAGTATGTAGCAAAACAATACACTTCAAGGGAAGACTCAACTCCAAAGGGGAGGCGGGCGGGTTTGTGAGAACAATCAGCCTGCTGTCCTCGGAGAATACCTTCTACAGGTATGTAGCATTCGCTTTCTCCGAGGACAAGCAGGCTGCTTGTTCTCACTGATGGGGTATTCCTAGCCCCCAGGCTCACTCAAAACAACAACCATGGTCAATTGGGCCTCGCAACGGCGAGGACATAACTGAGATTGACCTAAAAAATTTACCAACTAACTGAGAGTGCAGCCTGGAACAGAACAAACAGGGCCCTCGGGGGGTGGAGTTGGATCCTAAAGCCCAAACAGGTTCTGAAGAACTGACTGCCCGAACCGACTGTCGCGTCGGGTATCCTGCTGCAGGCAGTAATGAGATGTGAATGTGTGGACAGATGACCACGTCGCAGCTTTGCAAATTTCTTCAATGGAGGCTGACTTCAAGTGGGCTACCGACGCAGCCATGGCTCTAACATTATGAGCCGTGACATGACCCTCAAGAGCCAGCCCCGCCTGGGCGTAAGTGAAGGAAATGCAATCTGCTAGCCAATTGGATATGGTGCGTTTCCCTACAGCCACTCCCCTCCTATTGGGATCAAAAGAAACAAACAATTGGGCGGACTGTCTGTGGGGCTGTGTCCGCTCCAGGTAGAAGGCCAATGCTCTCTTGCAGTCCAATGTGTGCAGCTGACGTTCAGCAGGGCAGGAATGAGGACGGGGAAAGAATGTTGGCAAGACAATTGACTGGTTCAGATGGAACTCCGACACGACCTTTGGCAAGAACTTAGGGTGAGTGCGGAGGACTACTCTGTTATGATGAAAATTGGTGTAAGGGGCCTGGGCTACCAGGGCCTGAAGCTCACTGACTCTACGAGCTGAAGTAACTGCCACCAAGAAAATGACCTTCCAGGTCAAGTACTTCAGATGGCAGGAATTCAGTGGCTCAAAAGGAGGTTTCATCAGCTGGGTGAGAACGACATTGAGATCCCATGACACTGTAGGAGGCTTGACAGGGGGCTTTGACAAAAGCAAACCTCTCATGAAGCGAACAACTAAAGGCTGTCCTGAGATCGGCTTACCTTCCACACGGTAATGGTATGCACTGATTGCACTAAGGTGAACTCTTACAGAGTTGGTCTTGAGGCCAGACTCAGACAAGTGCAGAAGGTATTCAAGCAGGGTCTGTGTAGGACAAGAGCGAGGATCTAGGGCCTTGCTGTCACACCAGACGGCAAACCTCCTCCAATGGAAGAAGTAACTTCTCTTAGTGGAGTCTTTCCTGGAAGCAAGCAAGATGCGGGAGACACCCTCCGACAGACCCAAGGAGGCAAAGTCTACGCCCTCAACATCCAGGCCGTGAGAGCCAGAGACTGGAGGTTGGGATGCAGAAGCACCCCCTCGTCCTGTGTGATGAGGGTCGGAAAACACTCCAATCTCCACGGTTCTTCGGAGGATAACTCCAGAAGAAGGGGGAACCAGATCTGACTCGGCCAAAAAGGAGCAATCAGAATCATGGTGCCTCGGTCTTGCTTGAGTTTCAACAAAGTCTTCCCCACCAGAGGGATGGGAGGATAAGCATACAGCAGGCCCTCCCCCCAATCCAGGAGGAAGGCATCCGATGCTAGTCTGCCGGAGGCCTGAAGCCTGGAACAGAACTGAGGGACTTTGTGGTTCGCTCGAGATGCGAAGAGATCCACCAAGGGGGTGCCCCACGCTTGGAAGATCTGTCGCACTACCCTGGAACTGAGCGACCACTCGTGAGGTTGCATAATCCTGCTCAACCTGTCGGCCAGACTGTTGTTTACGCCTGCCAGATATGTGGCTTGGAGCACCATGCCGAGACGGCGAGCCCAGAGCCACATGCTGACGGCTTCCTGACACAGGGGGCGAGATCCGGTGCCCCCCTGCTTGTTGACATAGTACATGGCAACCTGGTTGTCTGTCTGAATTTGGATAATTTGGTGGGACAGCCGATCTCTGAAAGCCTTCAGAGCGTTCCAGATCGCTCGCAACTCCAGAAGATTGATCTGTAGATCGCGTTCTTGGAGGGACCAACTTCCTTGGGTGTGAAGCCCATCGACATGAGCTCCCCATCCCAGGAGAGAAGCATCCGTGGTCAGCACTTTTTGCGGCTGAGGAATTTGGAAGGGACGTCCCAGAGTCAAATTGGAGCAAATCGTCCACCAATACAGGGATTTGAGAAAACTCGTGGACAGGTGGATCACGTCTTCTAGGCCCCCAGCAGCCTGATACCACTGGGAGGCTAGGGCCCATTGAGCAGATCTCATATGAAGACGGGCCATGGGAGTCACATGAACTGTGGAGGCCATGTGGCCCAGCAATCTCAACATCTGCCGAGCTGTGATCTGCCGGGACGCTCGCACCCGCGAGACGAGGGACAACAAGTTGTTGGCCCTCGTCTCTGGGAGATAGGCGCGAGCCGTCCGAGAATCCAGCAGAGCTCCTATGAATTCGAGTTTCTGCACTGGGAGAAGATGGGACTTTGGATAATTTATCACAAACCCCAGTAGCTCCAGGAGGTGAATAGTCATCTGCATGGACTGCAGGGCTCCTGCCTCGGATGTGTTCTTCACCAGCCAATCGTCGAGATATGGGAACACGTGCACCCCCAGCCTGCGAAGTGCCGCTGCTACCACAGCTAGGCACTTTGTGAACACCCTGGGCGCAGAGGCGAGCCCAAAGGGTAGCACACAGTACTGGAAGTGGCGTGTGCCCAACTGAAATCGCAGATACTGTCTGTGAGCTGGCAGTATCGGGATGTGTGTGTAGGCATCCTTCAAGTCCAGAGAGCATAGCCAATCGTTTTGCTGAATCATGGGGAGAAGGGTGCCCAGGGAAAGCATCCTGAACTTTTCTTTTACGAGATATTTGTTCAGGGCCCTTAGGTCTAGGATGGGACGCATCCCCCCTGTTTTCTTTTCCACAAGGAAGTACCTGGAATAGAATCCCAGCCCTTCTTGCCCGGATGGCACGGGCTCGACCGCATTGGCGCTGAGAAGGGCGGAGAGTTCCCCTGCAAGTACCTGCTTGTGCTGGAAGCTGTAAGACTGAGCTCCCGGTGGACAATTTGGAGGTTTTGAGGCCAAATTGAGGGTGTATCCTTGCCGGACTATTTGTAGAACCCACTGGTCGGAGGTTATGAGAGGCAACCTTTGGTGAAAAGCTTTCAACCTCCCCCCGACCGGCAGGTCGCCCAGCACTGACACTTGGATGTCGGCTATGCTCTGCTGGAGCCAGTCAAAAGCTCGCCCCTTGCTTTTGCTGGGGAGCCGCGGGGCCTTGCTGAGGCGCACGCTGCTGACGAGAGCGAGCGCGCTGGGGCTTAGCCTGGGCCGCAGGCTGTCGGGAAGGAGGATTGTACCTACGCTTACCAGAAGCATAGGGACCAGTCTTCCTTCCCCCGAAAAATCTTCTACCTGTAGAGGTAGAGGCTGAAGGCTGCCGGCGGGAGAACTTGTCGAATGCGGTGTCCCGCTGGTGGAGAGACTCTACCACCTGCTCGACTTTTTCTCCAAAAATGTTGTCCGCACGGCAAGGCGAGTCCGCAATCCGCTGCTGGAGTCTATTCTCCAGGTCGGCGGCACGCAGCCATGAGAGCCTGCGCATCACCACACCTTGAGCAGCGGCCCTGGACGCAACATCAAAAGTGTCATAAACTCCTCTGGCCAGGAATTTTCTGCACGCCTTCAGCTGCCTGACCACCTCCTGAAAAGGCTTGGCTTGCTCAGGGGGAAGAGCATCAACCAAGCCCGCCAACTGCCGCACATTGTTCCGCATGTGTATGCTCGTGTAGAGCTGGTAAGACTGGATCTTGGCCACGAGCATAGAAGAATGGTAGGCCTTCCTCCCAAAGGAGTCTAAGGTTCTAGGGTCTTTGCCCGGGGGCGCCGAAGCATGCTCCCTAGAACTCTTAGCCTTCTTTAGGGCCAAATCCACAACTCCAGAGTCATGAGGCAACTGAGTGCGCATCAGCTCTGGGTCCCCATGGATCCGGTACTGGGACTCAATCTTCTTGGGAACGTGGGGATTACTTAGTGGCTTGGTCCAGTTCGCAAGCAATGTCTTTTTCATGACATGGTGCAAGGGAACAGTGGACGCTTCCTTAGGTGGAGAAGGATAGTCCAGGAGCTCAAACATTTCAGCCCTGGGCTCGTCCTCCACAACCACCGGGAAGGGGATGGCCGTAGACATCTCCCGGACAAAGGAAGCGAAAGACAGACTCTCAGGAGGGGAAAGCTGTCTTTCAGGAGAGGGAGTGGGATCGGAAGGGAGACCCTCAGACTCCTCGTCAGAGAAATATCTGGGGTCTTCCTCCTCTTCCCACGAGGCCTCACCCTCGGTGTCAGACACAAGTTCACGAACCTGTGTCTGCAACCTCGCCCTGCTCGACTCGGTGGAACCCCGTCCACGGTGGGGGCGTCGAAAGGAAGAGTCCCTCGCCCGCATCGGCGAAGCTCCCTCCGCCGACGTAGTCGGGGAGCCTTCCTGGGAGGTGGCCGCGGTCGGCACCGCACGCGGTACCGACGTCGGGGACCTCAACCTGGGCGATGGGCCAGCCGGCGCCACGCTCGACGGTACCGGTGGCGCAAGCACCGCCGGTACCGGAGGGGTAGGGCGCAACAGCTCTCCCAGAATCTCTGGGAGAACGGCCCGGAGGCTCTCGTTTAGAGCGGCTGCAGAGAAAGGCTGAGAGGTCGATGCAGGCGTCGACGTCAGAACCTGTTCCGGGCGAGGAGGCTGTTCCGGGCTGTCCAGAGCGGAGCGCATCGACACCTCCTGAACAGAGGGTGAGCGGTCCTCTCGGTGCCGATGCCTGCTGGGTGCCGAATCCCTCGGCGACCCAGAGCTCTTGGTGCCGACATGGGGAGGCGACCGGTGTCGATGCTTCTTCGACTTCTTCCGAAGCATGTCACCGGAGCTCCCCGGCACCGACGAGGAGGACGTAGAATCCATCCGTCGCTTCCTCGGGGCCGAGACCGAAGAAGGTCGATCCCGGGGGGGCTGTACCGCAGGAGCCCTCAGGGTAGGAGGAGACCCACCCGAAGGCTCACCGCCACCAGCAGGGGAATGGACAGCCCTCACCTGCACTCCTGACGATGCACCTCCGTCCGACGACATCAGCAGACGAAGTCTCGGTACCACCGACGTCGATACAGTCGCCCGATGCCTCGGCGCCGATGCAGAGGCCCGATGCCTCGATGCAGTCGATGGAGCGGCAGCCAAGGAAGATGGTCCGGACGCTGACGACGTCGATGCACTCGATGCCTCCGGTGCCGATGCCGACGAAGAGCCCGAGAACAAAACGTTCCACTGGGCTAATCTCGCTACCTGAGTCCGCCTTTGTAACAGAGAACACAGACTACAGTTCTGAGGGCGGTGCTGGGCCCCTAGACACTGAAGACACGCAGAGTGCCTATCAGTGAGCGAGATTACCCGGACGCACTGGGTGCACTTCTTGAAGCCGCTGGAAGGCTTCGATGTCATGGGCGGAAAAATCACGCCGGCGAAATCAAAAGCCGAAATGGCGAAAATTGAAGCACCAAAATTTAGAGGGAGAAAAATCTCGACCGAGGCCAAAAAAGGCCTACCCCGACAACGAAAGAAAACTTACGGGGCAAAAAAACTGAGAAAAAGAGATGAAAAACACGTCGAAAAGGACGCGCGAGGTCGACTCTCTAGGGCACGAACAGCGTAACACGACCGTACCGAGCGCGGACGAAAGAAGACTGGCCGGCTCGAGCCGGTTTCGGGCGGGAAGACGGCCGCGCATGCGCGGTGCGCATGGGCGCGCGAGGACTAGCAAAGGCCTTTGCTAGTAAACTTTCCGATGGAGGGGGCTGCCGAGGACGTCAACCCATCAGTGAGAACAAGCAGCCTGCTTGTCCTCGGAGAATGTCTGTATACATATAAAAGCTTTCCTCTTGTGGTAATGCAGTCACATTTGAAGAAGGGATCTGTGCACTATACGGCATCTATTTGGTTGGTCCTTTAACATACACTGCAATTTACTATGTCTCTAGTCTCCACTTCTTGGAGCCTAACATAAAGGCGAGATCAAAGGGAGAACTGTGAGAGAGCAAAGTGAAAGAGAAAGACCTGAGTGAAAGACAGAGGGGAAGCAGAGCAGGGGAGACATGGAAAAGGATGTCTGGCATGGAGACTGGGAGTAGGCCACGGGTGAAAGTGAGAAGAATTCCAGAGAGTCATCAGAAAAAGAGAGAACTGGGAGGTGTGGGAACAAGTGAAATATAGGAATGGAAGAAGCAAGGAATGACAGCTCTATCAGCCATAACAATCTTATCCATGAATTTTCACCTGTTATCATTGTTAAAAGGTGCAGAAATCCTATGCAGGCAGGGTTCTAATCCACATCTGAGCAGTTCAGTTCAAGCGCCAATATTAGCCATTGTGTAGATAGTACCTTTAACAGTACCTTTTGCTGTGTTCTGGATCAGGGTGGTCAACATCTGATTTCACTGATGGTGCTCTTCTGTCTCGTGGAACCTACAACAAAATTGTGGCTGTTACTAATACTAAATAAAATTAGGTCTGGAATTTATAGTGTAAACTAATTATGCATTCTTGTACCATAATTATGAAGTTTGTGTTATTCTCAGTCCTTCTCCTCCCCAAGTAAGAGACACGTTATATATATGTATGTGTATATTTGGGGGGAGGGGGGATTTAGTTCATACCTTTCAGTAGTAGTTCAAGATAGCATAGATACTCACATTCAGGTTGTCCTTACGTGTGAGTTTCATCCTGACTTTCACCCTTAACTACTAAGAAATTGTGATGCATATAGGTCTTAATTTTCCCCCAGTCCTGTGACCAGCATCTCCCCTTCCCCTCCCTATCCCTCCCAGGGGTCAGTGTCTCATTTCCCATTCCCACCCTTTGTTCCCATGGCCAGCATCTTCTCCCCCTCCCTTCCCCATGCGGCCACTGTCCCTCATACCTCTTCCAGCACTCCAAAGGTATTGTGTGCCAGTTCAGGGCCTTCCTGTACAGGCCCACACTCAAGAACACTGCCATATCCCACAGAAAGTCAAATACGTTAGCGTTTAACTTTAAAAAAGGAGACTATGATAAAATGAGAAGAACGGTTAAAAAAAAAACTTAGGGGGGCAACTGAGAGAGTAAAAACTGTACAACAGGCGTGGACGCTGTTCAAAAATACCATCCTGGAGGCCCAGGCCATACATATTCCGCGAATTAGAAAAGAAAGACGGAAGTCCAAAAGACACCCGGCCTGGTTGAAAAGTGAGGTGAAGGAAGCTATTAGGGCTAAAAGAAACACCTTCAGAAAATGGAAGAAGGAACCGTCTGAAAATAACAAGAAACAGCATAAGGAGTGTCAGAGCAAATGCAAGGCGCAGATTAAGAAGGCCAAGAGGGAGTATGAAAAAAAGATAGCATTAGAGGCAAAAAAACATAGTAAAAATTTTTTTCGGTATATTAAAAGCAGGAAGCCGGCAAAAGAATCGGTTGGGCCGCTGGATGACCGAGGGGTAAAAGGGGCGATCAAGGAAGACAAAGACGTAGCGGAGAGACTGAATGAATTCTTTGCTTCGGTCTTCACCGAGGAAGATTTGGGTGGGATACCGGTGTCGGAAATGGTATTTCAAGCGGACGAGTCGGAGAAACTTACTGACTTCACGGTAAACCTGGAGGACGTAGTGGGGCAGTTCGGCAAACTGAAGAGTAGCAAATCTCCTGGACCGGATGGTATTCATCCTAGAGTACTGATAGAACTGAAAAAACGAGCTTGCGGAGCTACTGCTAGTGATATGCAACTTATCCTTAAAATCGAGCGTGGTACCGGAAGATTGGAAGGTGGCCAATGTAACGCCCATTTTTAAAAAAGGCTCCAGGGGAGATCCGGGAAATTATAGACCGGTGAGTCTGACGTCGGTGCCGGGGAAAATGGTAGAGGCTATTATTAAAAACAAAATTACAGAGCACATCCGAGGACATGGATTACTGAGACCGAGTCAGCATGGCTTTTGTGTGGGGAAATCTTGCCTGACCAATCTACTTCAATTCTTTGAAGGAGTGAACAAACATGTGGACAAAGGGGAGTCGGTTGATATTGTGTATCTGGATTTTCAAAAGGCGTTTGACAAGGTACCTCATGAAAGGCTACAGAGGAAATTGGAGGGTCATGGGATAGGAGGAAATGTCCTATTGTGGATTAAAAACTGGTTGAAAGATAGGAAACAGAGAGTGGGGTTAAATGGGCAGTATTCACAATGGAGAAGGGTAGTTAGTGGGGTTCCTCAGGGGTCCGTGCTAGGACCGCTGCTTTTTAATATATTTATAAATGATTTAGAGATGGGAGTAACTAGCGAGGTAATTAAATTTGCTGATGACACAAAGTTATTCAAAGTCGTTAAATCGCGACAGGATTGTGAAAAATTACAAGAGGACCTTACGAGACTGGGAGACTGGGCAGCTAAATGGCAGATGATGTTTAATGTGAGCAAGTGCAAGGTGATGCATGTGGGAAAAAAGAACCCGAATTATAGCTACGTCATGCAAGGTTCCACGTTAGGAGTTACGGACCAAGAAAGGGATCTGGGTGTCGTCGTCGATAACACACTGAAACCTTCTGCTCAGTGTGCTGCTGCGGCTAAGAAAGCGAATAGAATGTTGGGTATTATTAGGAAAGGTATGGAAAACAGGTGTGAGGATGTTATAATGCCGTTGTATCGCTCCATGGTGCGACCGCACCTTGAGTATTGTGTTCAATTCTGGTCGCCGCATCTCAAGAAAGATATAGTAGAATTGGAAAAGGTGCAGCGAAGGGCGACTAAAATGATAGCGGGGATGGGACGACTTCCCTATGAAGAAAGACTAAGGAGGCTAGGGCTATACAGCTTGGAGAAGAGACGGCTGAGGGGAGACATGATAGAGGTATATAAAATAATGAGTGGAGTGGAACAGGTGGATGTGAAGCGTCTGTTCACGCTTTCCAAAAATACTAGGACTAGGGGGCATGCGATGAAACTACAGTATAGTAAATTTAAAACAAATCGGAGAAAATTTTTCTTCACCCAACGTGTAATTAAACTCTGGAATTCGTTGCCGGAGAAAGTGGTGAAGGCGGTTAGCTTAGCAGAGTTTAAAAAGGGGTTGGACAGATTCCTAAAGGACAAGTCCATAAACTGCTACTAAACGGACTTGGAAAAATCCAAAATTCCAGGAATAACATGTATAGAATGTTTGTACGTTTGGGAAGCTTGCCAGGTGCCCTTGGCCTGGATTGGCCGCTGTCGTGGACAGGATGCTGGGCTCGATGGACCCTTGGTCTTTTCCCAGTATGGCATTACTTATGTACTTATGTACTTATATATACTCTCCCTGACAGGGGATGCAACAGGAGAGCCCACAAGGAATGCATTTCTTGTTGGTAAGATGATGGGACATAGCAATGCGCTTGAGCACAAGCTTGTACAGGAAGGCTCCTTCCCAGTGCACACCACCGTTGGAGCAGCAGAAAAGATATGGAGGACAGCAGCCTCATAGGAAAGGGAGTAGGGAGAAGATGCTGGCAGACGCTGCCCGCAGGACTGTAGGAATGCAGGGGAGATGAGACGCTGGACAGCAGGGGGGATAAGGAATAGAAGGAAAATGCTGGACCTGTGGAAAGAATCATGTATAAGTCATCTCCCCCCCCCCCCACCCCAACACACACCTAAATGTTGTGACTCATACATGAGTGTCTATGGTTAAGTTATAGCCAAGTACAGTAGTGATATTCTCTATTTGCAGAGGGCTTACAATCTAAGTTTGTGCCTGATTCTACAGTAAGTTACTGACTTACTCAAGATCACAAGGAGAGTCAGTGGGATTTGAACCCTGATTTCTCTGGTTCTCCACCCCCTGGTCTATCCAACAAGCTACTCTCCTCTTCTAAGGCACAGACCTTTTGTCCAGGGGAGAACATCAACTCTCCAAATGTGTGAAGTTGACAGGAAAGGAAAATTGGGAATCAAACCTTAATCTTGCCATGTAAACATTTTGTTAGTAAACTGAATGGATGGGCAGACGGGATAGGCCACATAATCTTTATCTGCTTTCATTTTCTCTGTTTCTATGTTTCTACCTCAGAAACTTAAGAAGTACACTCCTGACCTTCTTCAGCTCAGGTAAAGATTGAATGAGAAAAAAAAGACAGGTTCAAATGAAGAACTTCCAAAAAAGCCTTAAAGATATCAAAGCCACAAAAACACTGACCCTTTTTACTATAAATGTGTGCTTCCTTCTTTAAGTAGTGCAGAGTACCTCAGCAAGTCCGGAATGTACAGAATATATTTGTTTGGTCACCTTAAGACATATGCCATTGTTTTGATCCATAGAATTTTGTTTTAAATACACAAAAAAAGCAACCAAAATTAGAATATGGTGTGATGTCTATTTTTTTCCTACACTTTAAAGGGCTTGACTTGAATGTTTAGTGCCCAAAGAAGCAACAACAATGTGCCACACAAAACCTTCCCCATGCTAATCAGTAATAGCCAGAAACACTTCTGTACCTAAAAGAGCCATGCCATCTTTGACTTAGTCTTATTAGCTCTCAACCAACCAAAATGAATGGAACCACAGAGCAAGCACCCAACTGCAACAGCAAAATTGTAAAAAGATGCCATGTTGTAATTAAACAATTTAAAACAGGAGGAAAGAGACCTCAACAGTCAACGTCCAGCTGTATATGTGGTCACTGAGAAATTTCTTGTGACCTTTCTTATCAGCTGCCTTTAATGACCATTTTTCATTCATAGGTCTTAAACAAACCTCCTTCTTAATTTTTTTATTTTCACTTGAATGCTTCACCTGTAATACTAAACTAAACTAGCACTTCTATATGGGAACAACCTGGACAGTTCTGAGCAGTTCACAAATAAGAAAACCAGGCATACCTGTGAATTTACAAACTCTTCAATAAAACAAAATAAAAATTATTGAAACAGTCATATCTAAACAAGATCAATATAAATATTTCTCAAACAACAAATCTTTAAGTAATTTTCTGAAGCAAAGTAAATTATCAACTGATGTAACTACCATGGGGATATCATTCCAAAACTTTATTCCCGTGAATGAAAAAGACAATTAAAATAGTCTTTTGTACCTAACTGACCTAACAGTAAGAAGATGTAAAAATAATATGTTTCGTGATGACATGAGCTTATCTTGACAAGGAAAAATAAGTAGTAGTAACAAATATCATGGAGCAAAACCATACAGTATTTTAAAAATAATAAAACACTCTTTAAAAAGACACCCTGGCTTGAACTGGAAGCCAATGGGTTCTGATCACAAACTTTTTTGCTGAGCAGACCAAACGAATTGCTACATTTTGCAATGTTTGCAATTTCTTCAAAATCTATTGTGTACAGCCCATAAAAATTACATTACAATAATCCAGCTAACTCAGAATAAATGCCTGAACTATATCAGTCTAAACTAAAAAGGTTCAAAATAGCACCTAATTCTTCTTAATCTTAGAATAAAAAATATCTTTTTTTGTCAGCTAGGCCACATGTTTTTCAAGGGACAACTGAGAATCCAACTCTACTCCCAGTATCTTTATTTCAGATTCTATTGGAAAATTAACATGGTCAACAACTAACATCTGACGAACAGTCTCCTGTTGGGAGGTAGCAGCAATAAAAAATGTTGTGTTATATCCAAGCTCAATTTTAATTTATGTGTACAAACCCAATCTTCAACTAGTTTGACACAAAAAGTAGCTCTAACCTCTATACCAGAGAACCCCGAAATCAATGGTATCAAAAAATTGATGTCATCGGCATAGATAAAATTCTTCACTGCATAATTGTCTAACATTCTCCCTAAGCATGACATTACTATATTTTTACATAATGGGTGATATGTTGTGAACTGCACTGAACACCTTTAAAAAAACACCATGAGCACACGTACCTTGCATGACACTGTAATCCCAACAGAGGCCCGCCATTTATGCTCTTTGGCATATTGTGCTCACAATTCAGTGTTCCGTGAGAGAATTGTGAGCACAATCCCCCTAATTCTACGAAAATGCTAAAACAATGTGCGTGCACATTTGGGAGCATGCTCAAGTTTCATGTGCTTTTTAACTGAATAATGTGCTAATTAGTGGTAATAATTGGCTTTTAACAAGTAATTATTGGCACTAGAATCAATCAACATGTATGCATGTAAATTTAGGAGCAGGATCTGCACCTAAATTTTACGCACAAGTCAGAAAAGGGGGCGTGGAAATGGGAGGAACATGGGTTGATCAGGGGTGTGACATTTATTTACGCGCATAATTAAAGAATAAGGGGCCTGCACACCTATATTTGCACTACATTTTCATTGGTGCCAATGGCTCTGCCTAAATGTAGGCACTATCTCTGGGCTTAAACACTATTCTATAAACCGTGCCTAACATTAGGAATAGTTTATAGAATACCACTACTCACTTTTGGGGGGGGGGGGCACCGATTTTTTTTAGATGCCATTTATAGAATTCCTCCCAATATGCCAAAGAGCACAGTGAGATTGGCCATCCCCTGAAGAACACATAGCAAGATACGTGCTCATGGTGCCTTTAAAGGTGTTCAGTGTGGTTCACAACATATTAATATACATTTAAACAGGTGCAACATTAAAGTGAAAATAAGAAAAAAATTAAGAAGGAGGTTTTTTAACAACTATGAATAAAAAAAAGGGTCATTAAAAGCAGCTGATAAGAAAGGTCACAAGAAAATTCTAAGTGGCCAAATTTACAGCTGGCCATTGACTACTGAGGTTTTAATTACAACAGGACACCTTTTTTTTACAATTTTGCTTATTAGCTCTCAGACAATAAGCAAGGTTAAGTAGAGGAAGGGAACCTTCAAGAAACACGGGCACTGGATATAGACAAATGCAAAGTGATACACATTGGGAAGAATAATCCGAATCATAGTTACCTGATGCTAGGGACCACCTTGGAGGTCAATACTCAAGAAAAAGATCTAGGTGTCATTGCAGACAATATGCTGAAATCTTCTGCTCAGTGTGTGGCGGTGGCCAACAAAGCAAACAGGATGCTAGGAATTATTAGGAAAGGGATGGTAAATAAGACCAAGAATACTATATTGCCTCTGTATCGCTTCATGATCTGATCTCACCTTGAGTACTGCGTTCAGTTCTAGTCACCATATCTCAAAAAAGATATAGCAGAATTAGAAAAGGTTCAAAGAAGAGGGACCAAAATTATAAAGGGGATTGATCTCCTCTCACATGAGGAAAGGCTAAACAAGTTAGGGCCCTTCAGCTTGGAAAAAAGACTGAAGGGAGATATGATTGAAGTCTACAAAATCCTGAGTGATGTAGAACGAGTAGAAGTGAATCAAATATTACAAAGATGGAAATTATATAGGAGGAAATTTTTTCACTCAATGAATAGTTAAGCTCTGGAATTCATTGCCGGAGGATGTGATAAAAGCGGTTAGTATATGTGGGTTTAAAAAAGGTTTGGACAAGTTAGTAGAGAAAAGGTCCACAGTCTGCTATTGAGACAAACCTGGGGAAGAATGGGATTTGTAGCATGGAATGATGTTGCTACTATTTGGGTTTCAGCCAGGTACTTGTGACCTGAATTGGCCATTATTGGAAACAGGATACTGGACTAGATGGACCATTGGTCTGATCCAGTATGGCTATTCTTATGTTTCTAACATTGCTTATCACCTTAAAAGATGCATGTTACAGTGCTACCAGGATGGAAACATCAGTGACCCATCAAGATGTGGTTATTAGATTTTCTAAAAAGGAAAAAAAAATTAGGAACCCTAGAACCCCAGGCAGTTATTCTGCAAGACACAAAGAGAGTCTTTTACTAAAGCTTAGCTCAAGTTATCTACAGCAGGGCCCATAGGAATAAAATGGGCCCTGCTGCAGAAAACTTGAGCTAAGCTTTAGTAGAAGACTCCTAAAGATTTTTGAGGTAAAGAATAGTTTATATTTTCATCAAAATCAAAAATTGGAGTGTTAGAAAATCTAAATCTAGGAATTTAGATCTCTTTATTTATTGTCTGCTGAGGTATTATTTAAAAAAATTCTTGAAAGACGTTTTATCCCCACCCAACACTGAACAGATTCCTTTTTCAGATTCCAATATTTACCTTCTATGTTTGTTAAAGAAGGTGAAGAGGATGTGAACTATGATGTGATGGAAAATAAGGCAGCCTTTGACTTAAATTTTTTGGAGTCTTCTCAAGATGTTATTACCTCATGCGCCACACTCTTGGTCACCTTTGTTTCCTCGATAGATAAAAAATGTCTGTATTTAGGGCAGTGGTTCTCAAACCTGATCCTGGAGGCACCCCAGCCAGTCAGCTTCTCCAGATATCCACAATGAATATTCATGAGAGATATTTGCATGCATTGCCTCAACTGCATGCAAATCTCTCTCATGAATATTCATTGTGGATATCCTGAAAAGCTGACTGGCTGGGGTGCCTCCAGAACCAGGTCTGGGAACCACTTATTTAGGGCTTACTTTAAGATGAAAGATTTCCTTTTCTGTGAACAAAATCTGTAAATCTTTCTGGATGTAGCTAGAGCTACTCAGTTAAAATGTTTTTACATTTAAAATTATCGACTTTTGCAGTGGGAGCCCATTTGTAGTTCCCCAGAAGAGTATGGTTAAATTTCATGCTGATATGTGCATGATTCTAGATCCAGACCAGATGGAGAAGTTTTTACATCAGAAGAAATCTAAGTAATTCCTGGAGAATTTGTGATCCTCAATGGAATTTAGTTAAATATAGGGCTTAAGTTTTAGGCCGTGTAAAATAAGGGATTTATCTCCTTTGGATTTTCCTTTTTAGGTTTTCTTATTAAATTCTCTCGTATCCTTCATACATGTGAAATTGAGATTGAGTACGGATATGCATTGCTTTCTGATTTTGATTCTGCTGTCCTTGATCCTACTGTACTTGATGTTTTGGGATTTTTTTTTTTGTTTCCTCTTTTTGGAAAATTGGAAATAAAAACTACTGTATTTGTTTATCTCCTGCCCCCTGCAGTACCTCTTCCTTTTTTTTTGCTCCTGTGCGGAGATGGAAGCAGAAAACTGGTACTTCAAATTGTCACTGAAATCTGCAGCTGCAGCTGCTGATACTATTCTCTCAAACCTTTTTTCCATCTTTGCTTGTAGACTGGGGTTCAGAAAACCAAGTCTCTGATCATCATCACTGGTGCTGCTGCTGGTCCTAGGTCTCTATGAAGAATCAACTACCTTGCCTCCTCTATTTCTCATGCCATTCCCATGCCTACCTCTAGCAAGCACTGATATGGTTCATGGAGAAACTGAAAATATCCATGCACATTTACATCTGTAATTCAGTATATTTATTTATTTGTATCCCACATTTTCCCACATATTTGTAGGCTCAATGTGGCTTACATGGTACCGGAAGGCGTTTGCCAGCTCCGGTGAGAACAAATACAAAGTGATAGTGTGGTAGGATAAAGTTCATGTGGTGCATTCACATTTAGAGAATGTGCTTTGGAGGAGTTGAATTATGTCCATTACTTTAATTTTGTTGTGTCGCAGAGATCAGGCTTTTAGGTTGGATCGGCGGGGTATGCCTTTTTGAATAGGTTAGTTTTTAGTGATTTCCAGTGGTTGTGCATCGCTTTCAAGGCTTTTGGTAGTGTGTTCCAGAGTTGTGTGCTTATGTAGGAAAAGCTGGATGCGTAAGTTGATTTGTATTTGAGGCCTTTGCAATTTGGGTAGTGCAGATTTAGGTATGTTCAAGTTGATTTTGATGTGTTTCTAGTTGGTAAGTCGATCAAATATGTCATGTATCCAAGGGCTTCACCGTAGATTATTTTGTGAACCATAGTGCAGATTTTGAAGGTAATGCATTCTTTGATTGGGAGCCACTGTAGTTTTTCGCGGAGGGGTTTTGCACTTTCATATCACATTTTTCCAAATATAAGCCTAGCTGCCGTGTTCTGAGCGGTCTGCAGCTTCTTTAAGGTCTGTTCCTTGAATCCCGCGTAAATTCCATTGCAGTAATCTAAGTGGCTTAATACCATTGATTGTGCCAGGTTGCAAAATGTATTCCTCGGGAAGAATTGTTTCAGGCGTTTAAGTTTCCACATTGAGTGGAACATTTTCTTAGTTGTGGATGCCACTTGGTTCTCTGGCGTTAAGTTACGATCTATTGTAACGCCCAGGATTTTCAGGCTGTCTGAGATAGGAAGGGTGATGTCTGGGGTGTTAATAGCTGTGGGGTTGTCTATGTTCTGTTGGGATGAGAGGATGAGACAGTGTGTTTTTTCTTTATTGAGTTTTAGCTGAAATGCGTTTGCCCATGAGTCCATGATGTTTAAGCTGAGTTTGATTTAATTGGTTATTTCAGACAGCATATAGTATATATGCCATACCCAATAATAGAATAACGACAGTGTTACACACATTTGTACTTTTAGAATTATCTGTGCTCCACTGTAATACATTTGGTATTGTTCTTGTTTCTTCGTGATATCATTTGTCAGATATTTTATAATACTCATACAATGTTAATATGACTTGTCTTTTGTTAAACCTTAGCTAATACAGCAGAGCCCATAATTTTGCAGTCTATATAGTTCAATTGATGTGTGCCCTCCCCTAACCTTGTTTCCTTCTTGCTCTTTTCAGTATATTTTCTATCCAGTTTCCCACTATGGAGTCTGTCTGTTCTGCACCACAGAGCCTGCCTTTTCTCTGACATACAAACTCGATCATAGCCTAGTCCCTCTATACCAGAGAGCTCAGTGTATGCTCTTAGCTTTCTCTCTGTCTCTAAGCCTGACAATTTTCATTCCTTTTCCCTCTGAAACCTACACCTTCCTAACACAAGCTTCTCTCTTGAAAACCATGAAAGAAATGTTTCAAGAAAATGGTGCTGGTCTTGGATTCATGATTATATCAGCATGGAATCTGTAAGAAATGAAGCAAGGATAGGCTTGATTGGCTGCTTGTCAAAAAATGTCATAATGGTAGGTCAGGTGACCACTGCTTCTTCATCATCGCTTCTCAAGTTGGATCCACTCGGTCTGGATGTCAGGCTCACTTAGAGATCAAATTTGTCATCCTCTGGAACAGAGACTGGACACCTACAACTGGAGTCAAAGATACTGTACAGTCAAGATAGAAGTTAGAGAATACTTACATTGTTATCCTATGGGCAGCAGAAGAATGGACAGACATCCAGAGAAGCTCACTGGATCAGCATAGGGTGTATTCTTAATTCTGGTCCAATGGGTTCCTTCAGGCGTGTGTCACTCCTGCTGCCTACAGGATAATTATTCACTGGCTTCTACCTTAACTCTGCTGCAATTTACGTCTCTAGCCCCCATTCCCAAAAGTTAGGTGTTCACTTCCCAGTGAGCCTCACAGTGGCCAAACAAAAGCAAATACTATCTCCTAGACCCACAAACTAAAATGTAACTAAAAACTAATGAATTTTAGGGACATTTGGGACTCATGCCTATTTGAATTATTTAGAGGGCATGAACCCAAAGATAGCCTCATTCCTCACATTTTACCTTTTGTTTTCAGATTAATGCATATTCCTACTGTCAATGAGTTGCATAGATTGGTTTCAAACCTGGGAAACAAAGTTACCCATATTAAACAAGTAACCATAATTTAACAAGTAACCTTATTGATAATGATTTGAACTGAATGAAGTTCAGATCATTTCCAAAAGAATCACCTGAAAAGATGCTTCAAAATCATGCATATATTTGCTTTGTTTTTCCTTGTTTGCAAATTTTTGAATGCTTCATGCTTTTATTTAAAAAAAAAAAAGTACTATACAACGATGGTAAGTAGTGTTATCACACACTGACCAAAAACAAACACAATCAAACAATTTTAAAGGACAAGAGGAGTATCAGAACAATATTGGAAAAGACTCTAAACAGGTTATTGGGCCACACATGGGTCATCCCATCACAAGCCCAAACCATATTTTTTGGTAGTTTCTTAAAAAAAAAAAAATAAAGAGTAAAGCAAAACAATTTTTTATTTTTGTTACATTTGTACCCTGTGCTTTCCCACTCATGGCAGGCTCAATGCGGCAGGCAATGGAGGGTTAAGTGACTTGCCCAGAGTCACAAGGAGCTGCCTGTGCTGGGAATTGAACTCAGTTCCTCAGGACCCAAGTCCACCACCCTAACCACTGGGCCACTCCTCCACATGTATAAGCATCCTTGTTAAACCATGAGTAAGTGCCAATTGCCTCCTACTTCATAAACTACTTTAACCACATCTTGACTCTGTGATTACAAATTGTTTTTTCATTTGAGCCACAAACTGTAAAGTGCTCATTATGGGGCCCTTTTACCAAGCAGTGGTAAAAGGTGGCCCGTAGTGGTGTCGGTGCGGGGGATTGCCACGCGCCAAGGCCACTTTTTACTGCAACAGGTAAAAGGGCATTTTCCAAATACAGGCACTAAATGGCTGTGTGCTACTTAAAAAATTGGCATGCAGCCATTTACTGCCAGTGTCCTTACCGCCTTCTATTTAGAAGGCGGTGAGGGCTCCGGCGGTAACCTTGAGGTAATCGGGCAGTGTGCAGTGCTGCCAGATTACCACTGGGTGTGCCTAATCCCCACCCACTGGCACTAGAAAATACATACTATTTTCTAGCGCTGGAAATGGTACGCAGCGGAAACGGTACTACAGGCAGGCTCCTGGGTGAGCCCAGTGGTAGGGCCAATTGTCCATGTGCAACCCTGGCGGCAGCCCTACCACCAGTTGATCAAAGGGCCCCTATGTTACTTACAGCCAAAGCATAATCAAGTATGTGGTTTGCACCGTCGGATTATTATGGGTGTACATGTCTACCACAGTCCCTTATGTGAATGGTTACCTTGTAATAGTCGTAGAGTAGTCCCAGGGCAGCAGCACTGTCTTCATCTCCATTGATGCTCATCATGGCTTTGGTAGCTGCAGTAAGAGGGTTTTCAAGGAAGGACTTCCAGGCTTCATCCTCACTGGTGTAGGAACGCCTCTGGGGGTAATGTGCTTCATTCTGAAGAACCAACACTGGTCTTTTGCTTTATATTAAAAATAAAAAAAAGAATAAAGTCTTGCCTTGAAACACACAGACACATAAAAATCATGCACCTATTCTATTCTACAAAGCTGTAATACCTAAAGTTTATCTATCAGGTTGTGCTATGTAAATATTATCTTTTCAGTTGCAATAGAAAGTCTATATGTCTTAGGCAGATACAATCAAATATAAGCTTACAAACTTTGTTAAGACATTAACTACAATACTCCAATCTGTGACCAAAAGCACAGCATTTTAGAAACATGGCCATTTTGGATAACTTCCCATTCCACAGTTTAAGATAAGTTTCAGTAAGATGCAATGAAGTACTACAAAGCTGTACCAGTCACATATGAAGTTCAGTGATATTATGAAGAAGACTTGCCATTACCTTCACCCAAATGCTTTTTGGCCCCCGAGAGGCAAATAACTATCACAAAAGCTTATATTCAGGAATATTAATGTACAACAAATGAGTTTGTACTATGCAAGTAAGGAATACTGATATACAATTTAAAACATTTCAAGAAAACATAATCTAAAAATATATATTTACTAGTAATAAAAATAAAAACTACAGGAAAACTTATACTAACAATAAGTGAAACAAATCAAAGGAATAATTTAAATATGACATTGGGTTAAACTATATTGGGGCTCATTTTCAAAGCACTTAGACTTAACACCCCCCCCCCCCCCCCATAAAGGTGTGTACTCTGGAATTTGGGTGTGCAACTTAGAGAATACTAAGGAAAATTATGCGCATAATGTCAATTTGTGCCAATTAACACCAAACATAGCCTATAATTTATTTATTTATTTATTACATTTGTACCCCGCGCTTTCCCACACATTGCAGGTTCAATGCGGCTTACATAGTAATTTTAAATACAAAGTCTTAGAAAAAGAGAAAAACAATTTCAAACTGTAATAAAACACAGTAATGGTGAAGCTTAATAATATATTGTTAGGAAAAGGGAAGGTAAACAGGATAGGATAATAGGATAGGTTGGGGGAAATGGGGTAAGGAGGGATATGGTAAAGGAGAGATGGAGAAGAAAAGGTTGTGATGAGTAAAGGGGGAATGGGGAGGTGGGGTAGGTATAACCAATGATGAGGTCGGTATCAGTGTCAGAACAGATTTGGGAGTGTAGGCTAATAAGATTAAGTTGGGTCATTAGAGTAGGCTTGCTTAAATAAATGAACTTTCAACATTTTTCTAAAGGGTAAGTAGTCATCAAGGCCAATTAATATCTAATTTTATTTATTTATTTGTTACATTTGTATCCCACATTTTCCCACCTATTTGCAGGCTCAATGTGGCTTACATAGTACCGTGAGGCATAAGCCACCTCCGGTGATGAAACAAATACAAAGTGATGTTATGGCCGAATGAGATTCATGTGTTACAGACACATTAGGGAATCGTAGAGAAGAAGAGTTATATAGTGTTCATTATGAGCTTTGATTTTGTTATATTGCAGGGTTCAGGCACTTAAGTTGGGCATGCGTGCTGGGTCAGAAAAGCAGAGCAGGCAGTGCGGAGGCAAATATCACCACAGGAAGCTTCTGCTGGCGGGGCTTGGGGACTCCCCCCAGCCCAGGTATGTGGGATAGCAACGGGGAGGCGTGTCAAAATGTGCCCCCCCCACAATGGGCTCATGTCCCCTCCCAAACTGAGGTCTGGCTACGCCTCTACTGTATTCTACAGAATCTTCAGAAGGTTATAACATCAGAGGGTGGAATCACTTAAGGAACGCATCACTTTTAAAGTATGCACATTAGTCCACAAAATTATCCACGGCGAAGCCCCAGCATACATGACTGAGTTAATTGACTTACCACCCAGAAATGCCAAAATATCATCACGAACCTTCCTCAACCTACACTTCCCTAACTGCAAGGGCCTGAAATATAAGACGCTACACGCATCAACCTTTTCCTACATGAGCACGCAATACTGGAACACACTTCCGCGCAACCTGAAAACGATTCACGAACAAACCAACTTCCGCAAATTACTGAAAACACATCTTTTTGATAAAATCTACGGAAAGAACCAAAACATATAAAATCCACACTCACTGCTCCGTTATACATCAACACATCCACCTAAGAATTCTCAATCCTGAAATCACACCACACTCATACCTTTAACCAAAGAAGATGTATACCATAGGCTATCCGTTGTTTATATGCTATATATTGTCCTCAGAATCTCTAGTTTTTCGTTGTTCTCCTTTCAATGTTTCTATATTCTTTTCCATTGATATATTCCTTAACGATACTTTGATTTGATTTGTTTTGTATAACTCTTCACAATGTAATCCATAACCGAATTGGAACAAAATGTAATTTCCATTATTCATAATGTATTGTAAGCCACTTTGAGCCCGCAAAAAGGTGGGAAAATGTGGGATACAAATGCAATAAATAATAATAATAATAATTATGTTGTCATATCTGTCTCCTTACTATTAATCTATTAAGTTATATGTGCAACTTACCTTATTCTATAAGTTGCATGCGTGACTTTCTAGAACTAGGGGGGGATGTGCTTAGCTACATCTGTCTGTTGCCAGAGTGTGGAGCGTACATGTGCACCAGTGGTGTAGCCAGGTGGGGCCACGGGGGCCTGGGCCCCCCAAATTTGCTCTGGGCCCCTGGTTGGCTGGCGGGGCTCCCCAACCCCCGCCAGCTGAAGACTTCATCCAGTGCTGGTCTGTGGCGGCACTACCGCATTGCCTGCCCTGCTCTCTCTTCCCCTCACATCGGGCACACTCCTTTTAGTGAAATTGAGCATGTTCAATTTTACTCAAAGGAGCGTGCCGGACATGAGGGGAAGAGAGAGCAGGGCAGGCAATGCGGCAGCACCGGAGACCAGTACTGTACAAAGTCTTCAGCTAGCGAGGGTTGGGGACCCCCGCCAGCCAAGGTATTTTTGGCAGCAGTGCTTCAGCTGGTGGTGGTTGGGGGCCTCCATCAGCCAAGATGTTTACAGCAGCGGCAGTGGGAAACGAGGCGGCGATGGTGGGGGGGGCAGTGGCAGAGGGGGGCGGTGGCAGGACAGCAACCAAAATGTGCTCCCCCTACCTTGGGCTCTGGAACCCTCCCACCTCGAGGTCTGGCTATGCCCTTTGCCCCTGATGTGCACTCTGCCACCAAGGAACAGACATGCAACAGATGTAGCCAGCTGCAAACAAAGAGCAGCACCACAGCAGCTGAAGAGCTGTAACCATTAGCCATATGAAAGCAGAGGAGGGGGAGCATGCATGCCTGGGTAAAAGGAAGAGTGTGTGCTTGGGGGGGGGGGGGGACAGGGGACAGAAAGAGAATAAGGGATGGAGGGGAGCAAAACAGAGTGTGCTGGGGAGAAGGGTGAGAAATATGCCTGGGTGAAATTAGAGGCCAATAATGAATAAACCTGAACCCTCAACTACTTTCTGACTTGGTGAAGGAATGTGAGGAAGGTGCAGTATAACTGGGGCCAATCCTGTCTCTTGACAGATGGATGCTGTTCACAATGCCCAGGGCTTTTGTCAGCCCTCTGCCTGCAGCTGTTCTTGAAATACTCATATAGGAGGACCAGATGAATTAAAAGGAGAAGCTTAAACCCTGAATGATCAAACTGCAACTTTTTGAAATACTTCATTCCCCAAATTGTGGTGATCTGTGAAAAAAATGTGCCTTGATTTACTCAAATATAAATTTCAGTTCTGATTAAACATTTTTTTCTTTAACTTTGAAAATCCATCTCTTCGGGTATTTTTTTATTTTTTTGGGGGGGGGGGGGTATTTATCAATTTGCAGTAAAAGTTGGGTTTTTGCCAAACCTTTCCCATGACAGTGACTAAGCTACAGTTCACTCAGTATCACAGGCTCTCCTGCTGTATATAGTGCTTGCAAACTACCTTGAACGCAGCATTATTCACACTGTCCAGGAAGATTGGGCTGCTTCTTAAAGGGATGGGCCAAACTACTGATGCCCCCCAATCTATATCCTCCCTCCAAATACCCCGCTACCCTCATCCACAATCGTGAGAGGATTGTGAAAAATTACAAGCGGACTTTACGAGACTGGGAGACTGGACGTCTAAATGGCACATGAGCAAGTGCAAAAGTGATGCATGTGGGAAAGAGGAACCCGAATTATAGCTATATCATGCAAGGTTCCACTTTAGGAGTCACGGACCAAGAAAGGGATCTAGGTGTCGTCATTGATGATACGTTGAAACTTTCTGTTCAGTGTGCTGCTGCGGCTAAGAAAGCAAATAGAATGTTAGGTATTATTAGGAAAGGAATGGAAAACAAAAATGAGGATGTTATAATGCCTTTGTATCACTCCATGGTGCGACCGCACCTTGAATATTGTGTTCAATTCTGGTCGCCGCATCTCAAAAAAGATATAGTGGAATTAGAAAAGGTGCAGAGAAGGGCAACAAAAATGATAAAGGGGATGGAACGACTTCCCTATGAGGAAAGGCTAAAGCGGCTAGGGCTTGTCAGCTTGGAGAAAAGGCGGCTGAGGGGAGATATGATAGAGGTCTATAAAATAATGAGTGGAGTTGAACGGGTAGATGTGAAGCGTCTGTTCACGCTTTCCAAAAATACTAGGACTAGGGGGCATGTGATGAAGCTACAATGTAGTAAATTTAAAACGAACCGGAGAAAATTTTTCTTCACTCATTGTGTAATTAAACTTTGGAATTCGTTGCCAGAGAATGTGGTAAAGGCGGTTAGCTTAGCAGAGTTTTAAAAAGGTTTGGACAGCTTCCTAAAGGAAAAGTCCATAGACCGTTATTAAATGGACTTGGGGAAAATCTACTATTTCTGGGATAAGCAGTATAAAATGTTTTGTACATTTTTGGGATCTTGCCGGGTATCTGTGACCTGGATTGGCCACTGGTGGAAACAGGATGCTGGGCTTGATGGACCTTTGGACTTTCCCAGTATGGCAATACTTATGTACTTATGTACATTCCTAACCTCCCATAGCCCCTCCGCCCCCCCTCCCCCCGAGCCTACCTTTAGTAATCCCTGGTGTCTAGTGGCTTAAAGCAAGAGCGATCCCTAGTCAAGCCTGCCTCTTTCCAGTGCAAATTCAAAAGACACTAGTGACCCCTAGAGGTAGTCTCATGGTATTATTACCAGGTGTCAAGTTGCCCTGATATGGTACTGCAAGACTACCTCTAGGGGGCGCCAGTGCCATTTTGAACCCACTGCTGGCAAGGGGATTGCTACTGCCCCATGCCTACCAGACACCAGAGATTACTAAATGCAGGCCCTAAGGGGCCTATGAGAGTGTAGGGATGCTTTTGTGGATGGGGCAGGGGGAAGGGAGAAGAGGGAGAGGGAAGCTTCTTCTGTAGAGCATTGGTCTTTTTAAGAAGCTCCCTGGAGCATCAGGACACAGCTTTACAACCTGATGCTCCCAGGATGGAAAAATACCGCCAGCTTTTTGCTGGCAGTATTTCACAAGGAATAAATGCATATTTGATTTACATAGTAATGAAGTGTTTTGCATGCATTTGCATGCTTTGCATCTCATTACTGCATATCCTGAGGCGGTATATTATAACATTTTTTTACAATAATATAATGTGCATTATTGCTCTTTAACAAACATTAAGGGTCAAACTGAGCGTGTTAGAGTCATAAAGCATGTTAACTAGTTCTAATCCTTAAGAATACGTTATAAGTTTGTGAAGGCTCATAACAAAACACATTGCTCAGACTCTGCTAGGCTTTATTTCTTGGCCCCTTAGTTTCCTCCTGCCCCTCTAGGCTTCCAGCTGAAACCAGAACTGGCCTCTGTTAAAGCCATGGAACCTGGAGCCTTCATCTGCAAAGACCTGGTTGTCCCTCCCCTATTTATGAACTCCTTTCTATCTAGATTAGGTATCAAAGTGACAATCATTGACCAGGGTGCACAGACTGTGGCTTCTGACATGTAAGCACCCTAACAACTTCAGCAGGTGCTGCTGTTGTGGAATGACCAGGACTGTGAATGCTGACTCTGTAGCATCCCCACCTAGCTGGAAAAGCAGAGTCCAGGTTTCAAAACTGAACCCAGATCTCCTGCATGGAACTATAATCAAAGCATATTAAAACTCTCTTTGTTCCATTTCATATGTTACTGATGTCAACAGATATCAGAAGGTATATACTAAGACTCACGTATATAGTAATTAAATGATAACTTATTATGCAAATAGGAGCAAAGTTTGTTGACCTAGAAAAGTAAGCAAAGCAGTTTTATGCAACTTTTACTATTCGTTAAACTACTTCTGTAATCACTTGTTTGCCAAAACATTTTGAGTAAGAAACAGCATAAAACAGTAATTCAATATGGCATACACAAAACGACTGCAACAAACATATATAATAAAATAACTGTGAGGGTCTTTTTACTATGGTGCACTAGCATTTTTAGCTCACGCTAAAAATTAGCTGGTGCTAAACACTGAGACACCCATAGGAAAATAATGGGCATCTCAGCATTTAGCGCCAGCTAAAAGGACTAGCTCACCTTAGTAAAAGATCCCCTTAAATTTGAAAGGCAGGAAGCACAGCTTCTGAGTCTCATGTGATTACTTTTATTTAACGAACATTGCAAAAATCATTGTTCTGAATTTACATGAATCAAACCCCAAATTTGTTATCCTCTTGGGGGCAATGTCTCTAAGTCAGGTTTGTTTTGTGCACACCATGACAGAAGTGAACTGCAGTGCTAACCTAGGTATTTTAGGTACACCTCCATCTCTGAAGCTAGCTGCTAACTGTGGGGGTCTGTGGGAGACTAAAACGGGACTACCGCCAGCTCAACCCGGCCACCGGTGGTAGTTCTGCTCCGAGTGCATTCTATTTCCAGGGGAAAAATAAAAACCCCGGAAATGGCTTACACGGCAGTATCCTGGCAGTAATCATGTTCTGTTACCACCGGGTTATCGCAGGAGCCCTTATCGCCACCTCAATGGATGGCGGTATGGGCTCCCGGCTGCATGGCCACGCGGTAAGACTTCTCTTACCCCGTGGCCATGTCTGTCTGGGGGCTTTTTACCCGCTGTGGTAAAAAAGGCCAAGGCACGAGGGAAAAACAGCCCCCGCTGCTAGCACAGAGCCCTTCTTCCCACAACTTGGTAAAAGGACCCCTAAGCGAATGCTACGCACACCACCATCTTTGAAGCTAACCTTAGTAGTTGCATTGCACTGAAGAGAGCTTTCTTCAGGAGCTCATAGGATGTAACATATACAGTAAACGTTGGTAAGATATGGTGGTTGGCACTCAATACAACTGGGAAAATTTCCATATTTTTCTGCCACATTTTCTTGGTCTCAGATTGCATCTTTGAGCACTCTAAGAAATCACCAACTCAGCTTTCCAAATTTTTACTATACATTGAAAAGACCCAACTTGCTCAATCTCTGTGGTACATTTTAGCATCATAAAAATTATCTGCAGATAATTAGTAGCATATTCATGGCATGTGGCCCAAAGGAACAATAAATCAATAAGGCACTGCAATTTTCTGCCACAAGCAGAATGCTCATCTTGCAAGCACACGGGAGAAATCTGTGGCAATGTATTTCACAACATCTCACTTTGTCATACTTTGGAACAAAAACTGACATCTTTCCTGGGGGGAGGTGGGGGGGGGGACATTTTCAGTGAACCAAATGAACTTTTAGAGAGATTGTTTCATGAAAGGACATCTGTACAAATTAAAGACTAGTTGCAGTTGTTCAGATGCACATTATACATGTGTACTGATATTTATTTTAATGAACAGCAATAAATTACTGTCAGACTTGCAGAAGAATATTGAGGTTGATATTCACAATGATTTAACTGGCCAAACACGGCCAATGACCAGTTAAATCATTTACCACTGAAAACTATCTACTAATTTTCAGTGGCACTTAACTGGTTATCGCTGTTGAAAATGAGCAGTTAGGGGGAGAGTCTATATATGGCACCTCAAAAATAGGCACGGAAAAGTAGTGCTGACTAAGCGTATTCTATAATCGGCACCTAGATTTAGGCATAGAATACGCTTAGCTGATGTCTCAGTGCCTAAAACTATGTGCATCCATTTACACCAACAAAAATGTGGCATAAATCCCAGTGCATAGATTTAAGCACAGAGGGCCATATTCTATAACTACGCATGTAAATTTTGGAATGCCCACAAAATGCCCATTTCCCCGTCCATAGCCATGCCCCTTTTGCCTGCGCACATTAGAAGTTTGGTGCACTTCATTACAGAATATGCTTGGCAAATTGTGCACGTAAATGCTAATTAGTGCTCATTATTGCTTGTTAAGTGCTGTTAACAGCGCTCATTAGCTTGTTAAGTTACATGCGTTGTCATATAATCCTCTTGAATATTGGTGAGGATCTCTAGGCGCACTATACAGAATCTGGAGATTAGCGCCTAAATGAAACCGGCTATTTTGGGAGCATTCTGGGGGTAGAGTCAGAACTTGGCCGGTTAAGTACCAATATTCAGCACTTAATCAGCCAAGGTAATCGCATAAAAGTCAGTCCTCTCTTTATGCGATAACCCATGGCCAGTTAAGTATTGAATATCAACTCAATCAGCTATGTTTTAGCTGGGGCTCCGCAAAAACCAGATATTCAATGCCGAAGACCAGACATGGCCTGACATTGAATATCCAGGATTAACACTCACCACCACTGACTGAATATTGACCCTAACGTTTTCAGAGTCAGAAAACCTTCAGTATTTTTGCTTCCTCCTGTTTTGTGTCTGATTGGTCAAGTCTTAAATTGATTAAAACAGAATTTCTGGGAATAATACTAGAGTTTGTGCTGACCACAAAATCACATATAAATGTGACCTATTTGCAACTTACATTCTACTTCTTGAGGAAGAATCTAGTCACTGTTATCCAGGCTGTTATTGGCCACCTTGCTTATGCCCTCTCTCTCTATACGGATCGCCATAAAAAACACATTTCAAGATTGCAATATATTCAGATCGGATTTTGTTGGGATTAAGCCTGTGAGTTCATAATACCCGTGCTCTTGACAGTCTTCATTAGCTACTGATTTACCTACAGAAAATGTTTAGGACACTTTGGGGCCCTTTCACTAAGCTGCAGTAAGCACTAACGCTTGCTTACCACAGGTTAAAAACCACTACTGCAGAGCGCGTTCAGATATTCCACGGTAGTTTTGGCATTTGCATGCGCTTCCTACGTGCTATAAAACACATTTTATTTTTTAGTGCTGGGGGCATGTTTGGGGGCAGAGAGTAGGCGTGCCCAGAGCTGATTGGTTAGGGCGGCTACATCGCTACACACTAACCGATTAGCACATGGTTAGCTTGTGAGCCCTTACCACCTAGAAAACAGGTGTAGTTAAGGGCTCACATGCTAATGGCCATGAACTAATGGGAAACTTAGCGCAGGGCCATTATTGCTAAAATGGAAAATGTAGTCATTTTACAGCCATGCTAAATGTGGCCTCAGTACACGGGAAACCCACGAACTAGTCACAGAACAGGCCACTTTTTAGCACAGCTTAGAAAAAGGGCCCCTTTATATGTCTGGACCATTTTATTTAAAAACCAAATTGCAGCCTTCTGCTCCAGTATTTATTTATTTATTTATTGCATTTGTACCCCACATTATCCCACCTTTTTGCAGGCTCAATGTGGCTTACAGAGTGTTGTTATGATGCAGTCATTACATGATCTTAGATACAGTTGATAATAAGCTAAGGAAGGTAATTTAGATGCAGGTACTAGGTAAGTGTTGTGAGAGGTGTTTTAGATGCATCTGAGTAGTTTGGGGAATAGTTAGTGAGGATGTCCTTAGTAGGCTTTGTTGAAGAGATGTGTCTTCAAAGATTTGCGAAAGCTGGTTAGGTTGTCCATTTTTTTCATGGCCATGGGTAGTGCGTTCCAGATCTGTGTGCTTTTGTACTCAAAAGTAGTAGCGTATGACTGTTTGTATTTAATTCCTTTGCAGCTGGGGAAGTTCAGATTGAGGAATTTGCGGGCCGATCTTTTGGTAAGAACCTCGTACATGTTTCAAGATGTATTATTGAATGCTCTATCTCTTTTAAGGAGGAAATACAATGAAACAAGTGAAATTTGGATGATTTGTACTTATTCAGCTTTTGGGAAGTTGTGTAAAAGATGGTTTATAAGTTTAGCTTTTTATTAAAGAAAATACTAACCCTCCCTGTTTACTAAGCTGTGAATTAATTTTAGAACTCATACGCTGATTTATTATTACTATGATTATTTGATTTTGGTTATTTGTGTTTACTGTTTTGTACATTGCTGTGTTGTTACTGTTATATATAATAAAATCATCTAATAAAATAGCTTTCAAGACATATGCCACCCAGAACCATATATCCAACAAGAAAACAAAAGCAAATATTTTTTTTTAATATTAAGAAAATTGCTAAATATAACATGGTCTTTTTAGAATGGTTATGGAGTATTAACCAAGAATGGTTATGGAGTATTAACCAAAACACTGATCCCTGTGCCTGTCAACATTCATCACAAGGCGATGGAAGAACTTTGCTAGTATAATAAAATTGCGAAAAAAAAATCCTACATTATAGATGACAGACCTCATCGACCTACCAATCAGAAATACAAACGGATCAAAACGAACATATCTAAACCTCCACTACCCAAGCTGCAAAGGACTCAAATACAAATGAACTCTTGCATCCAGCTTTTCCTACATAAGCACACAACTATGGAACGCATTACCAAAAGCCGAGAAAATGTACAACCACCTAAACTTCCAAAAATCACTAAAAACGTACCTGTTCAAAAAGGCATACCCTACGGACCCAACTTAAATGCCTGAACCCTGCAACGCTATGAAACCAAAGCACGTAATGAACATAATGTAACTCTTCCTCCATACGATTCCCTAACATGTCTGTTCCACATGAACCTCATTCTACCACAACATCACTGTGTAACTGTTTATACCGGAATTGGCGAACACCTTTACGGTACTATGTAAGCCACACTGAGCCTGCAAATAGGTGGGGAAATGTGGGATACAAATGTAACAAATAAATAAATAAAAATTAGAGAGAATATTAAATAAGAACTTATTTACAGATAAGTATAATAATAAATTAGGCTTTGTGTTCTGTTTGTTGCACATATCCAAATGAGTCAAAACAGTACATAACTATCTTTCCCCTCCTTCTTAGATGCCATTCGGGAATTAATACTAACAAAACTGGCACAGTGTACTATGGCAAAAATCACCATATACATTTTATGCTGAATCTAAGGAAACATCAAACAGGAGTCTGCAGAAACAAAATCAGAAAAAGCCCTTAATGGAGATTCAGGAAAAGGTTAAAAACTTCATACAGGTGTTTGTGAGACTCCCTTCCATTGCAACACACCCATTAAAAGGCAAAAATGCCCCCAGGCAACCTGCCTTCTTTAAAGAGGCAAATGGAGCCTGAATTATCTCTGAGAACTGAATAAAGTGTAGACCTTGGCTGAGATTCAATTCTAGAACAGAACTATAGGTTCTTTTAGGGATGTTACCACTAGTTTCTTGAATGAAGCCAACAAAATTTGTACACCACCTGATTCAAACTTAAATGAAAAGCAAGCTCCTTTATAAAATAATTACTTTTAAGCTTCATCTTGTCTAAAATGTGTATTAAACAAACCTATGTAGGGCAAGTTTTATTTTTGACTATAGGTGGTTTGGGGCTTTATAAGAAATTTTAGCCACAGAATTCTGACCCCTACCTACTGAAACTTTTGATCAGTGCGTCTCCGTGCTTTTTCAGACCTGAAGTTATTTGTTCTCCTAAAAAGCTGACAGATCGATCTCTCAGGGCAGTATGTGTGCAGACAAGCAATGCTGAAAGCTAAATGAACTTTCAAATCCCAATTCACTTACATATGTTTACACTTCTAACTACAAACAGTCAGCATTCAATACATAACATTCACCTTGTGATTGTTAACCAAAGAAGTGTCAAACACCCTGAATTTAAATATACAAAGAATATATAAAGAAGCTATGCTTAAGCAGGACTCTGTTCTTTATCCATAATAATTAGCTTTTTCTTAAAATCTAAATGTTTAAAATCATGTTGTTGTTTATTCATTTAAAAAAAACGAAAGGAAGGGGAAAAAAGGGAGTCTAAAGCACAAATCAGTTGATAAAGTTCAAAAAGTATAGGTTGGGGTCGGGTGTTGCATTATATATGGGATCTGGTATGCTTATCTATTCAATAGTAGAAAACCATAGCAGAAGACAAAACCTGACTCGAATAAGGAGTGATATCCTACAAGTAGTTAGACTTGTTCCTCTGGCAGCTGGGATGGATGTACCTTTAGCTGTTTAAAACCAGAATAACTGGGCTAACTTGATGGGCCAACTAGACTGTCCACTATGTTGTGCACCAAGAACGATCCTTACGTACCTGCAGACATAATATCACTTTTAGTTGCCTTCATGTTTTAATTCAAACTTTCGATCGTTCAGCACTAAACTGAACTCTTGTAAGTCCATATCGTTCAAATACTGTTAACAGTGCCTACAGTACAACCTACGCATGATGAAGCGCTTCTGCTCGGGAAGAAGGAGCCGCGCCGGGGTAAATGAAACGCAAGCAAAGCGTTCTGCCAGGGTAAAAAGAGACACAGAACGGCGCAAGGAGGACCCAGGGTGAGGGGGGGGGGGGCACTCCCGTCCGGGCCACAGTGGCGAGAAGCAAACCTGGACAGCGGTACCATTCACACATCCTCATAAATTCCCCCCCCCCCCGCAACCCCCCCTCCCCTACCACCACAGGGCCGTAAGGGAAGATACGAGACAGTAAACAGTTGTGATGAAGAGGGAACAAAAGCTACAAACACCAGCGAACACAGCTGCGAAGTCCGGTGGTGACACGAGAACACAGGGCTGAGTGACGGCAGCATCCGCACAGCAAGTGGCAGCTAAAAGGACGTCAAGCGCCCAGGTTCCGTCGCATCCCGCAACTTTTTTCCAATAGCAGGTAGCGGAGGGGGGGGGGGGAGAAAGAGCAAAGGGAAAACGGGAAAGTCAAAGGGGGGGGGGGGGAGTCGGGGCCACCTCAGCCCGCTGCCCCCCCCCCAGACACAGCGAGAGGAAGGACAGGTGCCACGCCGCCCGGGTACAACAACCTGCAGCTGTTCCAGACGCAGTTACACACCTCGGATGCCTATTTAAGCACAGACATGGACAACAGAAAGATACACTGAAGAGAGATGCGCGCAGGTACCTCGCCTACCATGCAAACGTCAGTGCAGAAGTAAGACGCAAAGTGTCCGCGCGCCCACCTGGCGCCGCTCCGGCTCAGCTGCAAGTGGCCGCGAAACGGCACCGGCTCTACGGAGCAGCAGCAGCAGCGGCAGCGCGAACCCTGGCACGCGCCGCTCCCGCGCTCTCACTCACTTGTCGTACTCCTGTGTCATGTCTGCCCGCGCGCCAACTGGACTTTCTAGTTGGGACAGTCAATCCAATCCGTCCGGGCCGGCTGGACAACACGCACAAGCAGCCCTGGCAGGAACGGGTTTTGTCGGCTTTTCTCGCTCTTTGAGGTTGGCACTGCTTGAGAGGCCGCTTTTGCCGCACCGACGCGTCTCATTGGCCGGCTGAGGGCTGCGGAGGCGGGACCTCAGCGGACCTAGCTGGGGCTACGCGCCCTCATTGGACAGCACGTGGGGCCGGGTGACAGCCAGGACTTCGTCGCCTTCCAAAAAGGATCCGATTTCCTGGAGACAGAAGGTGGCTGTGGAATAGCTAGGTAAAAAAAAAAACTGCTATTACAGTACTGACAGCCAGACACCCACTCACCTGAACTCATACATACAGATCCTGCGGTGGCCTATGAGACCAGAACAGAAAAATTAAGATGAGCCCCCCTGGCCCCACCTTTACAAAGCCATCTCTCCCAAGGTAGTGGGGACGGGCAGAGGAGAAGGAGGAAGAATCCCATAAGAGCTCCAGAAAACAAATACATTCCAGACTTCTGTGTATGTGTACAAAAGAAAAGTGGGACTTGGGTGTGATCCTATGTGATGATGTTAAGGTGGCCAAACAGGTAGAAAAGGTGATGGTCAAAGCCAGAAGGATGCTCAGATGCATATCCCAATCCTAATAAAGAAATACATAAAAATAAATTGGGAGATGAATGGCCTGCAGGGAAAAAAAAGAGGTGATCCTGCCCCCATTTAGAAAACTGTATGCAATTCTGGAGACCACACCTTCAAAAAGATATAAACAGGATGGAGCTGGTCTAGAGGGTGGCTACAAAATTGGTCATAAAGTATACGGGGACAGACTTATAGACCTCAATATGTACACACTGGAAGAAAGGCGGGCGAGAGGAGATATGATAGAGACATTTAAATATCTCCGTGGCATTAAGGTGCAGGAGGTGAGCCTTTTTCAAATAAAGGAAAACTCTGGAATGAGAGGGCATAGAATAAAGTTAAGAGGTTACAGGCTCAGGAATAACGTAAGGAAATACTTTGCATGGAAAGGGTGGTAGACGTGCGGAATAGCCCTTCCGGTGGAGGTGGTGGAGACAAGGACTACGTCTGAATTTAAGAAAGCATCGGACAGGCATGTGGCATCTCTTGGGGAAAAGAGGAGGTAGTGGTTGCTGAGGATGAGCAGACTGGATGGGCCATTTAGCCTTTCTCTGCGGTCGTGTTTCTATGTTTCAGACCTATCATAGAAAACATGTCACAGTAATAGAAATAGATATCAGCAATGCACATTTCCCAAAGCTATGATACGCTAGCAATTCCCGCATGGCAATGCCATTCAAAGTGAATGGGCTTTGTCAGCATCGATGCACTGGAAATCGCTAGTGCAGTTTAGTAAAAGGGGCAGTTAATTTTTCTGATTATATAGGTCCAAGTTTCTGCTCCATGCTTTTCTGTCTTCCCTTGACTTTGTTTCCAGGGTCTCTTGACCATTTATCATTTTTTTCTTTCTCTTCTGGCTTCTTCATCTCTTCCACTACATTCATCTCTGACATTGACCTAGTACTTTTATGTTTCTTCCATTTATTTTTCTGCCTCTCTATCCACTCAGATGTCATTCATTCGTACTATCCATTCTTCAATTTCTTTTTCTTACTGTTTCTACCTACAGTTTTCCAACTCTTTTCCTCATCCAGGTCCTTCCATTCCCCTTCCTATTATTCCCTAGTCTTTTACTAACTCTTTCCTCCCCCCTCCCATCCATCATCCCCTCTCTGTCTCTCTTTCCCCCTGCCATCCAGCATCCCTCTATAACTCTCTCTTCCCCCAGCGTCCAGTGCCTCTTCTATGTCTCTCTTCCACGCCATCCAGCATCTCCTGTCTGCCTCTCTCTGTCTCTCTCCCCTGCAATCCAGCATGTCCTCTCTGTCTCTCCACCCCCCCCAACCCTATGCCATCCAGAAGTCCCCTGTCTCTACATAAGAATATAAGCATTGCCCTATTGAGTCACACCAATAGTCCATCTAGCCCAGTATCCTGATTCCAACAGTGGCCAAACAAGGTTACAAGCACCTGGCAGAGTCTCAAAAAGTCATCAGCAAGGAAGAAGGGAAAAACAGAAACAGTACAAAACCTCTTGCTCCTCAAGTTTTATTGTATATCAAAAGAGAACAAAGAATACTATGATATAAGTGGAAAAAAAGGAACCGGAGGCATCATATATACGTATTAAATGTCAGCAGATAAAGACCTGCGCGGTTCATCCAGTCTGCTCATCAAGGTAGCCAGAGTTGAATCAGGTACTCTGCACGGGTTGCAGATCTTTCTGATTAAACACTGGTATACTTACATCTCTGTCTCTACCTGCCAGATTTGCACACTGACCATAGAAGTCTGCCTGGCACCAATCCTGCTTCCCAACTACTGGAGTTGCCATCAAAGCCCACTCCAGCCTTAATCCTAATGATGCTGCCATCCAGCATCCTACCTGTCTCTCTTTCCCCCCACCCAACATTCAACATTACCTTATGGACTTTTCCTCCAGGTATTTGTCCAAACATTTTTTTTAAACCCAGCTACATTAAAACTGCTTTTACCACTTTGTCCAACAAAGAGTGTCAGAGCTTAACTATAGGCTGAATGAAAAATGGTTTCTTCTTATTTATTTTATTTATTTGTTACATTTGTATCCCACCTTTTCCCACCTATTAGTAGGCTCAAAGTGGCTTACATAGTTCCGGAGAGGTGGTTACAGACTCCGGTGTGAACAAATACAGTAAAGAAGTATCAGTAAATAGATTTGGTGTGGTTCATCCCAGGCAAATTGCTAGGGTGGGATCATTTGTCAGGGGTTGAGTATTGTCCGTTTCCTGGTTTAATTGCCATGTTTCATTATTCCGTATTTATATCGGTTCTGTGGGTTATGCCTTTTTCAAAAGGTGAGTCTAGATTTTTTCGGAATTTTAGATGATTATTCATGGTTTTCAGGCCTTTTGGTAGTGTATTCCAGAGCTGTGTGCATATGTAGGAGAAACTGGACGCATACAGTCTATGTCCTGAAAATGGCAGATACAAATCAAGGTAAGGTATACACAAGAAGTAGCACATATGAGTTTATCTTGTTGGGCAGACTAGATGGACCATGCAGGTCTTTTTCTGCCGTCATCTACTATGTTACTATCCTGCTTATAATCGAACGAGAATAACGCCCAAGTTCCGACCTAAATCGGGAGATGGGCGTTCTTCTCACAAAAACAAATAAAGCGGCATAATCGAAAGCCGAACTTTGGACGCTTTCAACTGCACTCCGTCGCGGATGCGGACAAAGTTGACGGGGGAGTGTCGGAGGCATGGTGAAGGCGGAACTGGGGCGTGGTTATCACCCGAACAGAGATGGGCGCCCTTCGCCGATAATGGATGCGTTTGTAGCTAGAATTTAGGGCACTTTTCCTGGACCCTGTTTTTTGACGAATAAGGCCCCAAAAAGTGCCCTAAATGACCAGATGACCCCCAGAGGGAGTCGGGGATGACCTCCCCTGACTCCCCCAGTGGTCACTAACCCCCTCCCACCAGAACAAATGATGTTTCACAACTTTTTACTTTCACCCTCAAATGTCATACCCTCCTCCCAAGCAGCAGTATGCAGGTCCCTGGAACAGTTGTTAGGGGGTGCAGTGGACGTCAGGCAGGTGGACCCAGGCCCATCCCCCCCTACCTGTTACAATTGTGCTGCTTAATGCTACTAGTCGTCCAACCCCCCCCAAACCCCCTGTACCCACATGTAGGTGCCCCCCTTCACCGCTTAGGGCTATAGTACTGGTGTAGACTTGTGGGCAGTGGGTTTTGAGGGGGATTTGGGGGGCTCAACACCCAAGGGAAGGGTGCTATGCACCTGGGAGCTCTTTTACCTTTTTTTTTGTTTTTGTAAAAGTGCCCCCTAGGGTGCCCGGTTGGTGTCCTGGCATGTGAGGGGGACCAGTGCACTATGAATCCTGGCCCCTCCCACGAACAAATGCCTTGCATTTATTCGTTTTTGAGCTGGGCGATTTCATTTTCCATTATCGGTGAAAAGCAAAAACGCCCAGCTCACACCTTGGCGAATAAAGCATGGGCGTCTATTTTTTTTAAAAAATACGGTTCACTCCGCCCCTTCACGGACCCGTTCTCGGAGATTAACGCCCATGGAGATAGGCGTTTCTGGTCGATTATGCCCCTCTATATGTTACTATATGTTGATTTATACTTCAGGCCCTTACAACTTGGGAAGTGAAGGGTTAGGTATGTTCTGGCTGATTCAATTGTGTTTCTAATTGGTAAGTCGATTAGTTCAGTCATATAGGTCAGAGCTAGACCATGTATTATTTTGTGAACAAAGGTACAAATCTTGAAAGCGATACGTTCTTTGATTGGTAGCCAGTGCAGTTTTTCGTGGACGGGTTCTGCGCTTTCAAATCTAGTTTTTCCATAGATAAGCCTGGCTGCCGTATTCTGAGCGGTCTGTAGTTTCCTTAGGATTTGTTCTTTGCAACCCGCATATATTCCATTGCAATAATCGACATGTGTTAGTACCATTGTTTGAATCATGTTGCAAAATGTTTCCCTCGGGAAGAATTGTTTTACGCATTTGAGTTTCCACATTGTGTGGAACATTTTCTTTGTAGTGGCAGTGGCTTGGTTCTCTAGAGTTAGGTTGCTGTCGATATTAATGCCGAGGATTTTCAGGTTGTCTGAGATTGGAAGAGTATGTTCCGTGGTAGCCAGGCAGTAACTCCATTTTGGCGCACGTAGACGCTTACGTGGCTTAGTAAAAGGGACCCTTTATAAGTAAAGACATAAGCCAAAGATGGCCTAACACCACTTTCTAACTGAAAACTTCACCTAACTTTCTAAGTGAAAAACACAACTATAACTTCACTTAAATGTAAATTGTAAGCCACTTTGAACCGAAACTTGTTTTTGGAAAATAGTGGGATACAAGACTGCATAAATAAATAAATACGATGGCAGGATGGCTGCTAGACAACGTGCTTCATGTGAACTTTGGAAAACTTGCAGCAGTATGGCTTGGGAGGCAAGGAAACCCCTCTGTTGTATCTAACTTGTTGTGGTGATCACTGGACATGCCGTCACATATTGGATTTGTAGTGTAGACTTGTTTTTATGAACTGCAGTTCTGTGCGATCCTATTCTGAGATTTCTATTCCACTTTTAACTTACAATTCAAAGTGGATCACAGAGCAAAGAGATGCCCCAACCGAACAGAATATACACTTAAAAACACTAACCTCATCTTATTAAACAATACTCATATAAAACAAAATTATGCAAAACCATAATATTAATAAGACAACAAGTAAGTTTTTAAAACTTTTCTAAAGGAGCTATAGGGTAAGGTTAAATGAATTGTTGCAGGCAAATTATTCCATATTTTTGCACCTTGAAATTCAAAAGAGTATTCCCAAACAGACTTGAAGCGCATGTTTTTTTTACAGAAGGAATATCAACTTTTTGAGCTCCTTAAGTGTCCTTTTTGACCTGGAAGCAAAAGCAAATCCTACCATAACTGAATTAGCACCATAAATACACTAATAGACTTGAATTTGATGTTCTAATCTTAACCAATATAAATCATTCAAAAGAGGACTGATCTTGCAGAATTTACTTGATCTAAAAATTAGTCTGGCAGCTGTGTTTTTTCAAAAGCTGAAGTCGCCACATCTGTTGTTTGTTTAAGCCTCAGTATAAAGAATTACAATAATCCCAATAATGGAAGTAAAATTGTCTGTGCTATTGTTCAAAATCCGTTTGCGGTCAAGGATGTTCTAATAGCTCTTAATTTTCGTAAAGAGAAAAAATATTTCTTACCAAAGCATTAATCTGATGTTCATAGGAAAGCCTAGAGTCAAGAATTATTCCAAGTTCTTTTGATTTACTATCATATTATAGAGAAGTGCCTGATGAAGAGATATATTATTTCTGTAGAGACTTTCTGCTGATCCCCAAACAGTTGATATGCAAGTTTAAGTCTTACTTGACTTAAGGGCCCTTTTACCAAGCCATGTAAGCGTCTACACGTGCCCAACGCATGCCAAAATGGAGTTACCGCATGGCTACCACGTGGCTCTCACGGTATTTTAATTTTTGCCACGCAGCCGAAAAATTTCAGATGCGCGTATAGAATGTGCGCGAAGTGGCATTTGGCGTACTTAGGTCATTACCGCCGTGAGACTTTACCACTAGGTCAATGGCTGGCGGTAAGGTCGCAGACCCAAAATGGACGCACAGCGTGCTAAAAAAATGGATTGGTGCATGCCCAAAACCTGTTCCTACACTACTGCAAGCCATTTTTCAGCGCACCTTAGTAAAAGGACCCCTTAGTATGGGCACTTGTAATGGAGAGATTGGCTTATTGCCATTCAGCATTGCCTGTGTATGGCTTATTGTAACTCTTTGTTACTTGGCTGCCCTCAATATAGCCCGCATATGCTTCAGATGTGATGTGATATGATGTGACATACCGATTTGGGTGACCCAGTGAGAAGGACGCCCATCTTCCGATTTGTATCGAAAGATGGGCGTCCTGCTCTTTTGAAAATGAGCCTGTTGGTGTATTTGGATAATTAGCAGTATATCAAATTTTTTTAAAAATCAATCAATTCAAATCAAACTTTTCATACCACTTGAGTAAGCTGCAGGAATATTAGGACTCCTTTCTTGGAATCTCCTGGATCCTCTTATTGCACAGCTAAAAATATGTTTATGATTTATTAGGTGAGGATATTGGTAAGGGTAATGCATTTATGCTGCCTTTCTGTGGTACAACCAATATACCACCTTTCCTGAAATCAAGTAAGGCAGTGTACAAATTAAATATTATTTTAATTCTTTATAAAAATTTCAAAGTAAGAATCACAATACATGATCCAAAAGAAATAAGTACACACAGAGGTGCATTTTCGAAAGGGATGTCCAAGTTGCGATTTGGATGTCCTTGCAAAACGACGAAATCCAGGGGTGGGGAAACCCGTATTTTTGAAACAAGATGGACGTCCATCTTTTGTTTCGAAAATACCATCAGAGACATCCAAATCCTTACATTTGGACATCCCTAGATTTGGTCGTCCCTAGGCATGGATGTTACTGACTTTCAGCGATTTTTGAAACCAAAGATGTCCATGTCAAAAACAGCCAAATGCAAGCCATTTGGTTGTGGGAGGAGCCTGCATTTGTAGTGCATTGGTCCCCCTGACATGCCAGGACAGCAACCGGGCACCCTAGGAGGCACTGCAGTGGACTTCATAAAATGCTCCCAGAAACATAGCTCTCTTACCTTGTGTGCTGAGCCCCCCAAAACCCACTACCCACAACTGTACACCACTACCATAGCCCTTATGGGTGAAGGGGGGGCACCTATATATGGGTACAGTGGGTTTGTGGTGGGTTTTGGAGAGCTCGCTGTTCCCTCCACAAATGTAACAGGTAGGGAGGTATGGGCCTGGGTCCGCCTGTCTGAAGTGCACTGCAGTAACCACTAAAACTGCTCCAGGGACCTGCATACACTGTCATGGACCTGAGTATGACATCTGAGGCTGACATAGAGGCTGGCACGACATATTTTTAAAGATGTTTTTTGAGGGTGGGAGGGGGTTAGTGACCACTGGGGGAGGTCATCTCTGATTCTCTCCAGTGGTCACCTGGTAATTTCGAGCACCTTTTTGTGCTTTAGTCGTAAGAAAAACAGGTCCGGGTGAAAACGTCCAAGTGTTCATCAGGGACATCCTTGTTTTTTTCGATTATGGGTCAAGGACATTCAATTGTTAGGCACGCCCAAGTCCCGTCTTCGCTACGCCTCTGACACACCCCCTTGAACTTTAGCCATCCTTGCGACGGAGTGCAGTTGGAGACGTCCTAAATCGGGTTTCGATATACCGATTTGGACTTCCCAGGGAGAAGGACGTCCATCTTCCGATTTATGTCGAAAGATGGACATCCTCCTCTTTCGAAAATTAGCCCAACAATATCCAAAGAATCATAGAGTCCACAAGCAATAATTATGTTCATCCACAAACTATGGGGGAGTCAAGGGAAAAATAATATAAGGAAGCAAAATAATAATGTAACAAGAGACCCTCAGCTAAAGTTCCATACGCTGACTTAACAGTGATTAGCAAAGAAAATGAGATGCAATCTAACTAGTCAAAACCCCCTCCCACACATCAAAAATTAAAGGAAAATAGAAAAGAATGCAAATTATTGTAGAAAAATGAAAAAAAAAAGTGTCAGAAAATTATATGCCAGTAAAGCGCTACAGTCAGTCAGATCAAGCATTCAGCCAAGAAAACCTACACAATTCAAGCAACAATCAGCAGAAGGAGAAAGACTGTGGACCCTAAAGGCTGTGCTGCCGTCAATCTGTATGCCAAAGTCTTCTACAAATAAGTGGGTTTTCAAAGAAGATTGAATTTGGGGTAAGAGGGGTCCAGGCGTTTAGCAGCTGGTAGTGAATTCTGAAGAGAAGGCACAGCACAATAAAATGCAAGATGCCTAGTGGAGTCATTTCGTGTATCATGTAAAGAGGGAATGCACAAATGTTGATCCTTAAGACAAGAATGATCCGCAAAGGGCAGAGAACTCGAACTTCCCACGGAAAACACAAGTTATGGGAAAAAGTGGGATGTTTGACCACGGAAACCAAAGACTGGAGAAATAAATTCTTCTAAAAGCAAACGTTTGTTAGGTAAAAAAGCCTCGACACAAACGCTGTGTTTCGGCCACTAGGCCTGCATCAGGAGTCTCAATGAACGAAGAGCATCTGATGCGCAGATGTTGAAGAAAAAGAACTGGTGAAATATGATGCCAATAAAGTCGGTCTTTAAAAAGACCTTTGGGTAAAAATAGAGACTTGATTGTCAATGGGTTAAGACCGTTGGGTGAAAATAAAGACTTGATCATCAATGGGTTAACTTACCAACATGAACGTTCATGCTGGTAACTTAACCCACTGATGATCAAGTCTCTATTTTCACCCAAAGGTCTTTTTAAAGACCGACTTCATTGGCATCATCATACTTCACCAGTTCTTTTTCTTCAACATCTGCGCATCAGATGCTCTTTGTTCACTGAGACTCCTGATGCGATCCTTAAGACAATGCAGAACTCTGGGAGGCAAGTAAGGAATAAAACAGTAGAGAGGTAGGAAGGGATACCTGTATGTAATGATTTGTGGTGAATGTTACAATCTTAAACTGAATACGGGAAGAGATAGGAAGCCCCTGATGTCAGATGAACAAAGGGGTAACCTGGTCCAATGGATGTTATTGCTGTACTGATGAATCTGACTAACATTGTTTGCCCCAGGGATGTGAGAGGAACGCCTTCCAAACTAAGTGGCTTTTTGAATTCTTCCAGAAGTCTTCCAGCTATGCATTGTAAAGGAGATGATCTTTCTCCCTTCCTAGAAACTTTAGAGGGCAGCCCATGGCTGCATCCCTTGCTCCCTGGAGTTTAGGAGAGCTGCATTGCTGTGCTGCCACCCTGCTTCTTGGCATATGCCTTTCTTCCTCTAAGCTATCTCCCTTGCAACTTATGGAACTACCTCTTCTACCCCTTAACCCATCCCATAGGGGTTGGACTGAAACATTACTGAACATAGCATTACAAATTTAGGAAATTTCCTAGTTTAGAGGGCTCCCCATTTCAGACACATACCTTTCCTTTAGTAGAAGCCTATGTATGGGCTGTACACAAGGAAGGAAACAAATCATAAACAGTCCTTTTACTAAGCTGCGTCACAAAAATCTATCCTAACGCGGGACGTGCTAAAGCGTTCCACTTTATTTTTGGCATGTGTGCACAGTAAGCACATGGTAATTATTTTTGTTGTGACTTTTTTGAGGGGGCATTGCTGCACTAACCAGTTAGCGCATCTACATGGACCAGGTTATCCCTTTGTTCATCTGACATCATGGGCTTCCCATCACTTCCTGTATTCAGTTTAAGATTCTAACATGCTAACTGGTTAGTGCACGGTTAATGAGGGAGCCCTTATCACCTACAAAATAGGTGGCAGAAGTGCTCCCAAAGTAATTTTTTTAAATGGGCATGCACTAATGCTAACATTTCTGCATGGCTATATATTAAAATAATGGAAAAAAGCCTTTTTCATGGCCATGGTAAAAATGTCCTTAGAGCATGGCTTTAGAGCACCCTGATCGTGACTGAATAGATAGGGATGGGCTGGACTGTAAATTTTAAGGGGCTTCGACGTTAGCTTCAGAACTTAGTACAAGAACAGTGCTGGGCAGACTTCTACGGTCTGTGCCCTGAGAAAGGCAAGGACAAATCAAACTTAGGTATACATATAAAGTATCACATACCATGTAAATTAGTTTATCTTGTTGGGCAGACTGGATGGACTGTACAGGTCTTTATCTGCCGTCATTTACTATGTCACTATACTATATGTCACGTTAGATATTGTATAAGTATTAGTACGAATACTGGCAATTATTCGTACTAATACTGGCGGTTAGCTTGGCAGAGTTTAAAAAGGGGTTAGACGGTTTCCTAAAGGACAAGTCCATAAACCACTACTAAATGGACTTGGAAAAAATCCACAATTCCAAGAATAACATGTATAGAATGTTTGTACGTTTGGGAAGCTTGCCAGGTGCCCTTGGCCTGGCTTGGCCGCTGTCGTGGACAGGATGCTGGGCTCGATGGATCCTTGGTCTTTTCCCAGTATGGCATTACTTATGTACTTATAATTATAAATAATCTATCTTGTAAAATAAGGCACTGAGTATAGTGATAGATGTACAGCACAGTTGATAACATTGAAAAGGTGAATTGGTAATATTACAGTGCTGCACGTTTAGGTAGCTCTGTAAATGATAAAGAGCTATACAAGCTGTGTTTTAAATATGAAAAGAGAATCAGATCAATTTTCAAAGCGATTTACACTGGCTAGATCTCTCAGAAGTAGTGGTGCTGGCAATATCCTCTCATTTAAGGCCTGTCATTGAATCTGTTGCACTTATGTGGCAGGCTTATAAACCATTCAGAGCTTTCTGCTTGGGGCAGTAGAGAGAGACAGAGAAAAATCCCTCAGGGTAGAAGTTGTTTAGGTCTGGAGAGTAAACTATGCATATAAAATTACATGTTCAAATATATGTGTAGAGTTTCACCCAATTCCTCCATCTGCAAATCTAGCAGGTGCAAAGTTAAGCATATTTTTTAGAAAGAAACTACCTGCGCTGTTTCTCTCTGAAAAGTCACTGCACATTTACATGTATCTGCGTACCTGGCACTTAGCTGGCTTACTGAATATTGTCTCCACTCTGTGTTCTGATCAGAACATTTAAAAAGAAAAAAATGTCTATCTTATGACTCAGTGGAGAGTCTCTTAAGGTGTGTCCTTGCATGGAATCACAAAGTTGTAGCACCCACACTCACAAGTACAGTGTCTGCAGGGCCGTGCCAACACAGTAAGCAGGGTAAGCACCGCAGGGGGGCGCCGACCTCTGGAGGGCGCCACCGTGGTGCTTACCCTCGCCGCTTACCTCAGCTCCGCACCACCCTGGGGGCTTTAAATCTTTTACCTCCAAAAGTCGCAACAGCTGAGCAGTGCCAGTGAAAGCGCTGCCGACATCTTCAGCCTTCCCTTCGCGCTCGCTCATTCATTCCCTCAGTGTCCCGTCCTCGCAAGGAAATGATGTCAGAAGAAGGCGGGACACTGAGGGAATGAACGAGCGAGCGCAAAGGGAAGGCTGGAGACGCCGGCAGCGCTTTCACTGATGCTGCTCAGCTGCTGTGACCGTCAGAGGTAAAAGATTTAAAGCCCCCAGGGCGGCGCGGAGCTGAGGTAAGGGAAGGGCAGAGAGGGACATGGAGGGGAGGGCCGGGCCCAGGGAGAGGAGAAATTGCTGGAAATGGAGGGGAGGGGAGAGAGGAGAATTGCTGGATATGGATGGAGGAGGGAAGGGCAGAGAGGGACATGGATGGACATGGATGAGAGGGCAGGGCCCAGGGAGAGAGGAGAAATTGCTGGAAATGGAGGGGAGGGGAGAGAGGAGAATTGCTGGATATGGATGGAGGAGGGAAGGGCAGAGAGGGACATGGATGGACATGGATGGGAGGTCAGGGCCCAGGGAGAGAGGAGAAATTGCTGGACATGGAGGAGAGGAGAGAGAGGAGAATTGTTGGACATGGATGGAGGGGAGGGAAGGGAAGACAGAGGAAGGAGATGCACATGGATGGAGGGGAAGGGAGAGAGAAGAAAAACTGCACATGGATGGAGAAAATAGGCAGAAGCTGGATCCACTGGACAGTCAAGTCTGTGGAGGACCTAGCTTTTACTTATGGATATAGAGCAAGCAATGAAGAAGAAAGGAGGAAAGTAAAGAAATAAATGGAAAGGAAGCCCTAGAAACGGAGTTAAGAGGACAGATAGCAGCAGAATCAGATACTGGGCCAGCATGATCAGAAAAAGAAAGTAACCAGACAACAAAGGTAGAAAAAAATCATTTTATTTTCATTTTAGTGTTTGGAATATATCCACTTTGAGAATTTACATCTGCTATCTTATTTTGCAATGTATAGATATCAAAGATTTAATTACTAATTTCGTGAACATGAAAGCATGAAAAGCTAAGTGGTTGTAAACCCTCTATTTGTTGAGCAATCCCATAAAGATGCACTCCATCTTTCAGCTCCTATTTCCTTTGCATCTTGTGCCACACAGGGGAGGGAGGGCGCCAACTGTTAGTCTGCAGGGGGGCACCAGAGACCCTAGGCACGGCCCTGAGTGTCTGTATAGTTGATTGAGCATAAAAGCAGAAGTATAGTGGAGACAAGACTTGCTCTTTTAGTACCCCACTGTATACAAAAACCATACAATTTTGATAACCTTTGATAGTTTATTATAGAGCAGGTGCTAGAAACTAAGAATAAAGGTGATTGGGTGGCTGGTCTAGCCTGACAGGAACAATATTGGATATTCAAACGTAGGGCTGTTAAGCCTTATGGATTAAATGATGATGTGGAATTGATGATATTATATAAAATTTATTGGAGGAGTGGACTTCTAGTGGAACTCTCGTCCAAGATGGTGGCAGTTTGCTGAGCTCCCAGGTCTCCTCCAGGATTCACCTTCCCACCCCCATACCAGCGACCAGCACTGAAGCGCTATCTCTCTCCACTTTCCAGTGCACCCCATGGAGCTGATGCTTTCCACGTTGGCAGACTCTGTGCTCCTGAATCAGCACCCGTGCGAGAACCAGAAGCACCAGGGAGACAGCAGATGGTGTTTTGACGGCCTTCAGGGAAGGCTCCTGTGACCGGTGATGCTTGCTGTAGCTACCTCTTTGAAGGTGGGGTCCATTGAGAGGACGGAGGGGCCCAGAACTGCCTGGAGATCAGGCTGGGAATGGAACTCCTTCAAGCAGCATTCTCTGCTAAGCTGCCCCAGTGGAGAGGCTCTGTAGCGCCCCCCCCCCCTTTCTTTTATTTATTTATTTATTTACTTACTTACTTTTTTAAAAATTATTAATTATTCAGTTGAGTTTATTTTCATTTTATATTATTTTTCCTTGATTTGTACCTGCAAATGTTGGCCTTCAGCAGCCCCCCCCCCCAGTGGCTTTCCACAGTGGCCTCAATGTTCAAAGAAGAGTGACCAAAATGATAAAGGGGATGGAACGCCTCTTGTACGAGGAAAGGCTAAAGATGCTAGGGTTCTTCAGCTTGGAAAAGAGATGAATGAGAGGAGATATGATTGAGGTCTACAAAATCCTAAGTGGTGTAGAACAAGTAGAAGTAAATCGATTTTTTACTCATTCCAAAAGTACAAAGACTAGGGGACACTCAATGAAGTTACATGTAAATACTTTTAAAACAAATTTGAGGAAATATTTTTCACTCTGCTATTGAGATAGACATGGGAACAGAGTCAGCATGGGTTCAGCCAAGGGAAGTCTTGCCTTACCAATTTGCTTCATTTCTTTGAAGGCGTGAGTGGAGGAGTGGCCTAGTGGAGTGGAGGAACAGCCTAGTGGAGTGGAGGAATGGCCTAGTGGTTAGAGCACCAGTCTTGCAATCCAGAGGTGGCTAGTTCAAATCCCACCACTGCTCCATGTGATCTTGGGCCAGACACTAAACCCTCCATTGCCTCAGGTACAAACTTAGATTGTGAGCCCTCCTGGGACAGAGAAATATCCAATGTACTTGAATGTAACTCACCTTGAGCTACTACTGAAAAAGGTGTAAGCGAAATCTTAAATAAATAAATGTGGATAAAAGTGAGCCAGTTGACGTAGTGTATCTAGATTTTCAGAAAGCTTTTGATAAAGTTCCTCATGAAAGACTCCTGAGAAAATTAAAGAGTCATGGGATAGGAGGCAATGTTCTGGTGTGGATTAGGAATTGGTTATTGGACAGAAAACAGAGGGTAGGGTTAAATAGTCATTTTTCTCCATGGAAGAGGGTGAACAGTGGAGTGGAGGAGTGACCTAGTGGTTAGGGTGGGAGACTTTGGTCCTGAGGAACTGAGTTCAATTCCCACTTCAGGCACAGGCAGCTCCTTGTGACTCTGGGCAAGTCACTTAACCCTCCATTACCCATGTAAGCCGCATTGAGCCTGCCATGAGTGGGAAAGCACGGGGTACAAATGTAACAAAACAAAACAAAAAAAAACAGTGCAGAGCTGCAGGGTTCTGTACTGGGGTCAGTGCTATTTAAAATATTTATAAATGATACGGAAATCAGAAGGACGAGTGAGGTGGTTAAATTTGTAGATGATACAAAACTATTCAAGGTTGTTAAAACATGTGTGGACTGTGAAATATTGCAGGAAGACCCTAGGAAACTGGAAGACTGGGCATCCAAATGACAGATCAAATTTAATGTGGACAAATGCAAGGTGATGCACATTGGAAAGAATAATACAAAATCATACTGCTAGGGTCCACCTTGGGGGTCAGCAACCAAGAAAAATATCTAAGTGTCTTTGTAGATAATACACTGAAATCTTCTGCTCAATGTGCAGTGGTGGCCAAAAAGCAAACAGATTGCTAGGAATTATTAGGAAAGGGATGGTGAATAAGACCTAAAACACTATAATGCCTCTGTATCGCTCCATGGTGCGACCTCACCTCGAGTACTGTGTTCAGCTCTGGTCGCCATATCTCAAAAAAGATATAGCAGAATTAGGAAAGGTTCAAAGAAGAACGACCAAAATGATAAAGGGGATGGAACTCCTCTCATATGAGGAAAAACTAAAGAGGTTAGGGCTCTTCAGCTTGGAAAAGAGACGGATGAGGGGAGATACGATTGAGGTCTACAAAATCCTAAGTGGTGTAGAACGAGTAGAAGTAAATTGATTTTTTACTCGTTTCAAAAGTACAAAGACTAGGGGATACTCAAGGAAGTTACATGGAAATACTTTTAAAACAAATAGGAGGAAATATTTTTTTCACTCAACGAATAGTTAAGCTCTGGAACTCTTTGCCCGAAGATGTAGTAACAGTGGTTAGTGTATCTGGGTTTTAAAAAGGTTTAGACAAGTTCCTGGAGGAAATGTCCATAGTCTGCTATTGAGATACACATGGGGAAGCAAATGCTTGCCCTGAGATCGGTAGCATGGCGTGTTGCCGTGACCTGGCTTGGCTACTGCTGGGATTGTAAGCTCTTTTGAGCAGGGACTGTCTCTCTCTGTGTCAGGTGTTCAGCGCTGCGTGCGTCTAGTAGCACTTTACAAATGCTAATAATAATAATAACAGGATACTGGGGCTTGATGGACCATTGGTTTGACCCAGTATGGCTACTCTTGTTCTTATGTAGGTGGGGCCTATTGTCCTTGAATGTAGGAAGAGACGCTGACTACAGTGTCCATTCATTAGTTGATGCCACACTGATAACTGTAAAACCAAATATAACCAAAAACCCATCATACAAGGGAATTAATAGTCCAATATTCACCAATACCTAGTACTATGCTGAAAAGACACACAGACTTCAGTTCAGCATAGTTAACACTGTTACTAATAGGATCCATCTTTTCATTCATTAGTCCCACTATGTTTATGCATTTTTTTAAAATAAAGATATGTGCTTGTCGTTGTAATGTTATAATCTTGAAATCAATTCCTCCCCCTTCTTCCCTTCAAAAGAACACCCCATACAATCCAAAATCGAATACTGAAGGGCTTTGACTCTTATAGTCCTCCAGAACACTTACAATATAATACAGATCAACATATCCCCCAACCCCCCCACCAAAACTGATAACTAGGTCAAAGATAAAGGAAACCAAGAACTATGAACCCCAAACTGAGTAAGATATAATTTATAAGAAATGGTGAAAATAGTACCTCACCCTGTTGATTAACAGTGTAACACGCTGTTATTAACGGCAAAGTAAAAGTACCATAACCAGCAAAAAGAAAAACTAAAAAAAAAAAAAACCTCAGTAAGTGCAAGGAGAACTGAAACATACTGTAGATAAAGCTAGAGAAGCTCAGAACCTGGAAATTCCACCACCTCCTCCTCTCCTGACTTCCCTACTACCGATCCCCCTTAAATGTGAACAACCGGAAAAAACTTATGCTTCTATAGCACCCACTGTTATACAATAAGTGAAATTCCCCCTTCCCATTTCCACACCCCCCATCCCCGGATGCTTATTCTGAGCCCCACGGTCCCCACCCCCTATTCCAACTCCACTCAAACAACAATAATTCTTCAGAAAGCAATCCAAATCCAGGTCTGAGATTACAGCCGCCTGAACAGCCCACCCAAAATATTCACAATGGAACTTCTTGCTCTCAGAGAAAGGGAACAGATATAGGGATCCCAAACCGACAGAAAGCACTTTCTACGTTAAGGAATACCTGATACACCTCGGGATTCCAAAACACAAAGATCATGCAGTTCACTCCTCCATTCCCAATTTGAAGGTGACTCAGTTTGCAAGCAATGTCTAAGAACACACTTCAAAGCTGTCAGCCAAGACTTTTAAATTAATAATTTGGTGCCCCTCCTCTATATAACTAATGCCCTGTCCCAGCCAAGGACTAGTCCCCATGGATCAAATGCAATTACCTGACCAGTTATAGAGGACAAATAGTGAAGAATAGTGGCCGAATAGGACCGAATTAATGGGCAGCACCATAGCATATTGTCTAAATCCCCCCCTAGAGTGTCCACATTTAATACATTGAGAAAGAGTAGGAGTCTCCATTTCAGTTAGTCGGTAAGAAGAAAAATACACCATATGAAAAACCCTATACCAACATTCTCTGTATTCCGAATTAAAGAAAGTCTGGGGAATCAATTTGATTATTATGGAAAAATCAACATTATCCCCAGGCCTGTTTAATTCTACTTCCCATTGCCTACGAAGGTGTTCATAATTTTTAGAGGGTCTCCATGTCTTAAGAGTCTTATGTAAAATGGAAACAGATGGAGAGTCTCCATTCTGGGTTGTAAAAAGCGCTTTCAGTTTAACCAGAAAAGACGTCGATAACCACTGAGGGTTGAGAGAAGTAAAATAGTGGCCTAATTGGGAATATGCAAACTGATCTCCTGGGTAGTCTCCCAGCCTTTGTCTCAACTGTACCAACGAACAAAGTTGTTCAGTGTCCCACACACAATGTTCTAGCTATTGCAACCCATATGATTCCACCTCAAAAATGCTACATTATCCTGGCCAGGACTAAAATGTAAGTTTAAAAATAGGGAGCTATGAGAGTCCTGGCCTAAGAGTGATGTGAGAGCCAACTAAAGTCTCTGAAGTGGGGCTAGTATGACACTACACTAGTAAGATACTCTACTTAAATCTGCCAAAGGTGCATGGAGCAAAGATTTGAGGTGTAAAAGTGCAAAATATTCCTTCTCTATCTGATAGGGGGTAAACTCTTCTGTACCCCTAAGTCAATTACCTAAATGTCTCAGCAAGCATGGCCAGTTATAAAGTCTAAAATCGGGAATATCCAGACCTCCGCTCGACCAGTTGCCAACCAAAAAGTTGTATTGGAGCCTAGGCCTCCCTCCCCCAGCAAAAATGCCTGAATTCCCTCCATGAAGACGCTAAATCCTGTTCTATGAATGCTATAGGGAGAGTTTGCATAGTATATAACCATCAGCGAAAAATTATCATTTGAATTAATGCTATCCTACCTGAAAGAGAGAGAGGAAGGTCCCACCAAATCCTCAACTGTGCCTTAGTTTGTATCATTAGCCTATGGAAGTTGAGTTTATAGAGGTGACTGGTGTTCATAGGCAAAAGAAACCCAAGGTAAATGAATGAATCCTCTGCCCAATGCAAGAAGAAGGGACCAAACCAAGGCCACCACACCAGCTCAAGAGAAGGAAGCACCTCAGACCTCTATAGGTGTAATTTGAACCTAACGAAGTCCCCATATTCTCAACAACTTTCCATTAATGCCTTTAAAGAATTCTCTGGGTTTAACAGGTAGACTAATAGATCATCTTTGAAAGCTGCTGCCTTGAAAGTATAAGTACCTATGGAAATGCCTTCTGTCTCAGGGTTATTTACAATATCTCAAATAAGAGGATCCAGGGTTAAAATAAACAGGTGGGAAAGAGGGCCTCCTTGACGGGTCCCCCGAGCAATGTGAATTAGGTCAGAGAACACCCTGTTCACCAAGATTCGAGCTTTAGGGGAATCATATAAGGTCTCAACAACACTGATAAAGTGATCCCCTAGGCCATACTTTCACAATGTGGCTAGCATAAATTGCCAGGAGACCCTATCAAAGGCCTTTTCTGCATCAAAACTTACTAAAAGGGAATGCAGCTTATTATGGTGAACCACTTCTAGGGAAGCCAGAATTTTGCGTAGATTTTTAGACACTCACCACTCTCTGACAAAACCCACCCATGGATCAGTGATCAGCTGAGGCAGTACACAGGCCAAATGGTTAGCTATCACCTTAAAGAAGGAAATCGGGCATTAGCTATCACCTTAAGGAGGGAACTTGGGTGTTAGGACTTGGTCAAAGAGTGCTCCTTACCCGGTTTTGAATGGACCACAATTCACGCCATGGAAAGGGAGTTTAGCATACTCTTCTTTGCTATCATTGATGAAACATCTCTGTCAAGGGGGAGGCAACATATTCTTGGAGTATCTTATAAAATTTCACCCAGAATCCATCTGGCCCTGGGGCTTTATGGTTGGGTCTAGACTAATAACCAATTTAAATTCATCCACCAAAATGGGCCTTTGAAGGATCTGGACTGAATCCATGTTTAATGATGGAAGATCCATACTATTCAAATGAGTTGCATCATCCAAATCCAGATCTGAATAAGAATGGTAAAGAGACACATAAGTACATAAGTATTGCCACACTGGGACAGACCAAAGGTCCATTAAGCCCAGTGTCCTGTTTCCAACAGTGGCCAATCCAGGTCACAAATACCTGGCAAGATCCCATAAAAGTTCAATACATTTTATGCTGCTTATCCTAGAAATAAGCAGTGGATTTCCCCATCAAGTCATTTTAATAATGGTCTATGGACTTTCCTCTAGGAAGCCATCCAGATCTTTTTTAAACCTCACTCAGCTAACCATCTTTATCAAATTCTCTGGCAACGAATTCCAGAGTTTAATTACACATTAAGTGAAGACAAATTACTACTTTGTAGTTTCATTGCATGCCCCATAGTCCAAGTATTTTTGGAAAGAGTAAACAAACAATTCACGTCTACCCATTCCACTCCACTCATTATTTTATAGACCTCTATCATATCTCCCATCAGCCATCTTTTTTCCAAGCTGAAGAGCCCTAGCTGCTTCAGCCTTTCCTATAGGGAAGTCGTCCAATCCCTTTATCATTTTCGTCGCCCTTCTCTGTACCTTTTCTAATTCCACTATATCTTTTTGAGAGACAGCAGCAATATCTTTATCATTGGACATCAAGAAACCTAAGGAATTTCTCAAAGTCTGGACCCTTTTCCTTCCCTCCCATTGCTTCACCAATCTAGCCAAAAGAGCTCCTGATTTATTACTATGACAGTACAATTTATATTTGTAAAATAACCAGGATTTCACTGTCTTCTGGTGAAGTAAATTGTTTAAAGGTGACTGGGATGCCAGGAGTTGTTCTCTGTGTTCCCGAGTAGGAACCCTCCCATATAACCTATGCTGGGATTGGGGTAATCGTTACAACCATAAGATATCTCTCTATCACAGACCCTATGCTTTTGCACCACATATGCAAGTGTATCTCTCCTCAAGACTGCCTTGCTGTGTCACAAAACAGTACTGGGGTATTCCGATGTGTGGCATTAAAGGCCTCATATTCCTTCCATATAGCTATCAACATATTGTGGAAGACAATGTCATAATAAAGGTCTGGGGAGAACTGCCATGGTGGAGGGTCCCCTCATTCCCTATGTGACACCAAAGCAACCACACCAAATCATGATCTGAGATTTGGTAAGCATCAATGTATGTGGAACTAATATGAGAGAACAAAGACTGGGAGATGAATAAGTAATCTATGTGGGACTGTGTACCATGAGCTCTTGAGAGATGAGTATAATCTCGGGTCGTTGGATGCAAGGCCCTCCAGATATCTAACAGATTCAGTGGTATTCCTTTAGTCAAATCAATCTGATCAAACCTTCCAGGATTCGATTTATCTAAAAAAGGATCAGATACAGTATTGAAATCTCCCCCCAGTATCAAAGGGTGATCACCCAAAGAGGCTAATTCCCTAATAAGAGTAGCAAATGTCTGTCATAGACATTGGGAACATAGGCATTAGAGAGTACTACTACTACTACTTATCATTTCTATAGTGCTACTAGACGTACACAGCGCTGTACACTTCAACATGAAGAGGCAGTCCCTGCTCGACAGAGCTTACAATCTAATTAGGACAGACAAACAGGACACATAAGAGATAATGGAATTACTGGGGTGGGGATGATAAAATAAGGGTACTGAACAAGTGAGTAGGGGTTAGGAGTTAAAAGCAGCATCAAAAAGGTAGGCTTTTAGCCTAGATTTGAAGATGGCCAGAGATGGAGCTTGACAGACCAGCTCAGGAAGTTTATTCCAGGCACAGCAAGATAAAAGAAACGGAGTCTGGAGTTAGCAGTGGAGGAGAATGGTGCAGATAAGAGAGATTTACCCAGTGAACAGAGTTCCAGGGGAGGAGTGTAGGGAGAGATGAGAATGGAGAGGTACTGAGGAGCTGCAGCGTGAATCAAGGGTGTAGCTATGTGGGACCATGGGGGCATGCCCCCCCCCCCACTGCCGACCCTTTCGACCCCACCTTCCTGCTGCCGTCAACCCTCTCCCGCTGCCGTCAGGTACCTGTGCTGGTAGGGGTCCCCAACCCCCGCCAGCCAAAGTCCTCTTCAGCGCCGGTCTCTGGGCAGGCACGTTGCTGCAGCTGATCTGCAAGGATTCTGTTTCTGTGTGAGTCATCCTGACGTCCTGCACGTTCCTACATGCAGCCTGTATGTAGGAACGTAGGAACATGCATGACGCCAGGAAGACACAGAAACAGAATCCTTCCAGATCAGCTGCAGCAATGCACCGGCCCGGAGACCGGCACTGAAGAGGACTTCAGTACATCTGGAGCTGGAGCTGGAGCAGACAGAGCAGAGAAGAGCCACTTCTGCTTCCTAATCTAGTCCCTTCCTTCCCAAGTGGTCTGCAGCAAGAATACAGGGTGAGGCAAAAAAAAAAAAAAAAGTAACCCCGTAGAGTTTTTTTTACTGTTTTCAACGTGAAATCTTATAGCTTTATTTGTTGCTACTATCTACATTTATGTGCTGAGTGAAATTAGATTTTCTTTAAACACTGCAAAGTTATAGACTTTGCTGCACCATATGCCTGGAATAGACTTCTTGAGCTGGTACATCAAGCTCCATCTCTGTCCGACTTCAAATGTAAGCTAAAAGCCCACCTTTTTGATGCTGCTTTTAACTCCTAACCCTTATTCACTTGTTCAGAACCCTTATTTTATCATCCTCACTTTAATATTTCCATATCTCTTATTTGTCCTGTTTGTCTGTCCTAATTAGATTGTAAGCTCTGTTGAGCAGGGACTGTCTCTTCATGTTGAAGTGTACAATGCTGCGTATGTCTAGTAGCGCTATAGAAATGATAAGTAGAAGTAGTAGTAGTATAGTGTGACCACCCAGCGATTTTCGCGTGTTCAAAGATGTTTGCACTGTAAAACTACTATTACTGGGGGGGAAAAAAACATGTGGTACTAGCTTACTGTTTGTGATGTCAAAGTGACTTAGAAGTTTGTAAACAAACTCACTGGACCTAAACCCCTTGGACTACCATGTCTGGGGAGCAATGTTAGATGCCTATCACAAGCTCCACCCAAAGCCACAATCACTGAACTCAAGAAAACACTGCAGATGATCTGGGACAGCCTGCCACAGGGACCAATCAACAAGGTTGTTAAGAACTTCCCAAAGCGACTGAAGGCCTGTGTTAAAGCTGGGTGTGGACACTTTGAGCACTCACAGTGACTGCAAAACTCTGGCACATTGTTAATTGTATCCTTTGAATGATGCTATGTTACTGTGTTTTAGTTTGAACACTTTTAATACACAAAAAGTGCTAGGTAGTAACACTAAAATGCCAGTAACATCAACATAGCTTAAGTCTTAAAATAATCACGTGTTGTGTAATAGCAATACATAGGTATGATGACTAAATAAGTATTCAGATTAAATCTAGTTCCCAGGTATGCCAGTATTCTGGCACTTTTAAAAGCCCCCTTCCTTCATCATCCCTCTGTGATACATGCTTTCTCTCTCTCTCTCTCTCTCTCTCTCTCTCTCTCTCTCTCTCTTCTCCCCCCCCCCCCCCCCCCCCCCCCCCCACTAGCTTTTTTTCTCTGTCAAACCCTCCTCTCATAGCCACTTCCGGCTCTTTCTCATACCCAAATTACCAATTATTTCACATACATATCATAGGTATAATTTGCCACCTTTGTGAGGGGGAAGGAACAAGAGATAAGGGTGTCAGATTAATGGGTGGTGGGGTGAGCTGTCTCCCCCCCCCCCCCCCAGACTTGTATGGATTAGCTTTCTCTGCCCTGCCTCTACTGACTTTCTCTTTCACACATACACACTCACTCACACATGCACTCTTTATCACTTTCTCTCAATCCCACCTCCACCCCACCCTCCAGGCCTGATGCCACTAACTTCAGCCCTCCCACCTTTTAAATTGTAGCTGCAGAAGGGTGATTCAGAATAATACTTACAATATTATTCTTTTTATTGTCTTCTTTTATGTTTCTTTCTTGCTCCTTCTTCAGTTTCTTTCCCTGTGTTAAATTTTCATTTCTCTAGCCTTTCCTCATTAATTCATTTTTCCTTTTTTCACATTTCTTCTCCCCCTCCTTATCTGTTGCCCATTTTATTGCTTTAGCATTTCTTCTAAATTTTTCCACACAGTTATAAGTTCTGTTTCTTTTGTTTCCCCTTTTAACTTGAGTGACAGGCCTACCAGATCTGGGGGATTAGGGATATCCCTGAGGCCAGTGTTTAATATCTTTGGAGATGGAAGACATTCCATGGGATTGGAGAAGAGTAGATGTAATCCCTCTTCACAAAAGTGATGAGAAGAAGTGGGAAACTACAGACCGGTAAGCCTCACTTCTGCAATTGGAAAAGAAATGGAGGTGCTGCTGAAGGAAAGGATAGTGAATTTCCTGGATTCCAGTGGGTTACAAGAGCTGAGGCAACATGGTTTTTACCAAAGGAAAATTGTACCAAATGAATCTGATTGATTTCTTTGGCTGGGTGACCAGAGAATTAGATTGAGGACACATGCTAGATGTAGTCTCCTTTGATCTCAGCAAAGCCTTTGACATGGTTCCTTATAGGAGGCTCTTGAATATACTCGATGGGCTGAAGTTAGGACTTAGTGAACTGGATTAGAAACCAGTTGACTGACAGGCATCAGAAGGTGGTGGTTAATGGAATTCACTCAGAGGAAAGAAAATGAATAGTAGAGTGCCTCAAGGATGGGTGGTAGTGTTGATTCTATTCAATATATTTGTGAGTGACTGCCGAAGAGTTAGAAGGTAAGGTTTGGCTTTTTGCAGATGATACTAAGATTTGCAACAGGATGGACATCCCAGAGGAAGTGGACAACATGAAGTGTGATCAGCAAAAAATTAGAAGAATGGTCTAATGTTTGGCAGCTAAAATTTAATACGAAGAAGTGCACAGCCATACACTTTGGGAGTAAAAATCCAAGGAAGCTGTATGTGCTAGGAGGTGAGAGACTCATATGCATGGACAGGATACATCTGAGGATACTCCAGGCAATGAAAGTGTGTGTCAAGGTGGTGGCCATAGCCAGAAGGATGCTAGGTTATATACAGAGAGGCATAAGCAGCAGAAGAAAGGAGATGTTAATGACCCTATACAAGTCATTGGTGAGGCCCCACCTAGAGTATTATGTTCAGGTTTGGAGGCCATATCATGCTAAGGACATAAAAAGACTTGAAACAGTTAAGAGGAAGGTGACAAAAATGGTATGGGGATTGTGCCAAAAGGCAGATGAAAAGAGACTGGAAGACCTAAATATGTATACCCTAGAGGAAAGAAGGGATAGAGAGACATGATACAGACTTTAAATACTTGAAAGGTATTAATATACTAACAAATCTTTTCCAGAGATGGGGAAATGGTAAAACTAGAGGGCATAAATTGAGGTTGTGGGCTGGTAGACTTAGAAATAACATCAGGAAATACTTTTTCATAGAAAAGGTGGTCGATGCCTGGAATGCCCTCCCAGGAGAGATGGAAGAGACAAAAACAGTAATGGAATTCAAAAAGGCATGGGATAAACACAGAGGATCCCTAATTAGAAAGAAGATGGTATAAAAACAAAACTTAAATGACCTCATGGAAGTTGATGTGTTGAGTGGTGCTTAGATGATGATTCCAGCTGTGAGAAACTAAGGCCAGTGAATGCAGACTTCTACAGTCTGTGTCCCATATATGGAAAGACTGATCAGAATGGGCTGAAGTAGGCTCTGATGACAAATCCAGTAGTTGGAATGTAAGTAAAGTGCCAGGCAGACATTTAAGTCTATGTCCCATATATGACAAGACAGATCAGGATGGGCTGGAATGGACTTCGATGGCAACTCCAGAAGTTGGGAGGTAAGGCCAGTGCTGAGCAGACTTCTACAGTCTGTGTCCCAAAAATGTCAAAGAAAGATCAGGATCAAGAATATGTATGTTATAAGATATTAGTTGTTGAATTAATCATGAATTGATAATGAATGTGACTGCTGGACAGACTGGATGAACCATTCAGGTCTTTATCTGCTGTCATCTACTATGCTACTATAGGTTAAGTCTGTGGCTAAAACAACTCCAGTCTCCCAAATTAAAGGGTGCCCTAATGTCAGGCTTAGAATTTAATTAGAATTAAATCGACATAGCAAGTCAAGGGTAAAAAGGTAACTGGGAGACTCTTCTTATTTATAATGAAATTCCAATTTATTGGGCTCTCCAGTAACAAACATGTATATACAGAAGAAGGAATAGAAAAACAATTAGGCAAATAGTCTTTAAGAACAAAGTAAATAGATGCAAAAGATGTCATAAAGTTTTAATGGACTGGTAAATCTCAGTCTCCTCTGAACATTGTTTTTTTACTTCAAACTCAAACAGTACATCTTTCATACCTCTTTACAGATAGGCAGTCATAAAATCCTTACTACTCGGTAATGTGCCTTTAATCTCCTTAAAATTAGTCAGTAGCCTCTGTTAGTCCTTCAAGTTTATTCTTTAGCTTTTGGGCATGGGTTAAACCCTATTATTTACTCTCCTCACTCTATAAGCAAACAGATATCCTGAAATGTAGTCCCACTCCTATCCACACTCTGACTCCTTTTCAGCAATATGTCCTCCAGTGCTTTTTCTTTTTTAGAACAGGCAATTGATCAGCAACCAGTTTGGGTCCAGTCTCCTATATCTTTAAGGCAGGGCTCGACAAATCCTGGGTGCCAGATCACCATCAGGCTTATTTTCGAAAGTGATCGCCGGCGATCTTCCGACATAAATCGGGAGATGGCCGGCGATCTCTCAAAAGCAGTGAAATCGGTATATTCGAACGCTGCTTTTTTGACACCATTGTCGCTTTCCCGTCGCCGAGCCGGTGAACATAGTAACATAGTAACATAGTAGATGACGGCAGAAAAAGACCTGCATGGTCCATCCAGTCTGCCCATCAAGATAAACTCATATGTGTATACCTTACCTTGATTTGTACCTGCCTTTTTCAGGGCACAGACCGTATAAGTCTGCCCAGCAGTACTCCCTGCCTCACAACCACCAGTCCCGCCTCCCATCACCGGCTCTGGCACAGACCGTATAAGTCTGCCCTCCACTATCCTCGCCTCCCAACCACCAACCCCTCTTCCCCCCACCTGCTCCGCCACCCAATTTCGGCTAAGCTTCTGAGGATCCATTCCTTCTGCACAGGATTTCTTCATGCATATTCCATGCATGTTTGAATTCCTACCGTTTTCATCTCCACCACCTCCCGCGGGAGGGCATTCCAAGCATCCACCACCCTCTCTTTGAAAAAATACTTCCTGACATCTTTCCTGAGTCTGCCCCCCTTCAATCTCATTTCATGTTCTCTCGTTCTACCGCCTTCCCATCTCCGGAAAAGATTTGTTTGCGGATTAATACCTTTCAAATATTTGAACGTCTGTATCATATCACCCCTGTTCCTCCTTTCCTCCAGGGTATACATGTTCAGGTCAGCAAGTCTCTCTTCATACGTCTTGGAACTCAAATCCCGTACCATTCTCGTAGCTTTTCTTTGCACCGCTTCCATTTTTTTAACATCCTTCGCAAGGTACGGCCTCCAAAACTGAACACAATACTCCAGGTGGGGCCTCACCAATGACTTGTACAGGGGCATCAACACTTCCTTTCTTCTGCTGATCACACCTCTCTCTATACAGCCTAGCAACCCTCTCGCTACGGCCACCGCCTTGTCACACTGTTTCGTCGCCTTCAAGGGGGCGTGTCGGTGATGTAGTGAAGGCGGGACATGGGTGGCATGGGCATGGCTACCAGATGGCCGGCTTTCACGGATAATGGAAAAAAAAGCGGCGTTCATCAGTATTTCGCCGGGTTTACTTGGTCCTTTTATTTTCACGACCAAGCCTCAAAAAGGTGCCCCAACTCACCAGATGACCACTGGAGGGAATGGGGGATGACCTCCCCGTACTCCCTCAGTGGTCACCAACGCCCTCCCACACTAAAAAAAATAAAAATAAAAACCTTTTTTTTTTTTTTTGCCAGCCTGTATGCCAGCCTCAAATGTCATACCCAGCTCCCTGACAGCAGCAGTGTGCAAGTCCCTGGAGCAGTTTTTAATGGGTGCAGTGCACTTCAGGCAGGCAGACCCAGGCCCATCCCCCCCCCACCTGTTACACTTGTGGTGCTAAGTGTTGAGCCCTCCAACCCCCCCCCCAAAACCCACTGTACCTACATGTAGGTGCCCCCCTTCACCCATAATGGCTATGGTAATGGTGTAGAGTTGTGGGGAGTGGGTTTGGGGGGGATTTGGGGGGCTCAGCACCCAAGGTAAGGGAGCTATGCACCTGGGAGGTATTTGTGTATTTTTAAAAAAATTTTAGAAGTGCCCCCTAGGGTGCCCGGTTGGTGTCCTGGCATGTCAAGGGGACCAGTGCACTACAAATGCTGGCTCCTCCCATGACCAAATGCCTTGGATTTCGCCGGGTTTGAGATCGCCGGCATTTTTTTCCATTATCGATGAAAAACAAAACCAGCCATCTGAAACCCGGCGAACTCTGGCAATTGGCCGGGCTAAACCATATTAATGGAAAAAAAAAGATGGCTGGCCATGTTTTTCGATAATACGATTCCAGCCAGCTGTTGGTTCGCCGCCAAAATAGATCGCCGGCGACATTCGATTATGCCCCTCCATGGCACCTAGAAATTGCACATACTGGTGCCAGAGATTTAATGCCTCTCTGAATTTTAGTGTTTTATTTTAAATAGAGAGGTGTGGTAGCCGTGTTAGTCCACTCTTAAAGGTTATCAATAGAAATCAAACAAAATAAAACATGGAAAAGAAAATAAGATGATACCTTTTTTATTGGACATAACTTAATACATTTCTTGATTAGCTTTCGAAGGTTGCCCTTCTTCCTCAGATCTGAAATAAGCAAATGTGGTAGCAGATAGTATATATAAGAGAAACATCAAAGCACTACTTTGACAGTCTGACAGAGTGGGAGGGTGGGGGTATGCATGGGGACATCAAAGCATTTCATTGATATTCTAACAGGATGGGTGTTGATAGGTGAGAGGAGGGTGATAAACAGAGAAATAAACAGAGTGTTTTATTTTGTAATTTGAGAGCTCTGGATGAGCTGTGCAAATTAAGCTAATTTTCTCCCCTTCTTCCAGTCACATCAACAGCATTTTGCAGCTATTGTTAAAAAGCTGATAGAAGCTATGCATATGCAGAAAAATCTTGAGAAATTCAAGTATTTACAGGATAATAAGGAGGGAGGAAGGTCAGCAAACCTCAAAGCAGGGGACCCCATGGCCAATATAGGGGCTGAACAGTGTAAGTAGGAGGACAAGGACAGGTGGAGCATAGGTTGTGGCAGGCTCTCACCCCAATCAGGCACACTGACATATAAACCCCTTTTTTTGAGACAGGCCAGCAAAAGAGCACTAGTTTTCCTGTTCCAGTACAGCCTAGTCTCTCTAGAAACCAGCCACCACCAAGCCTCCAAGCAGCCTGTAACCTCTCTAGGGACCACCCTCCTGGTTTAACAAAAGAGGTTCTCAGAAACCCATAATTACTAAAACTTTACACGAAACGTTAATCCTTTCAATGTCAAATCCACAAAACCTACAGTGACCAATATAAATACCCCCAAATTCTTAACACCAGAACCTGTCCCCTAGGGCCCCACAGAGCCCCCGCCCCCACCCCCAACAGTAAAACAGACATTTTAAAACCAATTCTATAAAGCCCAAAACAAAAACACCCAAAAACAGCCAAAATAAAATCTAATTAAGCCAAAGCAAGATCAGAAGAACTTTAACATTAGTCCCCTAACATCCACCAGGTGGTCCATATCCTTCCTCAGGGTCCTGGTGGATCCCTGGTGCCCCCTAGACACTAGTGGTGTAAAACCACAAATGGCCTGGTTCTACGGCTGGGCAGCCCCAAAATTGATGCCTCATCTTTACTTGCGGCCTACTGTGACCTCCTGAGCCATTCTGAGCATGTGTGAAAGTTTGCACATGCTCAGAACGCTCCTGGCTCCAATGCAGGCCCGGGCAGGGGATTTTCCTGTTGGCCTGCCACCTCCAGAGCTCATTCTGTGTCCGGCAGCGACATAAACAGGTGTGTCTGAGTGCCACTGGACCCCGAAGAGCTCCGGAGCCTCCCCCAGCCCCAGATTTGGCCACTGGCCACCAATGAAAGTAGGAAATGGGCCCGGAAAGGCCCAAAGACTATCAGGATCCCCTCCCCCCAAACACTTCTGCTTAAAAGGATCCCAACTCGGCAGGGATGACCACAAGCTGCCCCGAAGTGGCCCAAAAACAGCGTTGACCACAAAAGGACCACCAGTAGCCACCAAGGCCTCAGGTAAGCCCTCTTTTTAAATTAAAAAACTTTCATCACCCGGCCTTTGTAAATGTCATCCCAACATTTCACCTAAACATCAAAGACAAAATCACTTCCCCAATTCAGTCGAAATATACATGATTCTGTTGATTCAATACAGGGGTACTGGTATAAGCACCTCATTTGGCAAACACTCAATGGCATCGTCATTTCTGAGTACTTATGACATGGTATAGGCCTTCATCCAGCACATCCTGGAGACATGGGAGCCGGTACCTCAACTGAATTCTCATGCCACCAGGTGTGCTGGACTGACAAACATTCAAGATGTCACTGATTTGGACAAGGCATATTTAACCTTCAACTTGTCCTTCAGGGGCAGCCCAGACAGAAACCAGACATTCCATTTCAAAGTACAGCATTATAACCAAATTGAATTGATATGGGATCCCTAACCATTGTTCCAAGTCACCCCAAATTATAAAAAACTAACCGTATACAGAATCAACCTGATAATAAACAGTGTCCCTTATATTCGCGACACATGTGGCAAAGGAGACAGGAATTTAATTCCTCATTCAATGATCCCTGTATCATTACTTCTCCTCCCCATCAGCTTAGTTCCTACTGCTAGTGGTATGAAGTACTCAACTTCTGATTTAAAAAAAAAAATGTTCTGACAAGTATGTCCCCAGTTAATCTACAGCACATCTCTTTCACACACTCTTCACTGTTACTGCCACATTACTGCAACATACCACAATTTCACTGTGACTTTCACTACATTACATATTTTCCTACTAAAATACAAATTATTTGCTACACCATTCCTTCATCCGGCAGACATAATTTCACCATTACATATTATCAAAACAGATTATCAACTTCCCTGAATCTCAGGAAAGTTTTACAGTCAAAACAATTGGTAATTTTCTTTCAGAAATTTAGGAGGGATTCCTCTATTTCGTCTATCAAATTTTTGTGGGGAAAATAAAAAATGGTCATAGCCAGCCTCACTCACAGGGTATTCCCGATCTTCCATTTCACTCTGCTGTGTATCTGTATTTTCTGGTGGTTGTAGTAATGAACAAGTTTTATTTGCTAGCAGATACCAAGTATCATTATCTGTGTCAGGAACATTTTACTCTTCTTCGGTTTCGGACTCATCATCTAAATCATAAATTTCAGGGTTTGATAAAAACCTTTAGGTGATTTTTATGTACTATTTTGAACTGTCCATCCTTTTCAGAATGTATCCGTATCGCATTTCCTGGGTGTTCAACTCTATCCACTATGTACATTTGTTTTCCCCACAGATCTTCAATTTTATGTCTGTCTTTGAAAGTTTGTATTTTTAACAACATTCTGTTCACTTCTTTCAATAACAACTCTCAAACTTTCTTGTCATAATATTTTTTCCTTATCATCCCCTGATATTTTTGTAGCTATTTCACATGCTATCTCTAATTTGTAATAATGTTCTTTTACCTAACCCTTCAAAGCTGACATTGAAGAAACATTTTCTGGGAAGTCTGTAGGCAATCTAGCATCTCTTCTATATATATAGTAAAATGGGGTATACCCCTTGGATTGGTGTACACAATTATTGTATATCATACACACCTCTGATAAATATTCTTCCCAATGTTTTTAATCTGTTTGTGGCAAAGTACATAACATTTAATGTAAAGTATAATTAAACCTTTCACATTGCCCATTTCCCTCGGGATGATAAGGAGTTGTTTGACTCTTTTTCATGCCATATAAAGTGCAATGTTCTTTCATTAGTTGCGATTCAAATACTTGACTTTGGTCAGAATGTATTCTTTCAGGTGCCCCATAGTGAAATATCCAATGTTTTAATACTTTGACTTTAGTTTGGGCTGTTTCATCTCTTGTTGGTACAGCGATTGCATAGCGTGTGTACAAGTTAGTGATTACCGGTACATTCTCTTTTCCACTTATGCCTGGTTCTAGAACAGTGTAATCCACTGCCAGTACTTCCATGGGATAAGCGACTTTAAAATTACAGAGTGTAACTTTACTGTTTGGGAAAACATTTCTTACTAACAAGCATCTTTTACAGCTGGCTATCCAGTTGTGTACATCCTTACTCATTCCAACCCAGAAGTATTTCTTCCTTAATATTTTTAATGAACCATCATCCTCTGCCACATGACCTGATAATTCATAGGCCCCTTTTTTCATGTTGTTAAGGACTATCAGTTGAAAAATTAAAGTTCCATCCCTGGGACTTATTTGTCTGAAAAGCATCCCAAGTTTGAAACAAAGTCGAGATTTCTGTTTCCAGTAATTTTTCCCTTGTCTGACCACAGTGTAAGATCTGGTTCTTTACTTGTTAACAATGTCTCTATAATTAGTACCAATACTGGATCTTGTCTTTGTAGATACTTTATGGTTTCAGGTGTCAACCCAAATTGCTCTTGTATTTCCTTGTTACCATCGATGGTAATTAAATAAACTCTGACTTTATTTTCTTTTGAACCAAATCTTTTCTGTTTCTCTATACTTTTAGTTGTCAATACATTTATTTCTTATTCATTTTCTCCTGTTTTCTTTTTAATTTCTGACATGCAGGATAGGATGTATGCATTCATGTTGACTCTACCAGGCTTATATAATACTTCAAAGTCAAATTCCGCTAGATTTGCTAGCCACCTTTGCACCACAGCTTCTATAGTTGCCGTGTTTAAAAGCTTTAGGGGATTGTGATCTATTTTGACAATGAATTTCTTATATCCAAGGTGTTCTTAGAATTTTTCAGTGATAGCCCATTTCAGTGCTGTGACAGAACAGTGGGTTTTTAAGCCTGTAAAATTGCCTTAATTAATTCTTGAAGTGTATTTCTCCCATTGGCCAGCAGGTTAAAGCTGTTACAGAGGAATGACCATTCTTTCTTTAGCCTGGCACAGATAGGAAGATGCACTATATTTTTTAAACTTGTTGTTCTGGGCTCTGATTGGCCCAGGAGCTCAAGTTCAGCTAGGATGTACTGGCTTTTTCTCCAATCTTAGCCAGGGAGAAAAGAAAGAAAGATTTCTTTGCTGAGGCCCTGTGAGTTGCTATATGTCCTGACCTCCCCAAGTACTATTTAGATATTAAACAAATGTTTAGATAGTGTTATAATTAATCCTATTTCAGTTACCTGTTATTTGCTGATTGCACCTTTTCTGTTCATTGTTCTAAATTTTCATGACAATAAGCATTTTTAGTTTATTGCCTCTGCTTGTCTGGACTGACCAAGAATCCTGGTGGTTTGTGTGTTGGGTCTGTGAGTGCTTTCTAAGAACTGTGTAGACTAGAAATCACTGGAGAACACCTTGAGAGCGGGAGACTTGCCCAGAGCCGGTTGGGACCCAGTTGGTAGGACGAGGGTGCTAGTGTAGAGCACAAGCAGCAGGTGCAGGCAGACCTGAGCTGTGATGGGGATAGATCCTCTAAGTGGCTGCAGGGGTGTCCCCAGGTAGGTGACTAGGCATTTTGTGACAAATGCTAACAATTCTAATTTGAAAGGACTATAGTTCTTATCATTGTTTTCAGTTTTTGAAGTCCTCTGCTGGCAAAGGTGATAACTCTCTCATGGTCCCTTTGTGGCTGGCTCAGGATCACTCCTAAACCATTCTGGCTAGCATTTGTGATTAGGATCAATGGCAAAGAGAAGTCTGGACAAGCTAATACTGGTAGACTGGTTAAGCTTCCTTTTAAAGTGTTGAATGCCTCTTGACCTCTAAGGTTCAACTGAAATGCTGAACAGACTGTCTTTTGCTGGGATTGCCCGTTAGTAGATGCTGCAGCTTAGCAATTTTTACAAAATTTGGTATAAACCTTCTGTAATAATTTGCAAATCCTACAAATTATCGCTCGTTCTTTGGACAGATGGGAACTGGCCACGTTTTAAGGGCACTAGTGATGTTAAAATGTAATGTATACTATAAAGTAGAATTATTAAATGAAAGGGACGGAAATCAATTTCATTATTTAAGCCTTTAGGGATTAAAGTTTGAAGTTCATAAATCAGCTTCTGTTCCTCACGGAGTAATTGACTATCTAAGTCACCACCTTTCCATTTCTTGGTGAATGTCCTGAAGACCAAAAACTTGATGTCAGAGATTGAATGATTTGATGAAATCCAGTGTTCAACTAATGGTGCCGATAATACTTTCCTTTTTATAAAGCTTCTGTGTTCGATGATTCTTGTTTTTATTCCCCTAATGGTCTTACCTACGTACAGCATTTGACATGGACATTTAATGATGTATATGACAGATGACGTGGTGCAGTCTGAAGTGTGTGATAAATTGTAAGATTTCCTAGTAATCGGATGTGTAAAAACCGTCGTTTCAATGCTGTGGGAACACACATGTATATATATGTGTTTTGTAGACTCCTGATGCAGGCCTAACGGCCGAAACACAACGTTTGTGTCGAGTCTTTTTTCATCAATAAACAACTGTTTTAAGAATCCATCCCTCCAGTCTTTGGCTTTCCGTGGTCATACATCCCACTTTCTCCCATATCTGTATTCTCTCGTGGGGCATTCGAGTTCTCCGCTTTTTGCGATTATCTGGCCATTCATACAACCCAAATGTCATGGTAACTGCTGTTTTCAAACGATCTTTCTCTGACACGGCCACTTGAAAGTACCCCAATGTTAGATCCAGAGTAGAGAAGAGAAGTATCTGGCTTTCCCTAACATATCCAAGAATTCTTCTGTCCTAGGGAGAGGAAATGCATCTTTTACTGTCACTTGGTTTAACTTTCGATAATGTACACAAAAACTAATTCCTCCATCTTTCTTTCTAACAATTAAGGCAGGTGAAGCCCAAGGACTATAACTTCTTTGAAGAATTTTTTTATCTACCAGGTCCTGAATATGTTTCTTGAATTCACTGTAAATATGTAGGGAAACTCTTCGGAATCTCTGTTTTATCGGGGCAACACTCCCTGTGTCAATTTCATGTCGTGAAACTTCCGTGTAACCAATATCTTGATTATTTTTAGAAAAAATGTTTTGATGCTTGAACAACAGTCTTTACAGTGCCTCTTTTTCTTCAGGAAGCAACTGTTCCCAATCCACCTTTACTTTGGGTATTTCACTAGTATCTTTTTTCTCCTTACTTTCAGGGGCTACTATTACTCAACTAGCGCCCATCACTTTAAATTGCAAACCCATTTGATTTAAACATTGTACTTCCTCAGGTCTAGAAACTTCAGCCACTCTCACCCTAGGCCTCAGTTTAATGCTTTATAAACTCACATTTAGGATTCTTACTGACAATGTACCTTTTCTTGCCTTGGCAACAATTTTTGCAACTAACATGCCCTCCATGACAGACATTTCAGAAGTCGGTTCAATTATGACTGGGCATGATGCTAATTTATAACAGACTCCTTGCGCCAAAGCTTCTGTGTATGGTGGAATAATCAATCTTTTTGCTCTCAGCAATTTCAGAATTCCCAGGCGGCCTGGTTGTTGAAGAACTTTGTAAAATTCTCACATTTAAGCTTGAATTCTCGACACAGACTTCGAATTTGTCCTGGAACTAATTAGTATAAAATCTTTAAATAGACCAGGCAGTTCTTTTAGTATATTGGTTCCAGTCAGTCCTGGGATCTCTTCCTCTCCTTCCTGCCATGTCCATACTTTGTCTCTAACCACAAAAATACAACTTCTTGGAATTTTGTGTCCAGAAAATTCAATGTCTAATTCTAAGCAACTGATTACGGGTATCTCAAGACTGTTAGCTGCAGTCAGTTTGATTTAGTTTGCATCTGTCAGTCGACTTCCTTCTGCCAGATTTCAGTAAAAATATCTAGCTGAGATAGTGCTGACCTCCAAACCAGTGTCTATCAGGCAGCAAACCGGCACTCCACCCATCAGGATTTTAGAGACCGGTCTGGGTCCTATGGCATCTGGTCTTCCAGTTTGACTCTGGCTTATCATTCTTACTGACTGAATTACATTTCTAGAGGTAGGAGTTGTTGGGCTTGGAGTTCTGTCAGTTTTACTTTTACTTTTGGCAGAGGACTCATTCCCAGGATCACTTTCCCTTTGTTCCTTTTTCCCTTTGGAAGATACTTATTTCTCACTACGTCTTCCTTCCTGTAGGATTCATTTTGACCATTCCCTTCAGAAACTTTTTCACTTTTGCAAAATTTGCTGATGTGCCCAGCTTCCTGGCATCCATTGCAAATAAGCAAACCCTACTTATTTCTTGCTGGAGTCCTTCAGTCCATATTCCATGGTCTCTGTCCCACACTGTGTCGGTGTCTATCATCGCTTCCAAATTTCTCACAAAACCTTGGATTCTAGCTTCTGCGAGACTGAAACATTTCTTCTTTTTGCTCCTGAATTGCCTGAAACAATTCCTGCTGCCTCTGACTCATACCTATTCCTAACTTTTCAATGGCTTGGGTTAATTGCTGAATTATTAATTGCAGGGTAAGGTCACAGTCTCCCACTGTTGCCCTCACAACATCTTTTTCTCTTCTGGCAAGAACTTGCATTCCTTTTCCCCTTTCCCTTTCATAACTGCTCTTCTCATCCTCTTCGGACCAATCTGTGGCCAATGCCAGCATCTGCTGGAATGTTAACTCAGGACATTCTTTATCGTTGCACTTCACTTCCTAGTGTAAACTCTCATTGGCCAAACCCATGACCAGTTGTTGTTTCAAGACTTTTTCTACATCTGCAATTGCAGTTGGCTTCCTAGCCAGTATCCTGTTCATCTGCTCATTAGGATAACAACCAAAAGACCACACCTTCTCCCCAAGGAGTTGTTTTCTGGAATAAAACTCCTTCTTACAGACATTTATAGGAACTCTATCCCCAAACTCTTTAGTTAGTCTCTTGAACAGTTCTTCCACATCCTGTTCTTCAGTTTCTTTAATCATTTTTAAAGCAGATGTAGTGTTTTTTACCTAGTTCTCCACTGTTTGATTTCCAACTTTTACTGGATGACCTGTGAAGTCCTGAATCCTTTTGTCTCGGAGAATGTACAATGCAGGATACTTTAGTTGTGTTTCACTCAACTTCTCAATCACAGTTCTAACCAAAGCAGATGACTCCATTCTCTCTTCCCTAAACATTTTCAAGATCTCAAACTGCTCCCGAATAACTTTATCTTGCTCTTCCAGCCGTGAACGGACACTTTCCATCTCCACTTTCCAATCTTCCATTTTCTTTAGTGAGGAAAAATTGACTATAACACATACTCTTTTTATTTTTTATTGCATTGCTAAAGATAGGACTTGCTGAGGAAATTTCATTAATGATCAGTAGATACACTTTACCTGGAATCCTCCTTCTTAACAACTCTTTATCAGAATATTTGTTATACTTCTACAGAATTCTAAAGGGATTTATGGCCACGTTCAGAGACGACCCTTAGCTGACAAAGCTTGAGGATCCTCACTAGCTAATGCATTTATATTTTGAGGTGGGGTAGGGCAAGGCAGAGAAAACTTTGTACCCACTCACTTAGGACTCAGGACCACCCAAAATTGGCTGTTTAGCTACGCCACTGCCTCTCGCACTCATAATGGAGGTCACACTATAGATTTTGTTATCTCTATGCTCACCACCCATTTTCCCTTTCAGATTGTCATGCTTCATACATTGCCCTGGACAGATCATTCTCTCATCCTTTTCTACTGTCATTTCCCAAAATCTGAAAATAAACCACTTGACAAACATTACCTTCTGTAACCTCAAGCATGTCTCTGCAACTACTCCAACAATCTAGCCTAGATTTAGACTCCTTCTCACAATTATCTTTGGAAGACCAAACAGTTCAATGGAATACATCTTTAAAAGCAGCATATAACTCTATTGCACCATTGACTTCTCATAATATTCCTTCCAAACAATGGCAAACTGAGCCCTGGTATACCCAGGACCTTCTTGCATATCAAAGACAATGCTGACAGGTAAAACATAAATGACATCATTGGCCCTCTCCCCAAACATTAGGTATTTTCAAAAAGGCACTTTTGCAAGCTAAGAAAGCATACTATGCCAAACAAATCACCAGCACTCCCTACACCATAGCCTTGTATAAGACTCTAAAGACTCTCACCACCCCCATACACCCCCACCACTATTGACCCACCCCCAATCCTTGACAGATCACTTTCACGACAAAATCGTGACACTACACAGTAATCTAACCCTTTCTGGCAGTGATCCCAATATACAGTCAAATAATACTAGACTCCCAATATACAGTCAAAGAATACTAGACTCCCATGTAGCACTCTTAATAAATTCAGTCCTCCAACAATAGCCAATTTAGACACAGCCCCACTAGACCTACTCCCATCACTGTTTATCAAAACGTTTTTCAATACATTCCTTCCCATATATTCATGTCATGATTAATACCAGCCCTACAGAGGGCACAGTCTGTAAGGCTGCTGTATATCCCAAACTCAAAGACCCATCCAAGCCCACCTCCAATATAACCAACTACAAGCCCACAGCTAACCTACCTTTTATTGCCAAAATTGCTGAAACCATAGTCCATCAACAACTGATAGACTTCATGACTAAAACTTATGTTTTACACTTTAATTAAACCGGATTCGCCAACATCATAGCACCGAAACAGCCCTACTTGGTATCACACCTTCATCTGCTACCATCTAGATCACTCCAAAAATGTCCTTCTCTCCCTTGATCTTACAGCCTCTTTTGACCTCATTGATTATTCTATGTTACTTCAACATCTTCAAAGCTTTGACCTTGTAGAATCTGCCCACAAATGGTTTCAAACATAACTTTCAGACAGATCTTATACTGTGCACTGTGACACGGCTATCTCTATTCCTATACTCCATCATCCTCAATGTTCTGTCCTGTCACCTACATTGTTCAACATCTTCCTTGTCCCATTGCTTACCCTAGCACAGTCCTTAGATCACACAATGTTTATCTACACAGATGATATACAGTTTTTTAGCACTATCAACCATGTAAATCATCAAGAGATATCAAACCTTGCTGACAAACTGTCACGATTTACAGAATGGTTTCAGAACAATAGACTCATCTTGAATCCTGCTAAATGAAAGGTACTTCTTTTCAGAAATCATCCCAATGAAACTTTACCGTCAGCCAGTCACCCTTTCAGTCAAATTCCCCTGACTGATACCACCCACATCCTTGGAGTTATGGCTGACTCTGCCCTTACTTTCCACCCCCAGATTGCCCAGGTTATTCGTTGCTCGTTCTATAAACTTTATCTAATTAGATTGTTTCAACCCTTGCTTCAATTCTCAGCACTTAACATCCTGATCCATTGACTTGTAATTTTGCAGCTAGACTATCATAAAAGTTAAATACTAAGGAACAATAGGCAAAAACTTGCCAATATGATATGAGCCAATCATTTAGCCAGATAAGTGGTTCAATGTCAATAACAATTTTTGAATCTTATGAAAGTAAAAGATGTGAAGAAGTTAACCAGTAATGTGAAGTAAAGATTTTGTTAGAAAATAATACAAAATAAATTGGAGGTTTTTCTGACTTGTGAAGAAGCTCCTCAGTGAAATTATGCATATATTGCACTAGTAGCTGAGTGTCTGGTCTTTTCCTCCAGTTTTTGAAAATACTCAGTGGAATTAAGTAATTTTACATGTTATTTTGTGTTTTGGTAGCTAGACTATTGCAATTCATTATACAAATGAATCAGATGCAAGGATCTCAAAAGATACAACTGGTCCAAAGCACAGTCTTGTTGACAGTCAATAGGCCGTCTGGTCCACTGGGGTTTGTGGCTCCAGTTACCATTCAAGGAAGATCCCTATTGAGGGATCTTTCCCAAAGTACTGATGTGTGGGGAGTGTGCTACCCCCATAAACATGGGAGGCAGGCTACATGTTGCTTGTATAGAGTATTCAGTGCTTGTGCACATGTACAGGTCACTTTGGTCATATAAATTTTCTTCTTCATGTTTCTTCAATAATTCTCATAAATTAGGGCCTCATGAATAGGCTACCTGGGTATTTTTATATAAAAAAGTAAATAAGCTTAAAAGATGAAAAGTTTGAGAGAAAATAATCCAAATTAATAAAGGCAGGTGGAGGTTTTTAGACTGATGATGGATATAAAATCAATTTTGTCTTCAATTTGTTAAGAGACTATGAAGACGTTGAATATACTGAAGTCTTTTCCTCCATATTGGTATAATAATAATTTGATAAAGAGATTCAACAATATATATTATATAGCTGCCATGAGTAGATAGTGACGTTTAGTGTTGGGAAAGCTAATATCCATTGAGAGAGACAGTTTTGACCACTAAACCACCACCATCACCACCACCTCTCCCAATTTCTTGCACCAGCACTACCCTTTTCCCCCAGATATCTAGTACCACCTCTACTCTACAAATTTTCTGTTCCCGCTATCCTCTCCCCTGGCCCTGTGAAACATGATGAGGCTAATGAAAATCTGCCAGGGCAGAAGAATGACGAAATCCCACAAAGAAAATGACAGTAAGAAGACAGTGGGAGGTAGACTATGGGCTCAAGAGACTAGGACAACAGTCTAGGGTCTTAAGTCACTTTATTGGTTATAGATTTAAACATGATGTGGCAGCATGGGACCTGTGGAGGAAAAACGTCTAGATAGTCTGTTTGCATGAATGCTAATTTCAGGAAGATGGGAGAAAGCGGAACAAATGGCATTAACCCTCTCCTTGTTCTCTGTTCTCCCCCTCCCCCAGAATTCCCCCCCCCCCCCCCCCACACACACACAAACCCTTCTCTCCTCCTTTGTTGGCTCCACTCTTCACCTCACCTCATCCCACTCCAACATTCACCTCATCTTATGCCCTTCTCAACATTCCACCCTGTCCTTACCACACTTCTCTTTCAACATTCACCTCTTCTCCCTATCCCCAGGTCATTCATAGCTGGCTTGTCGGAAGGCTCCCACATATTTGGAATCTTGAAAATAGAAAAAAGCAGATGCTGTATTTCTCTCCAGACCCTCTTCCTCTATCCTAGCAGCAGCATGCCCAGGGTAGGAGCAGGAAGAGGAGCTGTAAGAAACAGAGCAGATCTTCTATGCTCTGTTTTGTGACAGGTAGGAGAGGAAGTGGGAGAATTGGCAACATTGTGTGAAGTCCTTTCTCCCATCGGGGTGCTGTGGGGCAGTTGCCCACAGACTATGGGGAGAAGCCATAGAAAAGCAAGCTTGCAGTACTGAGTGGACAGAAGGGGCAGCAGGCTCTCCTGCGGCTGTCCCTGTGTTAACTAGGCCAGGGGCCAGACTCAGCAGACATTCTCAGTTCTAGTCATGAAGAGCCTCAAACCTTTCTTGTTTTCAGGAGAGCCAAGTTATGCAAATTAGCATGCTACTAGAGCAATGTATGAAAATATATCTCCTGAATATTCATTTTGGGATCCTAAAAAACAGATGTTTGTAGCACACAATGACATGAGCTCATTATCCATAGTGGTAGAGAGAAAGGAAATTGATTTAAAAAAAAAAAAAAAAAGAGGAAGGCTGATTCAACTCCCTGACTCTGTCACATTATCCTGCCAAGGTGGGGAAAAGGAAATGAAGTGAGACACTAGATGTGATGCTGATTATTTAACCTGGACTTAAGTATTAGAAGGGCAGGGGAAGTTATAGCAACCTAGTCCTGATTCATGACCATTAACATGGGCATCAATATTGCCAGCTGCCCTTCATATTCCAGCCCTGGATCTGCAAGAGAATTGGTGAAGTGCCTATAGGATAGCTTTCATTACTACTGCAAGGTCTTTGCAAAACGTTTATCACTTGGAACTGTTTATTCTCAGTTTCTTGGCATCACTGCTCATGTGTATGTATCCTCACTTTGTGAGGTCATTGGCAAGAGCTAAGTGTGGACTCTTAATATCAATTTGTAATGTCTATAATCTTTAGAGGTAGGAAGTCAAAGTAGGCATCTATTTAAATCTCTTTTGTAAAAATAACATAGGCAGCTCTGTGTCTATAAAATAACCTCCCAAAAGCTGAATCAATTATAAAAATGCCCCTGCATTCCTTTTTATCTGCATGGAAGTAGGCGTAAATGTACCTGGATCAAGTAAACACATATGTGCATATTTTATTAACTACATGGGTACTTTGTGCAGTTGCCCACACTTTGCACAAACAACCCCCCCCCCCTCCAAACTTATCTGCATGGAAGTCGTGTAACAATACATGCCTTCTTTTCACTGTATGCACTTTTATGTGCATTCACCTTGGAGTCATTTTAAAAATCCTTTTCCTGTGAGTAAAACAGGATTTACCTTCGGAAAAAGCTTTATAAAGTTACCCCCTTATTTTGCACTGTGTTATAAATCTCCTTTAGTTGTGTAAAAGAAACTATAAATATAACGCAAATATTAATATTAAGGTATACTGTCCCCTACACTGGTCTTTTCTTTAGTATAGCATCACTTAAGATGGATATCACTTGCATATGGATGTTGATTTGAAACTATCAGTGGTTTCTAAAGTGATTATGTAGCTCTTGACAACAAATTGTTTAATGGGCTGCTAGATCTGTAGAGGATACATTTATATTGAATCCTCAAAAGTTATTGTGCCACCTGTGGCTTAAATTAAACAGGTTTAACAACTTAAATGCCTGTACCCTGCAACACAACGAAACCAAAGCTCATAATGGACATATAATAACTCTTCCTCTCTACGATTCCCTAATGTGTCTGTAGACATGAACCTTATTCTACCACAACATTACTGTATTTGTTCATTACCGGAATTGGCGAACGCCTTTACGGTACTATGTAAGCCACATTGAGCCTGCAAATAGGTGGGAAAATGTGGGATACAAACGTAACAAATAAAAATAAAATAAAATAACAACAGGAACGTTGCCCGTATTTATTAATACTATGTAACTGAGGCAATGTGAGCTCCCTCTCCTCCTGCCAACATTAATAACCAGGCAAACACTGGTTGTTGATGTTCAAGGTTGCAGCTCTATTAAAACGTGCAATGACATCATCATAACCTGAGATGGTCCCAGTTCTCATTGGCTATTTGCCTTACCAGCCCTCAGCCTGCCATCTAGGTTGACAACAATGATTAGCTCAGTCCCCTTCCATTGCACTTCCACCTGGCCAATTGGACAATGCTTGCCTTCCATCTTTTCCTCATTTACTTTTCTCACTGTACACTTTTTTCCTGGGGTCAAGCTTATTGGCTTGGGTATTTTCTTCCCCAGAGCTGCAACTATCGTTTTGCTTCCTTTTCCCTATCCTCTCACTCATTAGAAAGAGATGAGTGGATGTGAGCAAGAAAGGGAAAAAGGCTGAGTCACCTGGCTTGCCACCTTGTAACCCCTACTTGCAAACCCATTCCTTCCATTAGCTGGATCCCAGCTTTGACCTTTCCCCTTGCCCAGGAGTCCTAGCACCCAGTAGCCGAAACCACCTTCAGAAAGGAGGAGAAAAGTTCCTTCCCTTCCTTCTCCCCCCCCCCCCCCCACCCACCACTCCGAGGGGCAACAATGCCTGTTTAGTCTCTCTTCCTAGCATTCCCACCCCTTACTTCTTTTTCTTTTTAAAATAATTATTGTGGCCCCAATGCTCAAAACTCCGACCAGCACTGTTCCAAATAGCACTGTAAAAATACCGCTGGAACAGCGCAGAACAACACCATAATGCTCATTGAGCATTAGGAAGTTCGATGGGAGGATTGTGCTTTGGTGTGGCAGAATTGTGCTGGCACATGCGCAGAAGAGTTCCTGCAATAAGCTCGGCTCCTGTGTGAAGCACACATTGGCTTCTGTTTTCTGCAGTGAAACAGACACCGATATGTGCTTTCACTGGGTGTTTTTAATTTTGTATTCTTTTTTTAGCATGGGTGCTTTAAATTTAAATACAGGAAACAGGCAGCAATGTGTGTTTTTGCTTGGGTTTGCTGTTTCTCATGACCAGCGCTGAAGGGCTTGTAAGGGCTTCCTTCTGCTTCCAAAAGCAATCAAAACTAGTAGGTTTTGCAGAAAGAATCATGAGAAAAGAATGAGAATCATGGGAAATCCTCTCTTCCAAAACCCTAATACCCAGTGGCGTAGCGAGGGCGGCTGACACCTGGGGCGGGTCGCCACTGCGCACCCCCCCTTGGTGCGCGCATCCCCCCTCGGAGCGTATTCTTACCACTGGCGCTCTGCCCCGAGTGCACGTCGTCGCTGGGAGCTGCGTCGGCTCCGCTGGTTCCCTGCTCTCTCTGCCCCGGAACAAGAAGTAACCTGTTCAGGGGCAGAGAAAGCAGTGAACCAGCGAAGTCGACACCCCCCCCCAGTGGCGTGCACCCGGGGTGGACCGCCCCACCACCCCCCCTTCCTACGCCACTACTAATACCTACTCCAACCTGGAATTATTCCTTGCAGTGGTAAGGCAGTTTTATTTTGGGCACTCTGTTCTGAGCATTGAGGAAGAATATAAAATGACCTCATTTACATGAGCTTGACTACATTGCATGCTATCCCAGCTAGTGCCTGGCATGCTCACAGTTTCCCTGCGCTAGACCCCAAGAACATTCTGTGCAGGTAAGTGCGGGTGTTAGTACAGCACTAATGGCCTCTAGTGCCTGTGTCTACTTTTGAGCATCGGGGCCTGTATGAATAAAATCCAAAGCATCTAAATTAACTAATTTACATTACTGCATGTTTTCTAGGGGCATAAGTACATAAGTATTGCCACACTGGGACAGACCAAAGGTCCATCAAGCTCAGTATCCTGTTTCCAACAG